>NC_054749.1:34490499-34837999 GCF_018143015.1 Lytechinus variegatus
ATAGGTAGATAGACAGATAGATAGATAGATAGATGGGAAGATAAATACATACACACATACATACACACATACATACATATATACATACATACACACGCACGCACACCCACGCACACACCCACGTACACCCATACATACATGCGTTGCAATACGTCTGAAAACCATCCGAATTTACAGGGTTTTTTTTCTTTTACTCTCTCCTATACACAAATGATAAGTAATCTAGCACACAATTTTATGGGCATTTCTTTATTTCCCCGAAATGGGGATTAGATTCAAATTCCCGGGGGATCGACCACTTCCATATTGACGAAGGGACACCAGGCGATTATGAGGTTTCGAAAAGCACCCTAAACAAGGGAAGCAAGTTTTTTTCCATACTATGAAAATGCATTCCTTTTCAAGTATTGGAAATTTGACCAAAAATACGTAGCTTTTTTTACGAATTATATTCCCTTTTTCAGTATTTTAAATATAGTTTTAGTTGACACCCTTATAATGTTACATATACGTAACGTGCTCACTTTAGAAAATGAAATCCCTTTTACACGTGGTCGCGCCTGGTATCCACTCGTCAATGGAAGTGGCCGGCCCCGGCCGGCCCCTCGAGCTCTGGGAGGAACCAAATCTTGTGGCTCTGGAAGCTCGTCCTAAATCGGATATATCGCTGTTACCATAGTAGAAGTAGGGGCAGAATAAATCCCCCCCCCCCCTCGGAAAAATATGAAAATCCTCTTACTGAAGAGTTTCACAAAATTCGCTAAAATGTGCATGAAATCATTAAATAATCACGTAAGATTCGTTTTTCACATCCCCTCCTCACAGAAAAAAATCTACGTAATCCTTTAAAAAGAATAACCGGGCATTATACAATTTCTTATTACATGCATTGACAACCTATTTTCGTTTTTATTCTGAATAACGAGAGCCACCAAGCACTGGTGGCACCAGGATTTTGAAACTGGTTGGTGGCATAGGAAAAGAGGGGACATAAAGTTTATTTGACATACGGTTTCACAAAATGGAGTGTTAAGCGCAAACGTTTTGAGACTAGGGCGCTGCATCCAACTTTAGGGTCCCTGCTGCAGTTCAGGGGCAAAGCACGCATAAATGTGTTTTTCTAATACAGTTTTATAAAGCAGTATCTCGCCAAAAGCGCCCCTGAGGGCGCAAAATGTTTTCATCCATATAATAATTTCCCCGATCGGCCGCTAAAAGCCAATTTTTGCTGTTGGTTTATAAAGGGAACAGTCCCAATAAAGACTGAAGTTGTATAAGTACATTTAGTAAGCTTTATTCTTACAAACAAGATAGGCTATCTCACATTGCTCAAATAGATAATGAGAGCGCGAAGTGCGAGCTCAACTTTCGGATATTTTGACGCATTTAGACCAAAACAATGAACATTCTGAGCAGTTTTTGGCAGTATAAGATATGCGAGCGCGAATCGCGTGCTAATTTCTTTTTTACATGTTGATGGCACATTCCGAGAAACAATACGAAACATAATTTCTTTTTTTAGATGTCATGAACAACAATGAAATGTAAAGAAATTTGTATTTACTTTTTTGCTAGATGACCTTACTCTCCCGCAAAATAAATTGAATTGCACATGCACAGATGAATGATGGTATGCGTACTTCCGTTTCGCTAGTCCACACATTAAAATATTTCAAAGTCCACACATTAAAATATTTCAAAGTCCACCCCTTCTCCTGACAATGAATGAAATGAACACCCTTCTCTGCATCCACACTTGCCCCACAAGACACGCCCCTAAAAACGTTCATAGGACAGAGCTTGCACAAATGAATCAGTGAAAACATATTTTATGTCTTGTATTTAACCCGAGTCAACACCGCTGCGTTAGTAGTCTAGTAGAAAAGCTACGACATTATGCGTTGGTGTGACATTAAGCGTTGTTCCGACATTATCGATTGTAACAAGGCTTGCCTAAAAAACAATGCTTTTAAAAATGGCAAGCCCTCTTGACTTTGACATTATTATTATTAAAATTTTTATTATTATTATTATTATTATTATTAGTAGTAGTAGTAGTAGTAGTATTATTATTATTATTATTATTATTATTATTATTATTATTATTATTATTATTATTATTATTATTATTATTATTATAATTATCATTATCATTATTATTATTATCATTATTATTGTTATTATTATTATTATTATAATTATCATTATTATTATTATTATTATCATTATTATTGTTATTATTTTTATCACTATTATTATTATTATTATTATTATTATTATTATTATTATTATTATTATAATTATTATTATTATGATAACAATAACGATAATGATATAACACCACCAGTATACTGGTATAATTGCATTTGTAATACTGTACTGCCACTACATAATAACTTTACCTCATTAGATGTTTCTACCTACCAGACTGAAGTTATAATCTCCGTAGTTTAAATCAGGAAAAGACGAAAAGTTTTTCACCATTCTCTCGCACTCGGATACCTCCGGGTCACCTATCCGTTTCATTCTTCTTTCATGGATATCCACATGCAAGAAACCGATACCCGGAATTACACAGAGAAGATATAGCATCAGAGCCGGAGAAAACCTGTATGATGGAGATGTACACAATTCAGTTTTCCTCATTTTTTATATAAATGTGCACAAAGAAAGGGAAACTATCCATATGGCTCAAACTTAATACCAGTAAAGCTTTGAAAAATTAAGTTGTTTTTAATTAATGAGAAGCGAGAATTTTGGACTTAACAAGTATAATTCGTTTTCTGTAAACGTTACTCTTTCTGCATAACGCATATTTACTTCATATCCATTCGGGAGCATGAAACTTTTTTTAGCAGATTCATAAGCATCCATGAGAAATCATCATTATCATCATCATCGTCACCATCATCATCACCATCATCTCCATCATCATCATCTTCATCATCATCATCATCAGTTCATCATCATCATCATCATCACCACCACCATCATCATCATAATCATCATCTTCATCATCATCATCACCATCATCTTTATCATCACCATCATCATCATCATAATCATCACCATCATCATCATCATCATCACCATCATCATCATTATCATTAGCATCATCATCCTGATCCTCGTTATTATGAGTATCATCATCATTGTCATGATATGTTTTGTAATCATCGATAACTTTTGTTTGAAAATAAATACTCGATCTCATTTAAAATTTCCTAGGTCGATGATTTTGTGTTGCCTTCTTATCCAAATCCGATAATTATGTTTCTCTTCCATGAAACACCCCCTGACTCCTGAATTATTTAAAACATTATTGTTCATATTAATTTATATTCATACATTACTTTTTTCATTACTTTTTATTCAGAAATTCGACCTCGTTTTCTTCTAACGATTGTGAGGGTTCTTGAGAATGTAAGAAGCAAGTCATCGTATCAGACTTCGACACTTGTTTCTAAAACAGTTTGTTATCACTAAAAGATAATTCTTTATACTCTAAAGAAAAAAAAAACATTAATGTTCCTATTTTTTCCATGGTCAAAGCGATTCCCTAATTCAAACTATTATTAAAGGGATGGTCCAGGCTGGAGATATTTATATCTCAGTAAAAAGAATAAAATTCACAAAGCAAAATGCTGAAAATTTGATCAAAATCGGATAGCAAATAAGAAAAATAAACGAAGTTATTGAATTTTAAAGATTTGCACTATTCCGCCGGGTGAGACAATAATATTCTAGCCCTGTCTTTATGAATATTCAATAGGTGGGCTGATGATGTCATATCCCCACTTAGTCTTTTGTATTTTATTATATGAAATTAAGTGTATTAACAAATTTTATACCAAGAACTAAAACAATTGGATTGACAACTTATTAAGTGCAGTAGTTATTTTTTGCCACAACTTATTTCATTATAATGGAGACATATGATTAACACATGCATGAAAAATGAAACCTTTATGGTTTCATGTAATAACATAAGAAAAGGGAAAGTGGGGATGTGACATCATCAGCCCACCTAGTGAATATTCATGACGATGTGCATATAACTGTTTTCACAAAATATTGCTAAACTTTAAAATTTAACTTCGCTATTTGTTATCCGAGTTTGATGAAATTTTCAGCATATTGCTTTGTGAATTTTACTCCATTTATTTAGATATAAATATTTTCAGCCCGGACCATCCCTTTAACAGGGAATTTAATCATGATGCCAAGTTGTTATTAAGTCATTAAAATCCAGAAAACATTTATAAGAATCCGGATATGAATTGAAAAAAAAAAACATTAGAATGTTTTCAACATTGAAACTTATTTTCGAACCCCAAAATATGCGATATTTGTGTGTTTTCATTTCCATGTTTCTATTTTTTTACATGCTTAAAGAGGGACATGCCCCAACCCCCAAGTTTTGTGAAAGCACAACCTTTCTTGGAGTCTTGTAAGAAATAATGACTAACTTTTTCTTGGTGTTATTTGTTTCTTTTGAGATACTCACCATTTCCATTCTCCGTGCTTGGTACATCGTAAGGTGATGATCATCTCAACTGGGAGAAGAAGAAGAGGAATTCCAAAATACTTAACGAACTCATCATCTCTGATAGAGAAAAGCCAAAAACAGACTACGGCTCCATGAGAAATAAAGAGAAGTCGACTTATTGCTGCTTTGAAGAAAAAACGGCATCCCCTCATCCTGCCAAAAACTGTATACTTGCCTCTTAGATTGTAAAACCAGTGAGTTTTCTCTTACTATTGTACTTTAGTCAGAAAAATATATTTTGCGCATTTAAGCGAGTGTTTGAACTTAACACTATATGATAATTGCATCGGATTAATGAAGTCTAAATTTACACTGACTGAGATTTTGATGAAACGGGGCAAAGTGATGTCATGGATAATAATAATTGCCGGAATAATCGAAGCGCACAGAAATCGACGAGAGATATGGGCCAATATAGGTTTTATCGTTGATGACTGAGAGCACTCTTTATTAATGACAGTAGACTCGGTGTGATCGACAGAGTTAATTAATGTCAATAGTGGGTCTGATGATGCGACTCAATTTGTGTTTTCGAAAGAAGGCAATTTTGCGATGTATCACAAATCGTTTACTGCAAACCTATCATGAGTCCCTTACTCTCCGAAAGATTTCATTTTGTCACAGTATATTATTAACACTCACGTGTCAACTTGCAGGATTTCAATTCCTAACACCACTTGTATCCATGCTGTCATTTCCATCTATTATCTTGTACCAACAAGCCAGTCAAACTCTTTTTCAGATGTTTCCTTTAAAAATCTGAGCATACTGAATGGCGTTGTATACAGTCCAGTCAATATAGTGTTTGATCCACCACTAATTGCAACACGAGATATTCCACTAAAATGCTTTCCAGGAACTCCCCTTAACAACATACTAAAAGTCCCAAGAAATCCAATAAGTGGAAATTTATGAAATTTGCATATTATGCAAATTAGCCATAAACAGTTAGAAAAATAATGAAAAAAGTCCAAAGATTACAAAATAAGTGTCCAAAACAACTTAATTTTGGCAAAATTTCATGATGAATAACTGTATTCAATGTTTTTAATCAAAAGTGCAAACAAATCTTCCTCATTTGCAGATTATGCAAATAAGCGTCCTTATATGGGCAAAAAGTCAGGATATTGTAATTTTTTCTCACACTGACTGTTTGAAATCATTTCATTAATATTTAAATTTACATGCTGCTATCACTGAGGACGTTGAATACATTCATATTTAGCTTAGTGTCTGTAGTGCAATTTGCATATTATGCAAATAAGTATCTAATATAAGAATACACACTGGTGATACATCCCTCAAAATTGCAAGTAGATTATCTATTGAAATAAGAATATGACATTGCCTTACAGGAAGGTTTCCTAAACACCATATTAAAACTCCTACAATATTCAACCATACACTGTTAGAAAATTTATCCTTAAACTAAAAGAAGTTCCTGCAGCAGAGTCTCGAGAACACCTGTAATCTTACCAGATTGCGTAATCTTACAGGAAATTGGTATTTGGTGTGTGTAATCTTACAAATTTCCTTAAATAAAACACTCTTTTCCCCTTTTTCTAACAGACCTGTTCTGTTAAATTGCAGAAAAAATTACTGTTTCATGAATTTAAAGAATGATTCTGGTATTGCTTTCTGCAAAATCTTCTTTTATTTTTCTGTAAAATCAGGGTTTTTTTAACAGTGTAGGAAATTCACAAAATTCACATTTTATGCAAATTAGTCATAAGTTGTAAATAAGAAAATTATATTGGAAATTGGAGTGCAGAAAATGATAAAAATTGAACGTAAGTTCATGATAAGTTTTACAAATTCATTGCACAAACAGTTATGAAAACATTTCAGTCTAGATCAATATGATGTGATCATTAAGAGTGCCCCCTGTGCCCCTCTGGATCCGCGCCTGCTGGTAGGGCAGGTGCAGATGCAGGGGAGGGGGTCAGTTTGAATTCATTGTCAGGAGACGGGGATGGACTTCGAAATATTTTAATGTGTGGACTATAGTGAAACGGAAGTATACGCATACCATCGTTCATCTGTGCATATCACTATACATGCAATTCAACTTATTTTGCGGGTAAGGTCATCCAGCAGAAAAGTAAATACAAATTTCTTTACATTTCATTTTGTAGTTCATGACATTTTAAAAAAAGAAATTATATCCCGTATTGTTACTCGGAATGTGCCATCAACATATAAATAAGAAATTAGCACGCGATTCACGCTAGCTGGCTAGCATGTCTTATACTGCCAATCTGCTCAGAATGTTCATTGCTTTGGTCTAAATGCATCTAATTTAAATAAGATAAATAATCCAGATTACAAATTAAGTGGAAGGAAAATAATCCAATGATTAAATGTAATTTGAACAAAAGTTTATGATGAATAAATGAGTTCTTTTCTCATTCTTTAATGGCTAATTTGCATAATATGCAAGGAATTCGTCCACAGTGTGTTGCACTCGACCCAGGTGAGGTAAATGGGTACTGGCAGGAAGTAATTCCACAAAAAGCTGTGTGCACCCAATAGGTACCCTGGCTTAGCCGGGTAACAATAATAGCAGGGCCCGCTGGGAAAACAGTTTTCGGGACTGAAGTACCCTGGGTAAACATACCGTTATTATTATGCAAATTAATTTGCATAATATGCAGATTAACTTTCAGGCATTAGGATGAATTCTCATGCTTAGTGATAGTAGCATATAAATGTCAACATTAATGAAATGTTTTCAAGCCGTCGATATGAGAAGTCACATCTTTATTTCTTTTTCATATAAGGATGCTTATTTGCGTAATATGCAAATGAGGTAGATTTGTTTGAACTTATGATTAAAAATATTGAATTCAGTTATTCATCACGAAATTTTATTAAAATTGAATTATTTTGGAACCATAATTTGTAATCTTTGGATTATTTCTCTTATTTTTCTAACTTTTTATGCATAATTTGCATAATACGCAAATATCATAGATTTCCACTGCTTGGATTTGGGGGACTTTTAGTATGTTTAGGGGACCTTCCTGAAAAGAATTTCAGTGGAATATCCCGTGTTGCAATTAGTGGTGGGTTACCCCCTATTCTGGATAGATTGACTCGACTAGTAAAATATGCTCATAAGATGCACAATTATTGAAAATATGGGAATAAATAAAGCAAGATAGATTGTAAAGTAAATTAAATGAAACTATGATGTCAAAAAATATATGACCGAGTGGAAAAGAGTTTTGGATATGATGGAATGTTACTAGAAATTTGTGAGTAAAACGATCAAGGTAGTCAAGGAATTAGATAAATCATGTTAAAAAATCATTATGAATGATGCTTTGATGTGTATACTGCACAACTGTGATTTTAAGTGCATTAAAAGTTTAAGTAGCTGGTAACTCTTTCCCCCCCCCCCCCCCCGGGTACAGTAACATTAAATGAAATCAATTTACACTACCAATTTCAGAGAGAAATACAAACAAGGCATTGTAAACTACGTATTTTTATGTCAATGTTTACATTCATATTTAATTATAATGCAGTGATACATGGCGTGCCATACATCTTTTTTTATATGCTTTCTCTTACCGGTAAACAGCACAGAATAGTTTACACTAATGACAAGTCAACAGAATGCCTCATTGAAAATCATCTATAGAATCATCTAAACCAATATACTTTTGTACATATCACAATTCTTTTTCCCTATACATGTATGGATTGAAAAATATGTGTCAATGCGCATTACATAATGTACATGGCCACTGATATGGACTCTGTTATCATAGTATAATATACAACAAAAGAAATGTGCTCAAAATATTTAAAATCCACACAAAAATGACACATGGTTAACCATAGGTCTATAATCTGTCCTGAAACAGTATGAACATAAAATAGAATTGCTAAAAATAATAAAACAAGTAGACAGCGAGAAATATATATGTATCTACTTCAGACATTAATTTCCTTCAGCAAGAAATGTATCCATTTATCCAGGTGAGGTAAATGGGAACCAGGCAGGAATTATTCCTGATAACAGAGTATGCAGCAACTGCTCTGCTTTAGTATTTGTAGAGTGCTTAGAGAATTCTGATAAATTGATATACGGTATAAGGAGCTGTCATTTTTTATAATTTTTATTTACTGATTTCAGTAATAAAATATAATAAAATCATTCAACACAAATCACAGGGCTGGTTTAACAATCGCCCTTGAATAACTCTAACAAAATTGAAACAGTGAACAAATGAATGGCAATGACAAGCACACACTTTTTTAATTGTATGTTGTGCATTTTACAGACATGAAATGTTATTTTCTCATTCCAAGCTAACTAAAAATCTATCTAAATTTTCATTCCAATATATGGCTTGACAATGCCAAGTCAAAGCTAAAACAAGAAAGCCAGGCAACAAAGTATTCTGTGTGAGAACTAAATTTGAAATCAACACAGAAAAAAAGGAGCTGTTTATTGCTCCCTTGCTGAAAAGGAAAAATCTGTGGACCAACTTCAATTCAAACGTTTGCAGACAAATTCATGACATCATTCTGTGTTCATTATATTAAACATGTGAGTTAAATTATGTGTCTTATGTGCAAAACACATGCTGAACTTTGTTACCCAACATTTAAACAAGACTTTCGTTTCATAAAGAGTTAATATGACTATGGTAATTTTGCCATTATGGCAGCTACCCATGGTAACAGGGTTCGGCAGCCAATTGCAATGGATGTTTCCTGGTCCCTGTAACACAAAGGTTAGCGATCAATCACTAATTGAAATGGCCTATCACGATCATCGTTGCATGCACACTTTGCTCACTAGACTGACTGGGAACCAATCAGAAACGTTCTTTCAATTAAGAGATTAATTGCTAACCTTCATGTTACCGGGCCCAGGAGAGATACAATAAATAGCAGTCATAATAGTTGAAAGTCTTTATGAGTCTTGAGAAACAACTCTGACCTTGGTAAAATATGAATTCATGAATATTAATATTAGAGGTCTCATTAATAGATTTGGACAAAATTTGGAGTTATACAAGACTGACATGTACATTATCGACTGTATTTCACAAAGCAGTTTTCCTGATTACACAAGGTTGGTACTAACATATTATTTCTCTCTCATTTCAAAGTTTAAGTTTGACATAATGTGAAACAGAGAGTCAAAAGGGGCCTAAGCTTTCGATCCTAGCAGAATCTTCTTCTTTTTTTTGCCTCCGAAGAAGATTCTGCTAGGATCGAAAGCTTAGGCCCCTTTTGACTCTCTAATTTACTCCATTGGCTCTTTTTTTAGATAAGCAGTTTTCAGCAGCTTCTTTTGCCATAATGTGAAACAATAAAACATCAGAACAAAAAGTTTCCTTCAAAGTGAAGCAATTTTACGATTACATGGTCATGATCTGATTCTCTAAAAAAATGTAATAATTATTAGAATGGCTACTGGTATAGCACACAAAGGTCTGCCTGCCAACACTCATAGTGCTTTAAGAAAATCATGAAACTAACATACACAACAGAACTCTTGGAGAAATGAAAAAGAAAAAGACTAAAAACATCTTGATTACAAGAACAATAAAATTGACCACAAGCATGGACTGTAAGTCTGTAACACCTATTTTCTGACTTGAGGGCCATTTCATCACAAAACATGTAAATAAATGCCAAGGTATATGTAGTGACTGTAATATGCTACTGAATACTACTATTGTGCCACATGAAATGGGTATTATGGAAGATAAAGTTTAAAATAGAAGTATGATAGTCCGACATTCTGTGGCATAGTTGCGATATTTGTTGAGGTTTGACCCCCTCCCTAACTAAGGGTTAATACCATGGCAACACATAACCCAACACAGCATTTGATGCATACGTAAAAGTGTGTTTTGCACATCTTCACTTCCAGGTGACTGTGTGTGCCAAGTCTCATGAGTATTGGGCCATACATTTTGCTGTTTTCAAAAGCCCCTTTTAAAATTTCTTTGCCTTTATATCTGTAAGTCTATTAAAGTAACAATGATAGTCAAAATCTGCATATTTCCACTTACACAATTAACTAAACATAATTAATAGATCAATTTGGCACACTATTCTTAAGTTGTTCAAAAGGTCTTGTTAAACTACATGAATATACTCATGAAACATCCCTTATGTCATGGATCAAATTAAGGATTGCATCATTAGATTTCCTACGATTCAGAAGAAAATATTGGTGGAAAAAGTAGGGCCTGACTTCAAATGATCTAAAAAAAAATGTAATAATTGGAAAGCTCCATGACTTCGAAAAGGAACTATCAAATCTATGATTTTTACAGAGAGTACAGAGAGACTAAAAAAAAATCAAGATATTGTGACTACATGAGCACTGTGCATGTTGTATATACATGTAGTGAATATATCATGCAACACCCAATACTCTCTATTACGTTCAAAAATAAATTTCAATTAAATAATTGATCATAAGAATGTCAACTCTTTGGGCCTATGGCCACCAAACAACAGACAGTTAACTCTATAGAAGTTGTAAATAAAGCAAAGTCAAAAGATATTCTCTGAGTGATATTTTGAAATTCACTGAAATTAAATATTAAAAAGATTCTCTAAGAATAGATACAAAATTACAAGACAAGACATATCTTTTGACTTGACAAACCATAGCTTCTTGATTGACAATATACAGTATAAATTAAAATAGATTTGAAGAGTCTGTTATGTACACATCTTTCATCCCAAAAAAATGAATATTAATATCCAATAATAAAAGTTTACAAATACCAGTAAATCTTGCCAGCAGAAGAAATCATAAATCTGCTAAACATGCAGATGAAGACCTGATGTAGAACCTGTTTCATAAAAACCTGATCGCAAACAGGGAAGTGTCATTTCCAACCCCAGAATTGGGTTGAAGCTTATGGAAGATTTAACTGAAAACAGAAACCAAACTGAACTGAGAGTGTGGGGGTGGACCTACATAATGCAGCTTTGTATGAACAAAAGTAGATTTGTGCAATCAAAGAAATAGGATGTCAAGGGGAAACAGGGGAGTAGACATTCTTTCATTGTGCATTCAGAGGAGATTATGAATGACAGACAAATTATGGAAATGATGAACATTAAACCTTGGGAAAAGTGTACACTAGTGAAGTAAAAACAAAAACAAGATAAATAGCTCACTGAAAAAATAACAATATGGAGCATAATTATGGACCAGGAAACAGTTTTAAAATCAACACATCCTATACAACCATCCACATAAATTTCCCCCTTTCTCCCTAGGCTGAATATCACAAATGTAAAGCTCCATTCCACAAATGTAAAATTCCATTCCACAATTTTTTTTTTCATGCCTCATGCCTTTGATAGGAATAGAAATGGTAGAAAATAGATGGATTTCTCAGTATACAAACAATGCCACTTGCTTTATTCATCATAAAGTTAACTGGACTTATGAGTGGACATTGATATGTCTAAGTAAAATATTTATCCCAGATGATTTCTTTTATACTATTTTAATACAATGCATCCCCCCACCTGTACCTCTGACATAAGGCTGAATTAAATCTAAAATTGATTACAATTAAAATGCATAGAACTAGGAAGCTCATTTCATGTTATAACTTTTATAAAGGTTTCTTTAGTCTTGCTTCAATGGTTTAGAATACACAATCTATTATGTAAGTGATTTTCAGCCCATTCCAAGTTTGCATGCTGTACTGCTGTATGATCTGTGCTGTCTAGCATATCAACCCCCTTTGATCACCAAGAATCAGACAAGGAATTTCCCTGATCTGACCAGGGAAATCACCATTATCTATTAAAGATAAATGCCAGTTGGGGTAATGATATCAAAATGAGTTCGTACAGAATCCAATGAAATGACCACCAAAGTGTCTGTTTGTGTAAATAAAAAATATGTGCCAAAGGATTCTGGAAGAAATTGTGCAATTGCTGAGAAATTAGCAAATAAGCACAGGATTCGGGTTAAGTGTCAGGCTGACATTCAAAGGAATAATAATACACTGTTCCATGTGCGCTTATCTGTCTTGTTGAACTTCAGTGTGAACATTTTTCAGCATAGATTTCAAGTTTTCACAAAGTTCAGTTTATGTAACTGTCCCAGATCTAGATTCTCAATGATATACTGATATTAAGCCTGGTTTCAAAGACTTTCTCGTGAAATCAGTGTTTACTGCAACTACTTTCATTTATCTTTAAACCAGGCTGATCAATTCGCAACATTGAGTATGTTCAGAAGGGCAATATGTGTTACACCAGTGCTTGGCAGTCTATTCCAAGTTCCAGAATTGTTTTTATTACTTTTTGTTAAAATAACCAAAGTCAAGTTAATACCTATATGAATAAAAAGTCAACTTCCACTGGATATCAAAATAGGAGAGTATCATGCTAGAGACAGTGCAGATACTCATCAGTGCTGCAAACTTGGAATTGGCTGAATTTCCGCATACATTTGTAATTCCGAAGCTTCATTATTCTGAAGATTCGGATATTCCGAAGGTTCGTTATTCCGAAGGTTGGTATTTCCGAAGGTTCGTACTTCCGAAGGTTCGTTAATCCGAAAACGAAATGAGGTTCATAATTTTGAGGGTTCATTAGTCCGAAAACGTAATGATTAACAAACCTTATTTCGTTTTCCGACTAACGAACCTTCGGAACAACGGACCTTATTTTGTTTTCGGATTAACAAAACTTTGGAACAACGAACCTTATTTCGTTTTCGGACTAAAGAACCTTATTTCGTTTTCGGATTATTGAACCTTCAGAATAACGAACATTCGGAATAACGCCAGAAATGTTCGGATTAACAAACATCGAGGTATAGGCAATTTACGTGTTTCGGAATCAAAGAACCTTCAGAATTACGAAGTGTAACCAAATCCACCACTGTTACATGAGAGAATGCATATTCAAAACAGCAGAGGCCACACTAATGAAATTTTCATCAAAGTTAAAAAATGAAATAAGCTTCCTTTTTTTGTACATTTGAGAGCAACACCACGTTTTGGAATGAATTCGGCTTTATGTTCAAAGGACATTTTTTTGTGGGAACGCACTGAACATCACCTGCTGCAACAGATACTGTAACTGTAAAAGCCGGGGTAATAATAACAGGGCCCGCTGGGAGAACAGTTTTCGGAACTGAAGTGGCTAGCCTGGGTAAATATGCCGCTATTATTATTATTATTATTATTATTATTATTACTGTTACAGAGTCATCTATCGCGAGGATCACAGGAAATCAAGTGAAAACTTTACAAAATAGATGAGAACTTCTACAACAAGTGTACAAAAATGACAAATTTTCCAAAGACTACAGCTTTACATTAGGGGATTTGCAAAGTTCAGGTAAAAAACAGACTCTACAGTCAATCCATGTGTATGACATTTGATTGTGAACTACTGCAGAATTCTTGCATGACCAAGGCCGACGTACAAATTACCATATTTCCAGTCAGATGTGATAGAACCCTTTAAACCGTCTCTCAAAACTCACTTATTTCGGCAGATGTGTAGTGATTCACAATATTGGATGAGCCTGCGCCTATGAATGTTTGTAACAGATATATGGCGCAATATGATATACCACGGTATGTGGATTATCATCATCTTTCTATGTCCTATGGCTTTACGACATCAGGGGAAATACTGGTAGTGGGTGTCAGTTGAAGGCCATATACATCAATCTGCATTCAGATTGATATACATAGCTTTTTGTCCATCCTCCAACCACATGGGAACAAATCTCATGACAGATACAGAGTCCCAAAAATGCCTCCAACGAGAATCTCACGAAAAGATGACTGCAAAGTCAGCTAAATTTGGAGGATTGTTTTAATATACTTCAGTTACTCTCATGTTATAATTTCCATCTCTCCAGAGATATGAGAAACATGAAACTGTAACAACATGGTCAATGGGCTTCCTCTGTAGGCATCCAACACATTTTCTTAAAATTGCGGTTGTTGTCCCGATGTGAACGGCACTGTCAGTAGTTCCATCTCGTCAGAATGCGAAGACCTTGCATCCTGTTCACATCGACTGCAACATCGAGAAGTGAATGATCCACAGAGCATGAAGCGGGTTTACCATACACACAGTCCATGTGAGTTTCACTTCCCTGGATGTAAAAGTTTAGTGCTGATTTCATCACTTACAAGATAATGCGCTCGGTGAATATCAAAAGGTAAGAAATGGCTGAGGACGATCACGATGAGGTCATCACCTCATTCTTCGGTTGCCAGCATGCCAGCTTTGTGATTTTTTCATATGATGAAACTGGTTGAATCCTCCGCGGTGCTGAATGAAGTAATCAAAATAAAGTATCATTTTAAAATCATCAGCATATTTATCACGTTTGATCCCAATATATTTAACAACTACTTGCTACTGATGCTATAACTACCACCAACACTATTAACCCTCCTTCTCCTCTGTCTTTCTTCTTCTTCCAATAGTAATTACTACTGCCACTCTTCTACTTTTTATAACAAATACTATTCAATCAAGATTTTATCACCATTGCACCTTCATCACCTTTATAAAATAAATCGCTCATGAAACATGCAATCCCAAAGACTTGCCATGACCAAATCACTTTCATACACCATCAAGAGTATAAACAAATACAGTTTAACCTGTCTATAGGGACCATTCATGGCCATAGGGACACTAAAGAAGGGGTCACTATGAGCAGGTGCTCTGTACTTACACGTTCCTGAGTTCAATATACATTTCAAAGAGATAAATAATTCAAGGGATCCCCAACTTGTGGTCTATATAATCAGGTAGTCACTGAAGGAAATTTGACAGTATCTCAAAGATTGGGAGTACTATTCTTCGATCATTTCATACTCACCCCATGAAAGTTGCCTTTATTACGATGATTCTGTACGTGCTGAAAGGCATTGTGATGTCCAGAGAACTGATCTTGTGGATGAAAAGGTTTTCTCATCTTCTTCACCTAATTTGAAAGGCAAATAATTTAAGAGTGTTAAAGAAAGCTATTTTTTTTTAAATCTGATTTACTTATTTCACATCCAATTTTGATAAAATTTTCAGCTTAATGCTTTTTATTTTAATGCTTTTTTTTATCCATCACTTGAATAAACCTCTTGTTGGAATGGACTTGGCCTTTAATATAATTTGCTAAAATAGAGCATCATTTTATTCCAATGACTTATATAAACTTAGCTACTCAAACTGCATATTTCAGTAGCTTTTAATGGTAGCATGTAAGTTGCAAATCAAGTCACAATTTTCCCTCCATAGGAAGAAAAATATGCAGGGGGAAGATAATGCACCAAGAAAATACCCTAAACTTTTCACGAGAGCTAGAAAGGCCCAAATGAACTTTGATTAATTTTAAAAGTTCTTGATACAACTAATGAATAAGTTTCTTATTTATATACTCTACCAAAATGAGGTTACCTGAGGCCACTGTATTACTTCAAGGTATGACGGCAGATCAGTTACTACTATTACACAATGCATTAAATGCAAATGATATTATAAATCATCAATAAAGATTGATTTATCATTGAAATCGGTCAAATGTGTTTTAGAATCTTTGCATCAAAGTGCTTAAAAAAAGTTGAGAAGGAAATTCAGATCAGGAACTAATCCAATGTCCTCAGTAATGAACAAAGTTCTAGGACAGGTATTAGTTTTCATCATGTCTGAAAAATAACAATAGTTAAAGGTCAAGTCCACCCAAGAAAAATGTTGATTTGAATAAATAGAGAAAAATCAAACTAGCATAACGCTGAAAATTTCATCAAAATCAGATTTCAAATAAGAAAGTTATGACATTTTGAGGTTTTGCTTATTTTTCACAAAATAGTGATATGCACATTTCAGTGAAATGCAAATAAAAAGTTGGTGATGTCCTTCACTCACAATTTATTTTGTTGTTAATTGTTTGAATTATACAATATTTCATTTTTTACGCATTTGACAATAAGGACAAACTTGACTGAACCATATTGTATCAAACAATGCTAATTCCACATGTTCAGGGAGGAATGATAGTTGTTTCACTTGAAAATGGGGAGAAAATTAGAATATTTCATACAATGGAATACAAAAAAAAATAGTGAGTGGATGACGTCATCAGTATCCTCATTTGCATACCGACCAGGAACTGTTTTGTAAAATTAAGCAAAACTTTAAATGTCATAACTTTCTTATTTCACATCCGATTTTGATGAAATTTTCAGTACTATGCTCCTTTGATTTTTCTCTATTTATTCAAATCAAATTTTGATTGGGTGGACTTGTCCTTTAACAAACGTAAAGGCCTTAATTACACTCATAGCATTGCATTTGATCAATAACAATCATATCTAGAAGTTATGGGAATGACTATAATAAGAGTTAAAATCTCTATTATTACGTAAATAGTAGTTAATCATTACCACCCCCCCCCCGATACATTTCATTGCACAACCCTATTCATGGAAGAGACTCATTGAAACCAACATCTATGAAGATATAGCTACGAAAAAGCATCTACACTGTACTCCAGTAAATAAAAATAGGCATTTATATAGCGCCATCTATCTAGAAATATTCTATTCCGAGGCGCATTGTTATTATCATTATTACCCCGGCTTTAGCTCGAGCTGCCTTTCAGCGTTCATGCATTCAAGGAATTAATCCTGCCGGGTACCCATTCACCTCACCTGGGTCGAGTGCAGCACAATGTACAGATATTCACGACAGCTCACTCTTTCATTGTCTCCTGCTTTTCGGCAATGCTAAATGAATAGACCTAGAGGTCAAAGTAATCGTTTTGAGTCAAAGCAACCTCAATTTAGACAAGTTTAAATTGTGTTAAACTGTGGTTGTTACCATTTATCTTTATACACATCATCCTCCGTCAACTGATGCTGTCCCTAAATCCATCAGTTAACAAAAGTATGTCCATGTGACCCCCCCCCCCCCTTTTTTTTGAGGAACCTTCCTAATATGATTTGCCTGTTTTTTCTAGTTCATACTAAAAAAAAAGATGTTATGCCTTCAAACTGTCATGGCTTGAGGAGTTCATGAAGTGGTGCAAGAATGGTAGAAATGGGGGTTGAATACACAAAACGCTTGATTATTCTACGGCATTGTCCTAAACTTTGATTCTTCTTACCTTCCCTCTATCATAGTCTTCATTCCATGTATTTCTCCGTTTCATGTTGGCATGGTCCCTTGCAACCTCCTCGTCGATAGCACTCCGTCCACCGTCCCAGTTTGGTACTGCAAGAAGAAATAAATTAAAAGGGTTAGATCAGTATATAGTGTACGCTCAAAGAAAACAGACATAATTGGGTGTTAACCCTATCCAGTCCCGAGGGGGGGGCTCTATTTAGCCCCCACCTCCATTTAAATTGGCCGTTTATGTTTTACAGCGAAAATTATGATTTCATGCATTAATTAGCATAATTCACATACAATAAATGAATTTGAATAATTTTGGTACAATTAATTATCAAATTTTTGTTACTTTCTCTACAATTGTACATTTTCTACCAATGAGCACATATTTTTTCATTTATACTTAAAATACTTGGATGGTAATTTGTTTATATTCTGTTCAACTATTTTGCGAAACATATTTATAATCCTCAATACTAAACTTCACATTAACATTACACCCCCCCCCCCCCCTTTATCAAAAGGACATGATTTTTTTTTTACCTAAAATGTTTCAGTCAAAATTTTGTGAATTCTTACACTTATTCTACTCATTTCTGTGTAAAATCACAATTGATCAAAATGTTTTGTAAGTTTTGCAATGAAATGCTTCAAAAAAATGAGATGCAATTTCAGATCAGGAACTAATCCAAAGTCCTCATTAATGAACAAAGTTCTAGGACAGGTATTAGATTTCATCATGTCTGAATAAATAGTTAAAAGACCTAAACACCTCAATGAAATTGCTGCATCGGATCAAAGACATTCACATCAAGTCAACTTACTTAGAACATTATATTTAATCAAGCACAAAATTATGAGAGTGACTATGATTAAAGTTACATGTTCTGTCATGCATAAGCGAGTGCACAATGAAATCAAAACTGTAATTTTTCACAAGTCACAAAGTCACAAGAGTAACTTTTCAAACTTATTGCCTGGCAAATATCAAAAGCTGTGGCTGTTCATATCAAATCAACTATCTCAACCGTATTTTGCATGATGGATGAGATTTTAGGGAAATTTCAAATTTTCAGCCCTTCCAAGTTTTTATCCCAATTATTGAACAAGTGGAATGCCTCTGGCCGTCTCACCTGAATCACGCGGTTCAATATAGCAGCAGTGCTGACTTTGAATACTACTCTAACTCGCACAAGATGTTCAGTGATACATGGTTACTCTTATGTCCACTTTTTATGAACTAGACCAATAAACTTACAGAGATATGGTTATTCAACAAAAAACCCCAACATGGCCAAAGTTCATTGACCTTACATGACCTTTGACCTTGATCATGTGACCTGAAACTAGAACAGGATGTTCAATGATACTCTTATGTACAAGTTTCATGAATCAGATCCATAAACTTTCAAAGTTATGATGGTAATCAAACAGATACACCCAATTCGGCCAAAGTTCATTGACCTTTGACCTTGGTCATGTGACCTGAAACGCGCACAGGATGTTCAGTGATACTTGATTACTCTAATGTCCAAGTTTAATGGACTAGACCAATAAACTTTCAAAGTTATGATGGTAATTCAACAGATACCCCCGATTCGGCCACAGTTCATTGACCCTAAATGACCTTTGACCTTAATCATGAGACCTGAAACTTGCACAAAATTTTCAGTGATGCTTGATTACTATTATGTCCAAGTTTCATGAATCAGATCCATAAACTTTCAAAGTTATGATGGGAATTCAACAGATATCCCCAATTCGGCCAAAGTTCATTGACCCTAAATGACCTTTGACCTTAGTCATGTGACGTGAAACTCATGCAGGATGTTCAGTGATACTTGATTAACCTTATGTCCAAGTTTCATGAACTAGGTCCATATATTTTCTAAGTTATGATGACATTTCAAAAACTTAACCTCAGGTTAAGATTTCGATGTTGATTCCTCCAACATGGTCTAAGTTCATTGACCCTAAATGACCTTTGACCTTGGTCATGTGACATGAAACTCTAATAGGATGTTCAGTAATACATGTACTTGATTAACCTTATGACCAAGTTTTATTAACTAGGTCCATATACTTTCTAAGTTATGACGTCATTTCAAAAACTTAACCTCAGGTTAAGATTTGATGTTGACACTGCCGCCGCTGCCGTCGCCATCGGAAAAGCGGCGCCTATAGTCTCACTTTGCTTCGCAGGTGAGACAAAAAACGTTAAAATAGAGATTGCTACCAAAAACTGTTTTCACTTGTGAAAAAAAATATATACATCATAATGCCATGGTTGAAGAATATGAGAAATGCCTTAAAAGATCTTGGCTTAAAATCTTCCATTAAGACATACTTTTATCCTCTATAATTAATTTCCCCCTTTTATCTTAAATATTGTAGTAATTATTACAAATGTTAAATTATTATTCATGCATTGTACGCGCTATGGTACTTTTTTTCAGCGCCTCTAAATATTATTATTTATTATTAATAACTTTGAGATCGAATTTCAACAGTTTATATTCAAGTCCATCATAGACTTGTGCATGAATTTACAAACAGATCTTTGGAAGGGCCTCCTCCTTGAATGTTTTATATCAATTCTGGGTTCGATTCCCAGCCATGGCGAAATCTCCTTCAGCAAGAAACTGATCCATGGTGTGCTGCACTCAACCCAGGTGAGGTAAATGGGTACCGGTAGGAAGTAATTCCTTAAAAAGATGTGTGCGCTATGAATGCCTAGCTTAGCCGGGTAATATAGGAGCGGCCTTGAGCACCTAACAAGGTGGATATGTGCGCAATATAAATACCCTATATTATTTATTATTATCAATCCCTCTCACCTGATGGACCATATCCTTTATGAGAGGACTTGTTGAGGAAGTCCATCACGTCTCCTTGTTGGTGTCTCCTTGTTCCATCCCAAGAATGGCTCATCTTGTGAGGACCGTCTCCACCCGGTCGCCGTGGAAACCCATCTTGGATGTGATGATCCCAGTTTTGGTAGTGGCCTGGAGTGGTAGAAAATGGTTCAGAACCAATTACAATTAACAAAATAAAGAATGTTATTACATTTTTTAGGTTTATATTCCATATAAAGTGGCCTTTTAGATAAAGGTAAGAAATTGTGAAAAAATACTGGTATTATTTCTGATATTTTCTGTGCTTTGTTACTATATTTATTTCTTTCTATTTTTTCAAGACTGTAAAACTTGGATTATTTTCAAAATCATCTTGCATTGCCATCCAGAAGTCTCTGGGATTATTCATGATAATGACACAACAAATATCAATGAAGTTTTTAAAGACAATAATGAAAAAAAGATGTAATAATCCTCAAATAAATCATTTGACTGTAATGGGGTGTGGTACCTACTAATCTCATGCATTACAATATGATTTATATTTTTTCTGCCAAATGATCTTTATATCTCACCTTCTTGTCTGAATCTCCTTTGGTCCTGCTTCCCATATCCATCATCATAGCCATTCATCATCTTCTTCCTCTTGTTTCCAAGAGGTGCTCCATACCAGTGATTCCTGGGGTCATGCCCATGCTGCGGAGGGTGTGGCCTGTCCTCATAATACCCCTGGTCACTAGGATACGACCGTTTCCTCCATGGTATATGGTTGTGAGGTCCAACAGGGGAATCTTCATCGTAATCGCTATCCGGAGGTGAGCAGAATCTCTCTTGAAAGTGTTGCGGAGGGGGTCGGAAGCGCTGATGCGGCTGACCCACAGGGGTCTGCTGTCCGTTCTTCCTCTTGAAAGTGGCATGGCTGCTGTGATCGCTGTCCGAATCGCTGCGATACTCCCCGCTCTTCCCCGCCCCACGGTACTTCCGGAATGCATCACTCTCCGGTAACTTCTCGCTCTTTCCGACATCGACTCCTTTCTCATTGGCATCCTTGCTCTCATTCTTTCCATTCGATTCACTGGTTGCTGGTTGATCTGCATCACTAGCAAACTTCTTCTTCTTCTTTTTCTTTTTCTTTTTAGGCATGACCTCTGACTCTGATTTGTTTTTTGTGATCTCCTGCTCACTTTCACTATCATCACTTGAGCTAGTATTGTTCTTCTTGATATGTGTGCCGTTCTTTTTATCATTAGTGTTTTGTGCATCCACCCCATGTTTTGTGCTACTAGGCTCCTGATGGACAAATGATTTCCCATTTGGTTTTTCCCTCTCCTTCGTAATATCAGAACCAACTTGCACGTCTGTCCCATTTTCAGACACGATCGGCTTAGTCCTATCTTGGTTCGCATGTTTGCCATTCATCTGCTTAGTAACAATGCCTAGTTTTTCTCTCTTGCTCACAAATGATTTTTCCTCCTTGGGGGAAAATGGAGTCCTATTTTTTGTACCATTCCCTAAAGTCACTTCTTTCTTTATCTTGCATGGTGTCTTTGTGGGTGAGCTTGTCCTTCTGTCTTCCCCATTGTCGGGTCTGACTTTACTCAAACCATTGCGAGAGGGGGAAGGCTTCACACTCCAGCCAACATGAGAGGCCTCTTTCTTAATTGTTTCTTCAACTTTTGGCTTATCCTTTTTATCATTGACCGCCCACTCACTGGTTGAATTTGAGGATTGATTGCTATGATTGCTGCTATCCGATGTGACCGATGGTGACACCTGTTGATCACCATCTGTCACCCTCCATGGTGTTGTGCTCATGATCCGCTGTGCATTACCATTGGTGGTGATAGTCAATTTGAGGGGCGAGTCTGTCTTACGAATGGCAGTCAAGTTTGTACTGTTTGCAAGAGCAGACCTCTTATCTCTTTCTAATGCAGCTGCATCAGGGGGTTTCATCTCTGAATCCCCTTTGATGTCTTTACTACTGTTACTAGATGAGGCACCAATATCCTTTACTGTTCCCTTGCTCAGACGCTCTACAACAGCATCATAGTTTGTATCAGAGTCACTGGATGAACTGGAGTCATCGTCATTGTCATATGGCACTAGAGATGAGTGTTTGTTGACCTTTGGCACAGTCACTACCTTCTTCGTTGACTCTGACGATTTCTCTTCTTCTTTTTTCTTCATTGTTCCAGGAGGTTTTAGTTTCTTTGTTTGGGCATCTCCATTATTCTTCACCCTCAATGGTGATTTCCCAGACACACTTGATGAATCACTCCGATGAACACCTGAAACAACACCTTTGTCCTGAGGAACGTTGCTTTTTATCTCCCCACCAACGCTACCCTGTCCATGCTTCAAACTCTGAAGAGTACTTGCGACACCTTTGCTTTTGATCACAAAGGATAACTTGTCTCTCTTTCCAGGTGGAGCGATTGTCTGAGGCAAGTTGTGCTTGGCTGTAGGGGTGAACGTCTGCGGCTTCTTCTCTGGTTCCCTGATGATCTTTGGCTTCGGTGTGAGTGGTGCGTGCGTCGTTGGCGTAGTCGGCCTGGGAGGAGTAGGCTTGGGCCTGGCGATGGGTGTGCCAATGGAGCCTTGATGGGGGTTTGAAGCCTTTTGGATGATACTCGGAGAGGTGGCTGTCTTTGGCATTTGTTTGTTGGTCTGCTGTGACTGCACCTAAGAACAATGGATTAACAATCATATTCTCCAGTAGTCAAGTTATTCGTTTTGTCCCTGATGAAAGGGCATTTTCATTCTAGATTTACATAGTACCATAGGGAGTTTCCTTATCACAAGTAAAAACTTGATGCTTCATATCTTTCTTCTACTATTTCAGATCAGGAACTAATCCAATGTCTTCACTAGTAAATATGTCTCAATGAAACAAATTTTCTAAGACAAGTTTAGCTGTCATCACATCTGATTTACTTTGAGAACATCATTTATTTCCAATGAATAATGAACAGCCAATATTTCATGTCCTTTCATCATCCCAAGGTGGATTGGTGAATCAATCTATACAAACTGTGATGATTTTACATTTGAGGGAATTTATTTCTCACAAACACTAAGTCATACTTTTGTGCATCTGACTGGAGTGTTGCACAAAGCATACGTAGGAAGTCATTCAGTGATGCTCAAAAGTTAGTGAACCCTCCAGAAAAACATATTCAAAGTGTTCAAGTTTTTCCATGTTTTAGATATTTAATTGTGAAGTCAGGTGACACAATATTACATTCATATCTCTGTATTCTCTGAATATTGTGATGTAGTTGTCTAAATTAAGCACTCAGCATGAAGGCGTGCATTTTGTGGTGGGTTTCACTCACTTTTGAGTACAACTGTATGGCATACAAAGGCCCACACTAGTTTTAAGATGTTTAGTTGGTATTACAAACACAAGATTAATTGTTTTACATTTTTATTTCAAAGACTGACATCCATAGAAATGTAAAAGTATTATGTAAAATAATTTTATTCTTTATTGTTTTTTTATGTTATGAAATAATGGTTCATTTTTAATCTCTGGAATAAAAATGAAAGAAAGAAAAAAAAAGAGAAATTTAGAATTTTGATTACAATATGACACATAATTTCCAACAAAATAAAATGAATTCCATTCCCCAAAGGGTGGTAAAATACTTCAAAAATTAAAATATCACTCTCTTTCACATTATTTTTTTTTATCCGTTGTGTTCATATCTGTATAAATCTGAATGCCAATCCTGTATGCCCAACATCAAAGAAAACAAATAGTTGTTGAACGATCAATAATGTGATTGAAAACATTTTTGTAAACCCCACATTCAGTGTTGGACCTCGGTGAGGCAATCTCAATTCATGCTGTCAAAAAACAGTGACGACATAGGTATCAGTAATATGACTGCTACCATTTTTTGTAAGCCCACATTCGATGTTATAGCTAGGATATGCAGCTAGATTCATTCTCTCAACACCAGTCTTGAAGTCACCCATTCTAACATTGATGGTTTATGGCTTTTTTACCTGGTTGTTCCCATTGACACTGGGTTTGGATGGTTTCTTGATGTAGAAGAGAACATAGGCATTCTGGTTGAGAACCCTGTTCAGACTGCACTGACTGACATAGGAGTCGTTCATACAGTACCATGACTGGTTGGGGGCGCGTACGTAGCAGTAGTAATGACCAGAGTTACAGGAGCCACCTTCGTGCTTGAGGACAGCATAGAGCTGAAACCCAACAGTAGGACCCTGAATAGAGAATCAAATGAGGAGTTTAATCACGTATTCTCATTAAATGCATAATTTACAGCAGAGTTAGACTACCTGAAAATGTGACAAAGGATTCCCAGGTGTAGACATAAGTAGTGAATGTGGTCTGATGATGAATTCATCAATAAATTCTGATGATGAATTCATCAATAAATTCATGAGCAAATGGGTTAGATGAATGTTTGTTGTCAGGCCATATGAAGAAAACTTCTGACAACTTGAATAGAGTTATGAAAATATAATATCACTAATAGTAGTCAGATCTTGTATTAGCGAATAACTCATTATAAATAACGTCTCTATGCGCTTCCAAAGGACATAGATATTATTACTCTGGCTGTAGCTCAAGCAGCTAGCTTCTAGCGCTTGGCATTTCAAGGAATAAATTCCTGCCAGGTACCCATTCACTTCACCTGGGTTGAGTGCAGCACAATGTGGATAGATTTCTTGCTGAAGGAAACTACGCCATGGCCGGGATTTAAACCCACGAGCCTCTGTTTCAAAGTCCGCAGACTAATCCACTGGGCCACAACGTTCATTGAATATAACAGGATCATCCAACTGATAAATCACAATGATCTGTGTCATAGTAACAGAGAAATGATTGGGCAGGTTTGGTCAGTCAGAAGGAGAATATAATGGTAGCTTTTTGTTTCACAAATGAAAGCAAAGATATTGAATCAATTGAAGAATGGTTTACAGATCAGGAACTAATCCAAAGTCCTCAAAATTGAACAAAGTTCTAGGACAGGTATTAGATTTCATCACATCTGAAAAAACGTATCACCCAAGATAACTCATGCCCGAGTCCAAATCATAACTAAACTGTAGCCATATTTTAATAGCATGATGTACTTACTTTATTTTCGCTCATGTATGGACGCAGGTTGAGGTATTCTGAGAAGCTGACTTCCTTGTTGATCTTACCCATGCTGAAACGGTTGAATTCAAACCTGCAAGAAGTGTTTCAAATTAAAAATGGAGGAAGGGGTTAGGTTTCCCAGAACAGATTGTAAAAAAAAAAAAAAAAAAGCATTTTGAGTTCAACTCATTATATCTAGCACCAAATATGGCTTTAACATTTTTTGCAAATATGACCAGATCAGGAACTAATCCAAAGTCCTCATTAATGAACAAAGTTCTCGGACAGGAATTAGACTTCATCACTTCTGAATCAGTAAATCGACTGTGATAAATTTACTTCACTGCACACTGTAAGAAACCTGTAGCTATGTGAAGATGATAATCTGATCAAGTGTAATGGGAAGTACTACTTAAACTATGAATTAATGCAAAATCAGGATGAGTTTTATCAAAAACCTAAGCCCTATTGTGGAATCACATTCCAATTCAAAAAATTTGACAAGCGAAAAAAAAAACTCTCCAAGTTCGTCAGGGGGAGGGGGGGGGGCAAAATAGGAATTCAAGCTCATCAGGGGGGGGCAAAATAAGTATTCAAGCTTGTCAGGGGGGCAGGGATGTGTCTTTTGTATGGGTTGTGACTCGTGAGGGGGTGCAGACTGCCCCCTCTGGCCCCCCCCCCCCGTAGGTACGCTAGTGCTTCATGATGTTAAAGAACATTTCTCCTACACTGTATCATCTTTACTACTGAACTCCTTCCTTCGAATAGACTAAATGCATATCTCCCATGGTACCAGTGGGCTACAAGGTAAGATAAGAAATGATTCCTCAGAATAGTTTGACTACCTCTTGAGGCAAAGCGTGAGTATATTGGGGCATCGATGTATCGTGAACCTCTTCTGTGCTGGTACTTTCCTGTTACACCTGAGGAGAATGAATTTGGTACAGATGAAAGTATGACTTATCATCATGATATTGATAAAATATACTGCTATGATGCAGATCAATTCATTACCCAAAAAGACACAATAAGTGGTTTCAAGTTTGGTGTTAGAACTGGTGCTGTTGACAGATGCAAAATTCAGATTACCTTCCAACACCTAATCTGAGTTTACAAATAATGATCGAAATGACATTGATAGCTCACCTCCTGTAGTGACATTCATCCCAGGACAATCTTCAAATCTAGTGATGTGCTGATGCAAAAATTGGCTTAGAACCAGCACCAATTGTCAAGATCAGACTTGAAACCATGCATTGCATTCGGCTTTCATCAGAAAGATTATGATTTGCTAATACAAGATTTTTTTTCTAAAGAGAACTAGATATAATTGTCCCAAGGAGTTAGCAATATGATTTCCCACCAAAAGAGTGCAACATTTGGCCTGAAAATGACACTGAGGTCATTCTTCAACATTTGATTTCCAGGTGTTGGCAGTTCATTGTGGGGCATTGTGGAGGGAGGAAATTGATATAAGAATACCCAGTCAAATCAATCAAAATACTCTTACCTTTTGCATTGATAGGCATTGTCACCATCTAGGATTTCAGGTTGTATGAGTCTCATCAAGGCTTTGGGAACAGATGGAGCATGCTGAGAAAACAAAATGATGACAGAGATTGAATGGTTTGGTGTGACTCACTGCTATGAAAACATGTGGTCGATCAACTAACTAGGGGAAGGGGATCAAATTCACCCCCCCCCCCCACTATAGTTGATCAGTATTTCAGGGATAGTCTCATTGAAAATTTCCTCAACAGTGTGCATATTCACAAATACAAATTGAAAATAAAATTGATTAAAAAAAGAAAACCCAAATAATATACCATATTTTTTTCAAAATGCATCTCAATAGAAATCATGAAGCGTTAAAAACAGTGAAAACAAAATGTGTGTAACCCCTCCCCCCCCAAAAAAAAGAAATAAATGAAATAAAATAAAAATCCCTGCCTCTCCACCTCCTCTGAACAATTAGGCATGTTAAGTGTCAAAATATTCATAATCTCACCAAGTTAAAAAAAACATAGGAGACTGCTTAATTGTATTGCAAAAGAGCCTTAAAACATAACATTTAGCATGAAAAGAAATGAGAAAAAGAACCGCTGAACAGACAATATATTTTATATCCAGTTAAAGTCAGATCAGCCTCAGCTTTCATGGGGAGTAGATTATTTCCTGACCCCAGACTTTGTGAAAAACATTGAAAATGCATGTAACAGAGTATCTTCAGGGGACAGCATACCCGGAGTACCATCAATATATTCTCTGGCTATATTTGTTAAGCCTCAGGTAAATGCCAGACTAGAAAAAAGCAAGATAATGACTTTACCATAAGGCAATTTCCAGTTGCATTATATAATGTCTGCAGGTCATAAATCTTGTTCTACTCTGGGTGATTTATGACCAAATGGTATCAAATTCTCCATGAAAATAGACAGCCTTTAACTCACCTTGATATCCAGACTAATGTCTAAGAAGGGATCAAAGGTGTCTGATTTACACTGACACGCTGCACACGTCACTGGAAGAAATGGAAAAAGAATGGATATAAAGTGGATAAAAAATGAAAAATTGTACTTGAATACTGCTAGGCAATTCCTTGAAATATATATATCACTGCAAAAATCGAATAATTATTTAGTTTTATACACTAAAATAATGATATCCTCCACTCATAACATGATTAAAATAAAGTGATCATACAATTTATATTATGATATATCCACTACAGAGATTTCAAGGTGCTAATTGTCATTAATTAGACCCTGGATTTTGCAATGATTGCCTATCGCAAATGAGAAAAGCAAAAGTTAAGAAAACAGGCTGTCTGAAGTATATGGGGGGGGTGATTATTCCCCAATACTTTGCTTACGAGAAGACATTCTGAGAGAGTAGGAGCGGGGTTTTGTGCTTTTTAATTCATATCTAATATATGGATTTTCTTACTACTTGGTGATAGTGTTTTTCATCCCCCTTTTGTCTTTTTTTTTTACAAATAAAAGGTTTACATTTAGTGAAGAATTTCAGTTTACACACAGTTTTTTTTACACTTCATATACATGTACATCAGATCAGGAACTAATCCAAAGTCCTCACTAATGAATTTGTCTCAAAGAAACAAGTTCTAAGACAAGTCTTTAGCTCTCATCACATCTGATTCTACATGTTTTCCATGAAACAAATTTACTTCTCATAGGAAATTGGCAACAATGATAACTACCTGTAAATGAAATTAATACCTTAAAATTTTTACAAGTCTACATTTTAAGCATTTGAATCCATTATATTACTGAATTACATTATTGTCTTGGGTGCACAAAATTTTGCAGAGGTTTCCAGTTAATCCATACTGTATTTTGTCTGCATAAGCTTTAAAACTAGTTACTTGGACAACTATATTTGTTGCAGATTTAACACATGATATCAAAGTGATGTCTACAAAGTACAAACACCTTTAATGTGTACTAGCATAAACTATTTTGTCACCACAGCGACATCAATGAAGAAATTTACAATAAACAAAATGGATTTAATGTGTCATACTTACCTCTGCTTCGGTAGTAGCCTCCGAATATCTGATGAACTGGACTGGTTTCTTTACTATACCTATCCAACCTGTCAAATAAAAATAAAGAGTCCTATTTATTAAGGAGGTCGCTTATCAGATCTAATTAAGATGAATGATATATGAAAAAGAGGGCATGTACTTTAAGTTCCTTGCAAGAAGTTTCCATCATATAATAAATACACTTTAAATGAATTTAGGACTGAATAAAATGACCACAGCCATACAAAACTACTCTCAAATACCATATAATGCTAGAAAATAATGACAAAAGCTGAAAGCAGAAAATTGATGACAAAAGCCTGAAAATCATCTAGAATTAGTCATTTTGTAAACAAAAATGTATGTTTTAGGCTGAAAATAATCTTGTAAATGTGGCATCAATGTGATAAACTTTTCAAATCTTAACGTAATAATATCTGTCCATGAAAAATAGATATGAATTCAGCACTTTGTCTGAATTTGTTCCCATTACCAGTGACTCTAATGAAATGAGAAGTTACATGTGGCACTTACTTATCATAACCACTCAGACAGGACTTCTGCATGGCTTCTATAACATAACGTAAGAACTCGTGTGCATCTTCTTGCCTTCCTATATGCATGTGCTTGGCTATACCTGAAGAAAACAATCACATTACAATCATATATCAATGTCATATTCAGAAAAACTCTACTGTCATAATCTAAGCATTGTTTCCAAATTCAATTATGGTGGACTCAATATAGAGAATTTGTTTGACTGTTTTTACCTTTAAAATTATCAAACACCCTTACTGTCCTTTCCAGATTCAGAATTTTAATTCAACTTTAATAATACATAAATTTTCATTTATATTGTAAACAAGTAAATTTAGACATTTCAAATTCTTCATATTTGCCCAATCGCATTGATAGCTTTCATATTACATCTTGTGCAATGCTTTTACTTGTTTACTTTTTCATGCACAAGCCCCCTCGTGTAAATTAACAAAAAACAAAAATTGAATAAATTGTACTACAATATTAAGCAAAGCTTCAGAAATATTTTCTTTTCCAAATTATGTGATGTGTCCTTAGGTCTAATAGTTTCAATGGTTGGTTGTTTGGGGGTAAGTTATTTCCAATACCACAGATCAGGAACTAATCCAAAGTCCTCACTAATGAATTTGTCTCAAAAGAAGCAAATTCTAGACAATGTTTCGTTGTCATCACATCTGATTAAATACTTTCTCTGCTCTCTACTGCTCAGAGGAAAAGATCACACTCAAGCCGAGTCACAGAGAAAAGACTTACTTTTGAGCTTATGGATCATGTTCATTGGTCTAATAGCTTGGTTTGGATGCTGAAAGGCACGTTGGATATGGGTGTACAGATCACATAAGATGCAGAAGCCATATGCTCGACCTGAGTTAAAAAAGAAAATTGTGAAGAATGTTAGTGATGCCATGATTTAGTCTTTTTAGAACTCTCTGTGGTATCAAATTATAATAAAATCCAAGACAAAAACAAAAGGGGAACCAAAAGATGGCATTCTGTGACTTCTTGTAAGCACAAAGATTTTTGTAAAGATTTCAAAAGTATTAATCAATTTCTCTAAAAATAATTGATGATGACTTATCCCCTTATCCATTGCCACACTGACTTGAATTTAAAAAACACAGTCTAACCCTTACAGTCAATCTTTTGGACCCATATTACTAGGGTTGGAAGTTTTCTAACCATCCCAATTTAGAGCTTAGCTATTGATTATACTTTCACACAAAAAAATGCAACATACATCAACCGAATTATCCAACCTGTACTAGCAATATCTCTTTAACCAATACAATCATTTAAAACAAGAGATTTATCAAACAGTAATACAAAAAGAGATAATATAACTCTTCATTCCCTATTTCTCGGGTCGCGGGAAGAAAAGTAATGAAATTTCCACTTACACTCCTGCTTGTGTTGATGGCTAAGCAGGTAGTTGGCTAGAGGTGCTGTATAGGTTAGACACTGCAGAGTAGAGTTGAGAAAGCAAGTATTGCCCATGTTAATGAGCCCACTGCCGACCCGGTAGCACTTCTGCCAGTCCAATCGCACCCGATCCGGACGGCAAAGCACCTGTTTCGGAGGCGGTATGCCATCAGACCTGTTGGGGCTCTCTTCCTGAAGGCTCATCTTGCCTGCAAGTAATGTAACGTAACATGAATGATTTACTGTGCCATCACTCCCATGCAAAAATGTTATTATGATCGCCCCTACATTTTCATGTAATTTAACATTATAAATAAATAATTCACCATCATTTTGGCATAAAAATGCCCTTGGCACATTTTCATTTTACATGATGTACTGAGGACATATTGATATTTGCATTTGATATCAGTATATGAATTGCAGGAACAGGTAAATGTAAATAGAAGATGGTTATTTGCTTTAAACAAATTTAAACCAAATTCTGAGTAATAAATTTAGTGAGACATTTGGTTGTCTATTTATCATTATCAAGTTCAAAATTCTAAAATGATTTTCATTTTTCACAGACCACTCATAACATAAACTATTATGTACTCAACTGTTTTCCATTCAAATTATTTTTTAAAAGTTAGACATTCTTCTTAAAGTTATGAGAATGGAGTGAAAGAAATGTAGACCCTGTACAAGCCACCCAATCCATTCCTTCAAAACAAACCTTTGTGTGAATATCCTTGAGACTTCTTAGAGCCTTCACTCTGTGAGTTAGACTTTGCTGGATTCAATGGGACATATTTCCCCCGTAGATTCTGGAGACGAAATGAAATGTCTTTCTGTGCTGGCTGGAAATCTACATTCTTCAAGAGTACCTGCAATTAATGTAGAATACAAAATAGGTCAATCGCCAAGAGCACAATAAATGGTGGAGAACCATCTAAAATCAACAAAGTCGTATGTCATATCTTTTTTTTTGGTAAAACCAAATAAAATTAAAATATCATACAGAAAATAAAATGCATACACATCACTAACACTTTTAGTACATAATGAAGATAATGATCACATAATGTTTATATTTCTATCATTCTATGAACAGGTTTAATAAAGAGAGCATGTGTCTTATAACTGGGCAATGGTATAGAAAAACAAGTAACAATATAAATCTATGCAAAAATGGACTTGATTTTGACCTGAAAGCCATATTGGGGTATAATTGGTAGAAAGAAAGCAAAAGAAAAATAAAACCCATTAATTCTTTATGTAGAGCTCTACTACGTTTCACTGCTGTTTTGTATAATGCAAATAATTCTCATGATTGTGATCTATCTACTTATTTCTACAATAAAAACTTGATACCGAGATGCTCACCTGTTTTGAAGAGGACACCAGGTGTTTGTCCAAATCAATGTCATAAGCCTTTGTCCCACTCCTTTCTCGATCACCCGACTTGGCCTTAGACTTGAAAAGGTCTCGCCGCAGAGTGTCGTCTATCGTCATTCTAACCCTAGGAAACAAAGGCACCAGCATACAATTTCACTGATTTTTTCATATTTCTAACGCTTAGATTTCCAGCACAAAAGAGCTTGTTGTCCTCCCTCTGAATTTTAGCAAACTAACTTTAGCTAAAGATGCTATCTCTTCCCAGATTAACTCTCCAGTATCTAATAAATTGATCATCTGATCCCCCCCCCCCACATTTGGAATTGGGAAAAGCTCCATTTCGCCTTTGATCTTCATGTCATCCTTCAAACTCTCGATCAAATTTCATCTTCACTTTAGTTTCCGTACAGACTGAAGTTAGGCAGGTTTGGCTGGGTTAGGTCGGTTACGGCAACCAAACTTTTTAGTTTTGCCTAAGCATTCCTAACAGTAACAAAATCTTTTATTCAGATACATGTAGAATTCTCTGTTAGATTTGGTTTTAATAATAGAGTTGCACCACGTGCTTGGTGGCCAGTGACGCTTCAGCTTGAAAATACAAGGGAGTACCAAACATCAATAATTTCTGTAGAATCTGTGCACAATCAGTTATGATATATATTGCATATATCATGCATCATTTCTATAGATTTTGTGTGAGCAACAAGGATAGATTGCCATTATAACATTATATCTGTAAGTGATGCATTGGCTTGAAAATGTGAACAATTCTATTAACTTCTATTTCTATTATTATAATAATAATCCATTCTTATATAGCACCTAACAAAATTTTTCTAAGCGCTTTACATCTCAAAAACATAACTACTTAACTTAATAAACTAAACTCTCTTATTAACTTAACTACCTTACATAACTAAACATCCAACGTTATACCTTACATATCTAAAATACTAACTTATCTACAGACATATTAACTGTAAAAATCATACTATTTACGGAAGAGATATGTCTTAAGTGCTGCTTTAAAGGAACTTAGAGAAGAATGGTATCTTAAGCTAAGATCAAAGTCAATTGTAATCTGCATATATATTTTTATCTAGGAGCTGCTGATCACTGAAAGTTGATGCAGTGTGCATCATTTTGTGTTCAATTAGTTGCATGGGTGTGGGCCCTACGTGGTTCAGTTGTAAATATCAATAACTGTGACATTTTTTTAAAGAATGACCCTGAGTTCAAGCATGATGCCACGGTCACTGCAATTTGTGGCTTGCATAATGCCTGCAGTGCAGTGCAATTCAGTGGCTCTCACACACATGGATTTAAAAACACAGGAATTGTACAGAATCAAAGTTAATTTTATCAATATCAAAATAATTTTTGTAATAAAAATTAGGTAAATAGATCTACAACAAGATTTATTTATGATACTGATTATTAACAATGTCATTGGTGGGTAATTTAATGTTCTATCTATAACTAAACAGAAAGTTTGACAAAAAACATTGTAAAAAAGTTAAGCATTTTAATTTTTATAATTTAATTCTGTATGTTCACGTTACTATAAAATAAAATAATTACCCTTTTCCCTCTGCTATTTAATCTTTCACTATCTATTCTGTCAGAATTTGGTCTTTATTATTGTGATATATTTCATTTTGTATATCATTGATGTCTTTGTGAACGGTATATCATTTCTTTGTCATTCTCTTCTTCCTCCTGGAAGACTTCCTCTCCTTCTCCTCCTCCTCCTCCTTCTCCCCCCCTCCTCCCCCCCCCCCCCTCCTCCCATTTTTATATGATCCCTTTATATTTTATTAATTGATGCTTCTGTTTATGTCAACATAATTGTGGATATTATATTTGTTGGACACTGCTTTTAATGGTTATTATTATATATTAGGTTCTACACAGCTCCAATGGAAATCAGTCTTTGAACAGTGGTGTAGTGTAACTTTGGTTTTTTAACTATGTCTAAATAAAATCAATCTTATTTTAGACTTTATTTACCATGACAATGTCTCTTTTATTAAATTTGGGCAGGTTGTGAGGTACTACAGTCTAGACTACAGCACTGACTCCGTATGTCCAATTCTGTCCCTGCACCTATTTTTAAAAATTTTAGCCTGGCTTGGCAGAAGAGGCGCAGGTAAAAAAATTGGGATCGTCCCAGTTTACAGAGACTGTCTCAAGTTTTCAAAGATTCCTCCACACAAGAAATCTAGGAAAGTTCATTCACCTGTCAAGTGCCGGCATCAATTAAGTGAGCTAACTTAGTCAATGTAAACATATCAAGTTTCATAACAAGATTATTGGAGGACGGCAAGTCATGAAAAAAAGGAGGTGAACTGGGGGGAATTAAGTGCACTCTCGATCCCCGAAATTGCCGTCTATGTCCGGCAAGGGTAAGTAAAAAAAAAAACTGTCCCCAGGCATAAACAAGGTCAAGGACAGTCTCAATTTCTGATCAAGACATGATTTGTCTTAGAGGACTTGTTTGTGAGGATATTGTTTTCTGGGAAATTCCAATTTTTGGACCAGCACCTCGACTCCAGTCATCACATCAGGTAGGATGGGGGGTCGGGTGTCCGGACACTTTATTTTTTTAAGCCTTCTTTTTTGTCTTTGGATTACACTAAAAATGTGAATTAAATGAAAGTAATCATCTTTTATATTGGTCTCTATAATATTTCCTAACATTTTGTACTACAAATTTATGAAACTTCGCTTGTAAATTTTTCCAAATGATTTTCTAAAAATGATCGTCTGGACACACAACAACTGGGTATACGGAAATAAAGGACTTCTCCTGTGCACTGTGTAGGTTTTCTGATCTTTACTTCCGTTAATTGACGATTATCACAGTTTAAACTTGTGAAACTTTACATGCATTGAGAAATGGAGGTTTTAAATCTTTCCCCCATCAAAATTATCCAACAGATGTTTAAACATATTTCCATTGATTTAGCTTCCACTACTTCTTCATGGCTCATGCTCGTAATAATTAAAATTGGCTTCTTTTTCAACTTCTACCTCCTCTGTATTAGTTTTCTGCTAAGTGTGCTATGCTTATCGTATGCCAGTTTGTCATTGCCACAGCCAGCTCACACTGCATGCTCACTGTGCCCCAAGAAGTGTGCAAGTGGTCTTGCCTTGGCCCTTGGCTTGGCAGCGGCATAATGCATACAGCATGCACTCGTTGTCACACTCACATTGCATTGCACTGTGTACATTGACGCATGTGCACAAATCACACTGCGTGCATATTCAATGGCAAAATGCACTGTCCACGACTGACGTTCGCCACCATCATCATGTTACATGTAAAACCATAAATAGTTCTTTATCTGATTGAATAGCAGTCTCATTTTCCTTGAAAAAATCAATATATTCATTATTTCATAATAATCAGAAAGTTTAATAATGATATTTACTTACCAAAATAGTCAATGATACACAGGGTTTATTCACAATCAGTCCCACATATTCAACCGTATCACATCCTTCGCGGAAGCCATGAATCTAGAATAACTTGAATTTACATTTTCTTTTCAAATAAATTATTGTAAGGTAATTTTCAAAGATGTAATACTCATATAAAAATATTTTTTATTGTATTTTATTTATGTATAGTTGTAATTTGGGAAACGAATATTTTTTTACGCTAGTGAAGCACATTATTATGATATATATTTGAGCCTCATATTTAACAAAATGGCAGCGTCCATGTGAGACAAATTACTTTTAGTTTTGTGCCAAGTCCGGGGCCAACCAGCCAAGACACTCATTTCAGTGTTTGATTAATGCGTAGACTTAGGCTAACTGATAAGCATTGTATTCCCATAATATTCATTTGATTTACTTGCGTATGTCATGTTTAGACTAGGCCTATTAGTCTTAAGTTAATCCATCGAGCTATTCGATTCTGCAGCTGCATCTCCACCTCCTGTGTGATGATGGCCTCCTTGATCCGCCGGTCGGCCCCGTGTTTGCTCGGGAGGAAAACGCGAGTTTCCGGTCCGTGGTCTGCGGCGCCAACGTGGCCAGCGGGCGCGGATGTAACGTTAGGTGGCCATTCATCACGGGTTCACAGCAGCAGCAAACGGCTGAATGTGGACAGGGTGTCAACTATTTCAAAGTTTCTACTCTTCAACAATGACATCATCATGTGCAACAGACAATTATTATGCAGGGATCCCAGGGTCAGAGGACTTAAATTTATTTATTCCCAAGAATTTTCTTCAAGTTCAAATGAGAAGTCAGGAATAACTGAAAAGGAATTAAAAAGAGAAATTGACGATTTGACTGACAAATTTATGGAGACAAGAGAACTCTTGGAAGATGCTGTAAGTGTAATATGAACAGATACGGATCCAGAGTCCGAGTCACTTTTAACATTGTCAGTCATTCCAGGATGCGAATGTGCCTGAGATATTTGACAAGCAAAAAAAAAGGTCGTCAGTAAAACTGATGGATATAATAAAAGATTCAGATCTTATCTTTTGAAAAGTTTTTATTAACAAAACTGATAGTGTTGGAGAATATGTTTACATCAAGGTAGTGTTTACTATCTTCATTAGATGTAAATATAGACTCTTGTTATTTGGTCCTTGTTTTTGTGAACTGATGATATTGAATTAAGGCTGGCATGTATAGATCTATCAAGTTTGAATCACAATACACTGTATCTTGGGGATAGAACCTAGAAGCACATTTTTCTTTGTTAATTTAATGTGTGTTGAGTTTTGTTTGTTCATCTATATTTTATTGCTCTATATACAGAGCAATGTTTTCCCGGCTTTAAGCCAGGTGAAAGCACTGTGGTGTAGCGGTTCTGACTCTTGCCTTGTAATCAGAGGGTCGTGTGTTCGAATCCCACCATGGCCTAGCACCCTTTGGCAAGGCACCAATCTACACTTTGCCACTCTCACCCAGGTACTAATTAGGTACCAGTAGGAAACCACTGTTATTGTGGTTGGTTTAGCAAGTTTGCGCCTAACAGGCTGCTTAAAATGCTATGAATCCAGTAACCGGGTAATAATAATCGTGAAGCGCTTTGAACAGTCGTAGATTGATAAAGCACTATATAAATGCCAATTATTATTTTACATTTCCCCCCTCAGTTTGTACACATTCTGTTATTGTAAAAAGCTTAAAGATTGAAGTGTTGATCTTTCAATATGAAAAATAGATTTGTTATGTAAAATGAACTTTTTGTGTGTATAATTTTCCATGGGGTGCTACTAATGTGCCAAATTCTGAATGTGTTTCTTTTATTTTAATTGCAGATGGAGGCCAAAGGCACAGTCTACTTCAATGATGATCTCAAAGATGCCAAGGAGGCTGTTCAAGAAACGCTGTCTCAGTTTGAGGATCTGATGGTGAAACTGAGCGAGGAGCAAGAGAGAAATGTGAGAAGAACTATTGGACTCAAGATGGAGGAGCTCCGAGCACAAGAGGCAATGATTGATGAGAGTTTGAAAGATTGAATATCAATTAGAATTTGTATTGGTTAATATTGTTCTAAGGAAAAGTTGGATGTTTTCAAAGAATACATTGCCAATTAATGATTGTTAATGTTAATATTGAACATGACCTGTATGTTAGGGCATTGGCGGCGAAAGCCAACAATTTTAGGTTGGACCACCACAATTTTTTGACAAGCAAAAAAAAATTGAGGGGGGACACAGGCAAAAAAAAAAAAAAAGTTCATCAGCCAAAAATTTAGGGATCGTCCCCCCAACTTAAATTTAGGGGGGACACGTCCCCCCCGCTTCCGCCGCCTATGTGTTGGGGTGACACCTAAGGAAGACTTCTTATTAGTTTCTCCATTACTATTTTCTTATAGCTATGAGGCATTGGGCATCGTTCCTCACCATAGCTTTTATTTTAGAATCCTATTATTACAGGGTTTGGAAATTGCTGCATGAAATATGCAAGTTTTTCATATTGGCACTTGTATACATGTAGGTCCCATTCAGTAGTTAAAAATTGCAATTTTCTCTGCACCAGATAAATTTACCTATATGCTATAAAGATACCCGAGGATTTTTTGCAACAAACGCAGAACCCATGAAAACTATAATCAGAACATTTTGAATAAATTTTAATTGCTCTAAATTGGGTAATGCATTTACTTGGAGTAATTTCTTCCCAGCTGAGATAAAGCACTCCATTGTGATCATATATTCAGATCCCCTATTCAGGTTTAAACATTTCACTTTACCCTTGCTTGTCCATTTATCATCAGTCTATTTATTGTGTTTACTTTTTGCTTACCTCTTTAAATCCAATTCACTCATCAGCCTCAATTTAATGTCATATTGCTGTGAGCACTCTGCAGAGTTTATACAAATGCTTAGAATTCAATAATTATATATTTTCTTGTAGTAAAAGAAAAAAAAAACGTCTTACAAAAAAGCATTCACAACATCAACAGAATAGGTATTTCACAAATGTTACCAGTATTTGTAATTTTTGCTAGTGTGCTGATAGTGAAACCTTGTTTGCCCCTTTTCTTTCTTTCTTATTTATTCAGCCAACAAAACAGGGTCTTGTTGAATTCTTTCTACCGCACAAAGTATACTCCAAGATTATGTTATGTTATATGAAGTGAGAAACATTACTTTTCTGAGAGGAAAGGCTATTTTTTAGTGCTGTGTGTTATGCAGATTGATATCTTACTTTTAGTCTTGACAGAATTGGATATTTGTTTGGACACGGTTTATTCTTTGTATCATTGATTTGGTATAGTTGTATTGGAATGGATTCCCCCATATGATCAATTGCTTTTGGTTACCTGAATGTTATTAAGTTCTCTTTCAATCATGAAGCCAAAGTTTTGCATATCTTATAATCTGATTGGTATCAAGGTGCCTGCAAAGTTTCCTGGGTAATGTTATTATTATCAGCCAATCTAGCAAGGAAACAGTGAAAACATTAAAGGAATCATAAAATTAAGATGTATGGAATTATGCAATCATGATGGTAATTAAATTGAATGTGTTTGATTGTTGGTAAAAAGTAAATCTGACAAGTGTTTGACAGATTACTTGGATATAAAGTGCTTCACGATACATGTGACACCATGTGCAAGTTAACTATATTTGTGAAACACGTATGAAGTACTTTATGAATATAAATGATAAATGTTGTATGAACATTGTATTTTGAACATTAAACTATACTAAACTTGATAAGTATTTTTTAAAAGAGCTTACTCAGTGATTTGTCTTTGTCTTTCCCTTGTTGCCATATTCAATGTGTTAATTACTATGGTAGTCCTTAGTTGAAGGGTTCAACTCTCTATCTTTTTATTGTCCCTTGTTGGGGGAAGGAGAATTTTGAAGAAAAAAAATCCATCTGACTTCAATATACGTTTCAAAGTATATCCACAAAACTGTTATGCTTACCTGGTTGCAGATGAGGGAGCCGATGATATTACCCACACAATATTTCATTTGTATTTTATTATAGGGAATATAATTAGTTATTTCCCCTATATATTATAGGGGAAATAACTTGTTTTTTTTTCTTAATAACGTGAAATAAGGTTTGATTGCTCCTTTAGTGTGGAATTGCTCTTGTTGCGACTCACATAACATCTGCAAAAATTAAAATATTCTTCATTTTATATTATAAAATGCAATAGGCTGTGATTTGCCTACCGGTTTAAATTTTGTGAAAATTTAAAAATGTTGAAACTTATTTTGCATCCGATTTTGATGAAATTTTCAGAGTAATGCTTGTTTTTTTTCTCTATTCAAATCCAATTGAATTTCATTAGGGTGGACTTGCAGTTCTCTACATTTCACAAAGTGGAGGTCTTTAGTACATCTATTCACCAAATTGTCAATAGTGATATTTAAACAGGTCCATTGTGTGTTTCTTATTAAAAAAAAAAATTCATTATCAAGGCTGGATTCTCCTTTAAACCTAGGTTTTTAAAGGGAGTGCTAGTTGCCAAGTTATTTACCAAGTACAAATTTGTTGATCCAGTTATCTAAAAAAATACATATATATTCAAAATAATTTTACCATAAAATGGGAAGAGAAATATAATCTGAATATGAAATAAATTTTAATGAATTAGTTTGGTAAATGACTATCTTGTATATTCCCCCATCTCATTTATATGATTATAAATTGGCTCTCTCTCTTCCTCTCTCTTTCTCAAACATACATACACTTACAAACTTAATGAATACACACAGTGATTTCCACAACGAATACAGAAATGCTATACCATTTACCTGGGATAATAAGGTGCAGAATATTGGTATATTCTTTTTTATTTTACCCACGCCATGCACAATATAATATTTTACATACACTATATGTCCTTCACATTCCAGCATGTAATTCATTCATATCGGTCTAGCTTTTAAATAATTCTTACATTGCTTTATATATTTCAAATATTTATCTGTACAATTCTGAAAATTCATACTTGCTGCTTCTCGAGCAAACAACCAGGTATAAAAAAATAACTTATGCCAAAGCGAAAGGTGATCAATTAAAATGATCAATTATTTAAATTTTTACAAGAATGCTTCACCTTCTAAGGTTATAATTGCTATGTCAACCTACATACACAATCACATTGAATATTTGAGGTTATCGGTACCCCTGTAAGACCCATTTGGCAATGTGTCCAATATTTTCACAGAAAGATAAAAAGGAAAAGTCGCATGAGGAGAGGGATGTGGGTCTGCCCATCTTCCCTCTTAACACTCCAATAATCTCGGGGAGAACAATAACAATAAGCATTCATATACAGTTCTAGGCCCACACAGGGGCAAAAGGTGAGCACAAACCCCTATATATCTTGAAAATTGCCTATTGAACATACTAATCAAAATAGTTAAACCTAAGAAAACTGTCCTCTGCTATTTGCTCTCCCTCTATTTCAAAATCCTGAATCTGCCACTGATATATTGCATTCTATCTAGAATATTGTTTTCAGAGGTGCGAAATTCAAATCATTCATCCCAGCTTTATTTCCAGCTACAATATTTTTTTTTTTCCAAACAAAATTAATATTGTGGCTGGGATAAACCCCCAACCCTCTGACTGAAAGGCAAGAGTCAGTACCACCGGACCGTGATGTTTCTACAACACAATACTTCAACAAACACAAGCCCACTACAACCCATAATTTATGTCTAAGCAGTAATTCTGAACATGGTGCAAATCTTGTTGTTGCAATCTTTTTAAAAGGTTTAGGGATTCTTTTAAAGAAATAACATAATTCCAAGGAAAAAAATAACAAGGGACATATCATTTAAGTTCCAATTAATGGTAAAAAGTATACATAGATGGCATTTTTTTTGTTTTTGGGGAAGGGGATTTAATAGTTGTAAAAAATGAGTGAAGTAATCTATATAATAGTTGTAAGAGCAAAGCCAATCAAATGTTTTTAGCATTAAAAAAAAATCAGTGAATAATGATCATTTCACATGAAGTTTACAATGAATTGGTTTTCTTAGGGAGCCGACCACTCATGGCGGTGAGCCACCAAAGAAGGGAAAGAAAGAATGTCCCATTTGCCAGTTAAGAGTAACACGGCTCGACAATCACTTAAAGATGAAACACAAGGTACCAAGAGGTAGTGGTGCAATGCGGGATGCTTTAACTTCGAATAAAGGTTTGTTTTCTCCTCTTGGATTCTTAATGAAAGATATGAGAGATAACAAGACCCAAAACATCTTAACACTTGAAATATATCTAAATAGTCTTTCCTTGAGGGCCACTACCATTACAAGGTAGACACCAAGCTTGTACTTACATGGACTCTTAAAATTGACCCTAAGCAAGTTATCATTCTTCATTCTAGAGTGCCCTAAAGAAATATTTTGTAATTTTTCTGCACCCTAAATAATGCCTCAATATTTAATTTTCATGATATACACGTTCAATAGTAAACTGATTCCTAATTTTGACAATATGATTATATGCATGTCAGTCCTGATGCATGTACATTCCCATGAAAAACAATTCTTTCAGTCCTTTTGGGTACAAGCAAGGTGTCCATCTTTAAACAGCATTGGCTCCTTGGGGGTCTACAATGATCTTGAAGATATTTTCCAGAATGGTTCTTCAGTGTTTGATAAGAAAGTTAACAGCAACTGAAAATCAGGTTATCGCATCCCTCTTGCTTGTTGACTATTGAACATCACTCAATGACAATTTTATGATATTGACAATATGGAACACTTCAAAATGTTTAAAACTCACATTTTCCATTGATCAGACATTTCAATGTTAATTTTTGTTTAAAGAGCAATTTGCATCTTAAAATGTTTTGAAATAGATGTACGGCTCAAAAAATCATTGTTTCTTTTGTATGGGGCAAGGAGTACTTCAAGGGGGTCTTGAAACTGTTGAAACATCCTGGTAATACCTTGATTGCTGAATGGTCTATTTCTGGAGCAGAGGACCTCATGGGGATCATGAAATACATGGTACCACTCGACTATGCTATATGCAGTTCTGCTCAATATTCAGTGAACCACACCACAAAATGCACTCCTTCATGCTGCTGAGTGTTGAATGGAAACAACAATACAATGTTTGGCAAACCTGGTGAGGAGCATTTCATGAAAGGGCTTGTCAGACGTTTTATCTGACAAGTCCTATGTAATCTGACAGTAACTATAGTAACAGTGCTTCTCAACCAATCAGAATCCAGGAAAGTTGTCAGATCTGACAACTTGTCGGACGAAAATATTGATGAAATGCCCCCCAGAAAAAAACTATAGCACTAATATTTTATCACCTGGCTTCATGAATATGCCTACATATCTAAAACATTGCAGAACTTGAAATATGTTCATTTTCTGGTGCAATTTACTAACTTCTGAGCATGACTGTATGATACCTAAAAGTACTACAACATACCAATATGTACTTTAACAGACTCTTCAACACTGTTGCATGCAGTCTCTTCAAACCCTGCATAATTGCTAGCAAGTTTCTGCAAATTCTCAAATTTCTGAGCTACATTTTTACTTCAAGCAACTCAAGTTTGAAAAACAAAGTTTATAATTGATGTTCCTATCAAGGCATTCTTACACACACCATAAAATAGAAAGAAACAATATAAATCATATAAGGTTACAAATTATTCCTTGCTTATTGATAACAATCTATATCTACACAGAAACAGCACCATATTTTAGGAACTACAACATAAGTATAGATATAAAGAAAATAAAATTAATTAAGCACATACATGTTATGATTAAGTGTAATGAGCCTCATAAGAAAATTGACACACAAAACAAAAATGTCTTGTTTAGAGTTTATGACTGATAGTGGTAACTGTGGGATAATCGGCATAAAAGTGATTTTCTTCTCGCAGTGTAATCCAAACAAAACATAATTTGACATTACATTATTACATATTACAAAGTAAAGCCTTTGTCTTTATCAAAGGGATAATTATTGCTGGAGGGTAAGGTTTTGAGTCCTTGAGTGCTCATCAGAAGGTTTTAAAGGTGGAAGGCTCCAACCAGAGTTACAATACTGGATACAATGTTTATCAAAATGAGGGTATTATGATGGCACTTTGAATATATAATGTGGACACAAGATAATAAATATCAAGAGGCTATCATGCATTGGTTGAAATGTAACTTTCAATGAGTGGAGAGTATAGGAAAGGTCTCACTAAGATGAAAGGAAATACATGGGACCAATGTCTGAAGTACGACACAGTCAAACCCAAGGACCAGACTTAAAACAGTCTTGTCAGCAGATTTCACTGTGTTGCACTAACTATTATAAAGTATACAGGATAAAGGTAAGATGATTACAATTCTCTGAAAAAGATTAATAAATAACAATTGGACAGGTAAATGATCTTGGTTAGTATAGATGAAATCAAGAGTACATTCCATGTTTACATTTCAAAAATCAACTAAGCTTATGAGCCTAACTTGGGACAAATTTCAAGAAAATGTCAGCGTTTTTTTTTACGAACAACTGGGCAGACCCAAGAACTGAAGATTAAAGGAAAGTGTGAAATGAAGCCATCTGGTATGTAGTTGTGCCCATTGACCATAAGAATATGGTTATGGTTCATCGAATCTAAAGTCAATTTGAAATAATACTTGATCTTCAAACTATAATCCCTATTTCAGCCAATACTTCCAAGTTCCAACCACGCATGTTTCTCATTTTATAAAATTTTACTTTGTGATTTTGATAAAGACCTCTCTGGAAATCAATATCTGGGGATGAGTTGAAAATATATTGTTGATAAATTGCTATGAATTCAGACTGTCTAGTTGTATTTATCTGTAAGACACGGCAACAAATAAACCTTGCTCAGATATGGTGCGACAAAGCCGAGCAACAATTTTTAAAATAGATTTTCAACACATGGTGAGAATTATCGCACCACTCATGCTCATAAACACAGATCATTTGTTTCACACTGAAAAAAAAAATTGCAGAGACAAACTAGTAATATGACATCACAATGATTTCATTATGGCATCATGAGCAAATGTTGAATGATAACATGAGTTTGTGGGTGCAGATCTTGACAAAGTATTTTGCGCTAACTCTTTGTAAGTATATGATTGGTCCACAGATTTCACATGTATAGGGACCAAAAAATGCCTCTTCCCTCCAAAACAATTTTGATGCTTCATTTCCCACTGATTTTGTACATAAAATTGTTGCAGAGCTATGTCAGGTATTATATGAGCAAGGTTAGAGACTGTTCAAGCTGATAAAACAGAATGAGGACTAAAAAGAGTATTTGAAACCAGTCGCAGATAAAAATATATTTCGAAAACACTATTTGTTTTGTATGTCAAAAATATATTGACATCGCAACAGACAAATTCATCTATTAATGATAAAATGCACATCAACTGACTTCAGCTAAAGGTTATGTCTCGTCACGTTCATAAGAATGAAATGCTTTCTGGAGACATGACACAGAAATTGGTCCAACTTTTTTTCCAGAGCAGAATGGCACGACGTAGAAATGCAACAGTTACAGATACAAAGCACAACTGCAATTGTCCAATAACTGATAGCCTAATAATTTACTGATTAGTTCACTACAATTGGATAGCATGTCTAACTAACTCTTCATGCCTAAAAAGAAAAAAATACACACACAAGCTGAAACTTCCTAATATTGAATACCATTCAGAAAAGAACAAAAAAATACTATTTCCAAAATTGCTTGCATCATATAATTTCATTCTGTATATTTAAAAAGATACAGAAAATAGTTCCAACATTTTTTTATTCATAAATACTTGTTTCCTCCTCTTCCTTTATACAAAAGCAGAATTCTTTTCATTGCCTCTTTCCCCCACTCCACTCTATTTAAACCATATTTGGCCCTCTTCAGTTTCTTAACCCAATATGGAATGAACCTAACATGTCATCTGTTCAACAGAAAGACTATATTTGCTTTTTCACTAGAAAAAAAAATGTATGCAACAACCTACTGCAGATTGATTTGCATGTATTAGAATCATGCAATGTGGATCATAGCATTCTATGCTATTAAGCTGGATGAATTATTAAGTCAACAGGAATCCTATGGAGCCCACCAGGTGACACGAAGGAGAAAAATTCTCTGTGGATTATTTTGTTCCCTTCGAAATATTATTTCGTTCCCACTAAATATTATTTCATTCCCACAAAATAATTATTTCATTCACTCAAAACATTACTTTCATTCCCACAAAATAAATATTTTGTTCCCTCGAAATATTATTCATAATCCAGATCTCCAAGGAGGGGGTCAGCCAATAAAAGTCAGAAAGAGCTGAAATTGCCCGGTGAAAATAGGTATAACACATTTATTTGTGCAGTGAGTTAGTTGTAATTTATTGTCTATGATTTAATGCAAGGAGCAGTTATTTATCATTTGTGTTTTTTTTATATATCATATAGATTGATGCCGCTGTCATTGGAATTCTCTCTGATGAACAACTTCAGAACTATTTACCAAGCATGGGAACTGCATTGCAGTGAAAGCCTACATAAATTCCAGCTGTGTCGCAAGGCCTAAAGGAACAAAATATCGTTATCTGAGCGCCTTAGAAAAAAAATACAAAAAGTAAATCTTTCGAGATCGAGCGCTCAACAGGGAAATGAATGTGCTGAAAAGAAAAGGTGACAGGTTGAAGTCGGGTGGCTGCATTTCAATGCATGAGCAAAGACCTTCAAGCAAGTGAAAGCTCCCTCTGGAGGTGGTACTAGACATGACACTTTTGAGGTAAATGGTACCTTAAAAGAAATCCTTTGTATGGTTTTGGATTGGTTTTTCCCCAATGGGAAGAACAGAAGAGGAAAAGAGAACCTGAGGATCAACTTGATGTGGGACATCTATACAGTACTCGGAAATGGACAATTCTATGATTGTATCTAGCCACAAAGAATACTGTGTCTGTGAGACAATGGACAGTGCAATCTCTGATGATTCCCTCCCAGTTGTCTTTGAAGAAAGTGAAATTGTGGATAACAATGACGTCATACCACTAGACTCCATTTCAATGTCAAGCATCGACTCTGAAGTAGTTTTTAGCAGGAGCCTGACTCCTTGAGAAGCAGATTTGAACGTAACGTTGGAGTTTAACAGTATACCACCCTTGAACAATATGGAGTCAAGTAGCAGTGGACATACCACAGGAAACCAGATGGACAGAACAGAGACAGCCAATGATTTGCCTCCACCTAGAGATGGACAAAGGATGAAAGGGCAGAGGAATAGCACATCAGCAATGGACAACATGGAGTCAAGAAGCAGTGGACATACCACAGGAAACCAGATGGACAGAACAGTGACAGCCAATGATTTGCCTCCACCTAGAGATGGACAAAGAATGGAACAGCAGAGGAATAGCACATCAGCATTGGACAATATGGAGTCAAGTAGCAGTGGACAGACCACAGGAAACCAGATGGACAGAACATCGACAACCACCCGTGTGCTGCCAGTAGGTGAAGAGCAGACTTCACAGGGCAACACTCCTCTTGTGACCACATACAGAAAAAAGGTTCTACAAGAGTTCAAAAACATTTTTATTGCTCCGGATATAGTTCAAACTGAAATACAGGTTAAATATTATTTCGTTCCCATGAAATAATCCACAGATAATTTTTTTCTCTTTCATGTCACCTGGCAGGCTCGCTAGAATCCAACACTGGCCACTGATAAAAATGTGCCTGGTGTAGAAGTACTACATATATATATAATCTTTGTACATGAAAGATTTATCTATGAGAATTTTTTTTTTCTGCCATAAAAAAAGTATTTTCTTTGCCTACCATGTTCGAGGCAATTTGTCCCTTAAGTTTAAATCACAATGTTAGACTTCAATATGTAATAGTATGAGAATATGAAAGCTCGATATAGAGTCAGCTGCCCCTATTTTGCTGTCATTGATGAAAATTTCAAAAGGGATACATTTTAGTATACGCATAACACACGGAACAATCAAATAAGTGTGTTAGTATAATGCAGTGGACATAAGGTATCGTGAGACAGGATTTGTACTACTGCGCCCAGTGTATGCCATCAGAAACTGAATTTTCTCTGCATTTACTTTCACATATGAGAGGACATGTGCATTATTTGTTTTATATCATAATGTAACAGAGCATTAATGTCATGAAACAGTCTTTAATGACAGTAGATCTACAATTTTATCATGTGTTCCAACTAGTGTCTATCATCATGGCACTTGACTGATGATATATCAGTATGTGATGTCACATTTCCATGTACACTGCTTATGCACAGTAGTGCATTGTGCAAAAATGTTGAAAGTCATGAACCTTGACCAATTATGTTGCTTATTACAACCTTTCTTCTTCTTCCTCGGCTGATCCCGGAGATCTACAGCGGGTTGCTGCATCATTCAAAAAGTTAGCTTTACTTTCTCGAGCCTTTCTGGTATAAAACGAAGGCATCCAATAGGCAAGATTTTGGATAAAACAAGAGTGGTACAGACAGAAGTATAGCAACGGACCAAAGCCTTGTCAGCCTCCACAATAATATTGAGACATACACCTCTCTTATCACAATGTAAAAATAGAACTCCAATGGATTCATGCCAACATTGTACTTGACAAGATTCTTGATGAAAACACACAGACAGTGTAAATAGGGTATACATTTACCCTGATGGCTTCTGAAACCAGGAGTCCCAATACAAAGACCTGGGAACTATTTCTATTGATTTCAGAAGCCAATGGGTTAGGTGGTTCATACGGAAAAAATCAGGGCATGACATTATAATACGAAATCTACAAAGTTCCTTTCCCGCCTCCACTTGGCGAAGGATCCACTTTCCAAAGTTCTTCAAAGGCTGCTTTGACAGATGGAAGGCATTCTGATGCAGTGTGCGCAACGACCTTGCAGCATTCCTAGAGGTGTCTTGTGAATTTGGCCCTGAAGGTATTAAACTGTACAGTGCAAGCTGGCCTGTAGTAGTCCATCCGCCTTGCACCAATCAAGGGCCACACCCTTATAGGGGCATTGCAGTCGAATACACATTTCAAAGCAACATCCTTTATAATAGGAGTATTCAGAAGTTTTATATTGTTCTATAAGTTGGAGTCAGTTCATACAGTTATCTTCACGACCCCGGGTAAATTTGAAGACGGCGTCGTGGTCGAGGCTCTTGGCGTTCTTTTCGTTTGCCTAGGGTGCATGAGATAAAATAAAACATAAAAAGACATATCAATAGATATTTCATAACAGGGGATATATGCTAACTTAAGATTAAATTTGTAGGAAAAACAAAACATTTTAGGAATTGCAGTAAGTTTCATCAAATATTTTTTTTTTAATGGGCCACATACTGAGTGTACAGTGTAGGATATTCAATAACTGCACATACACACAAAATTAAACATGTTACAATGTTACAATACACAAATTTAGCTTAATCTTAAGTAGAGATACAAAGACTTTTCAATAAGTTTGAGAATCAAGAAATAAAAATGCTTAAATTACAATTTTAGAAGTTTTTTCAATGCCTATGTAATCCATATCAACTTATAACTGACCTTGGTGTGTCGACAGGACTGCCAGGTTTCCGAGGAACCTCTTTTTCTTTGACAAAATTCCGACATGATGCAAGCTTGTTCTCAAGAGCCTGAAATGGAAAGGAATACAGCACATGACAAAGTAAATATAAATATAGTTGTTCTTACAAAATCTCTTTGCAGAATGAAAGGTATGATTACCGAAGATGATCTGGGGCCCGCAACACAAAGCTTAGCAATGATTGTAGACACATTTTTCTACGATTCATTGCATAGGGTACGGTGTACAATCGTGAAAATCAAGCGTACGATTAATCGCTACCTTTGTACCAAGGTAAGACTTAGAGGAAAAGTAAACTAAACATTATCTCAATAGTGTCTTGTAAAGCTAGTTGTCCAATGGAATGTGTCTTACATGAAGTCAGATTGTAGATTCAATTTTCTTTAATATCAAATTTGAATAAAAATATGAAAATGTGAAATGCTTTAAAATAATATGATGATATAGAAAATCTTCAGTGACAAAGATCTCCATATTAAACTATTTAATTCTTTTTTAAATGTAAATTAATGAGTAGGTGTACACATTACTGTACCATTTTGGCAAATACATTTACCAATTGAGCATTCTTAAATGGAAAAGGATCATTAAATATTTACCCTACCAAATGATGCATAATGCAAAAAGCGTGTGAAACGCAAACAAACCCATACAATCTTTAATTAGAAGCATTTAAGGTTCACACCAAGAATGATCCCACAATTAGGATGATTATGATCATATATTCAACATATAAATATAAAATTAATCATGATTCAATTATAGGGGCTACTTTCAATCCTCCAACCACCCGCCCTACCCTCTACCTATAAAAACAGTAATAATACAACAATGGTAATAATTAACATGATTAATGGGACCGTATTCTGAACTCAGGTTTAAATTAAACCCTGGTTTAAAGATGTGGTTTAAGTATGAAGAGCCAGTTTTGGCAAAAAGCCCTAACAGTACACATCCAATTTATTAACTTATACAAAATGTTCATAATTGTCTGGGAATGATAACTGAAGTATTTTTCTTCATTATAAAAACAAAACATGAACTAATATACAATATAAACAGAATTTTTGGCTCCCATAATCTTACCACTGACTTAGGTCTAAGTTAAACCTGACTTCTAGTCCCAGTAGCTCTTTCTCATTGGGACTAAAAGTCAGAGCATTTTAAAGCCATACTACTTTATGTTGTTAGAAGTCTATTAGGGATTTTTATTTATTTTTTATGTATTACCTTTTTTCTCATTGATATTTATGTTCATTTTGTTGACAATTTGTATCGTTGTTTTGTTATGTTTTTAAATTTCTGTTGATACAGGGCCCCTTGGTCAAGCAGTTCTCATAACTGAAAGGGCTACCCTGTTTACATAAAATGACAAATAAAAATAAATATGAAATCTTTAAAAAAAAAATGAAATGGGAAGTTTTCAGGGCCTGAAGACTTGCATCTGGTTAAAACACAAAGCACGCAGTGATCAAATTGCCCAGACTTTGGCTCTTCACCTAGTTTTGCGATTTCATTTCATTAACTTGCCAATGAACCTACGTGAGAATAGCCAACACTTACCCCCACTTTTCTGAGTAGATCCCCAACAATGTTGAGTGCAGATACTCTGGCTGAGGGTGTGAGAGGAGCGTTACCACTGCCAGCTACTCCTGTTGAATTGGATTGTAGATCTAGAGTGTGATGAAAAGAAGGGAAAAGTGGAGAGGTTAAGGAAAGAAATAAACAGTGTAAAGATGGGAGTGGATAGATACAAAAGGATATTAATATAATGAATAATTAGAGGATGAAAATCACAGGAAAATAATTCCACAAAATATGAAAAATATCCTGTATTAGAATAATCCATTGAATCACATGATTTTTAGTATGTGGTGAAAGCAAAATGAAACTTAGTGAAAATGATACTTGTATCCCTTAAAAGAAAACAAAGCAAAAAGCAAGGAAATATCCCTTTGATATACACGTACATACAATTTATACCAGAAATGTATGTATAATATCAGATTTCTTAGTTTTCATATTTATCCCTTCTAATCTTCCCATTTCTATTATTTCTTAAATTCATTCTCTCCACTTATCCATTTAAAGAAACTAAATTTCTACAATGTGAAATATCTCCTTAATGTTTATTTCCATCTTAAACTGTTTCTTGATATCCCTAATATCATCTTCATTCTCCGCTCTTTTATCCTCTCTATCCACATAAGACTACCATCTGGTTGTCTCTTCAAGGTACATATTCAATCTAATCTTATTGATTCAGGTGCAATTAAGTCTCCTGCCACTTCAATATTGTTAATTGAATTCACACTTTAATGCCTCACGTTTCTTAGCAACCATGACATTCATTGGCCAATTAAGGAGCATGTTTTTAAGCACTTCCTGCCAGCGCCTCACTTGTATTGATGTACCAAAAGATCAGAATAATTACTAGCTTCTTTAACTTTGTCCTTGGGAAATATTATCACACCAATTTCATGGCCACCAGTATATCATGGCATCCGATAATGCTATTGGAGTCTTAAATTTATTTTCAGGTCAAAGTTCTCAATTAAAATCATTATCTAAATAACAGATTCCACTGTTGATAGTAGGAAAATGATCAATACAGAAAACAGTATTTTCTGTGGCTCTAAATGTTGCAAAATTATAGATTCCATCGTAATTCTGGAAAATGACATCACTTTATGAAAACAGAACCACTTCTCAATCTTACAGGTTTTTCAAATTTTGCTTGATTTAATACTAAAATTATCCCAGTTTTTTTTACAAATTCTAGAGGCAAATGGGCAAGTCACGTTTCTCAAGTCAGATTAGATTTCCCTATTTGTTTCTAACTTTGTCCCTAATAAACAAATTTAATCTAGCAGGTTGACCTGATAGGACATAATAGCTTTCAACAAGTGCCAAGCAATTCCTGTATGGGCTAATTAGTGGTCAGATTACCTTTTCCTGGGGTGGTATTCGTCTCTGCCTCATGAAGGACCTTGTTATCCACCGTATGGTCACCAGAGGGCGTATGTCTTCCGTTCGCTGCTACCTCTGCATCGTTGTCTGGCATGGGTTCTGATACCCCCTTCACAGCGATCTCCGATCTCATATCTAATTATAAGATTTAAAAATTGAGTAAGTTTTGTAGATTAATCTGAGAGAATTAATAAAGTATCAGGGAATGTTATTTCTCAAATTTGATTCGATGGTTGTATTAAGAAAAAGCTTTCCACCTATGTTCTGTACAGTCCTTTTTAACAAAAAATTGCTACACAAAGGAAATTTTGCGTTGAAGTCATTAAAAAAATGTGGAGCGAATTGTGATGCGATACCAAGAGAAACATTCCCTCAACATGTACATGCAAGGGTAACTTCTGCACCTTGTATCCTCTGGAAATAGACAAACTTTCATTATGTTTCATTGCAACTCTAAAGGTAGCTTTATTACTCATTGTCCTTTGAATGTACGCAGATGTCTGAACATTGATAAATTTCCATTGTCGTCAACAAACAAGAGCATAATATTCATAAGTGGAACATCAGACTCAGAACAGCCTTACTAAAGCTGTAAGCCGACCCCCACTGCATATGAATAGCAAACATCTATCTTCACAGAGCAAACAATCCTTTCTTTATCATCTATCAATCAATATCAAATGTAAAGATCTATCAAGTCTCTGGACTCTGTAACCACTGGAATGTATTGAGTGAAGAGACCTATCATTCACTAATTGCTGTCCTCAAATATTGATGGTATCAACAATAGTACCATACCACATAATTTGCCCTTTGCTAACATTGTTGTGTAAGGACACTTGTATTGGACTTGTATATGAAATCATGTTTTCCAGCAATTCTTGTCTGACATTTACCAAAAGTTAATTTTGGAACCTCCCGAACCTCGAAAATTTGGTATAAAGTTGGACAAAATTTCAAAGAAAAAAGTCAGGAAAACTTGTGGCAATATCAATGAGAATATGAGATCACATGTCTTTATAGTTACTACTACTACTACTACTACTACTACTACTACTACTACTACTACTACTACTACTACTACTACTACTACTACTACTACTACTACTACTACTACTTCTACTACTACTACTACCACTACTACTACTACTACTACTACATGTACTACTCATTCAAGGGCATGGATTGGCTTTGGCCTATACAACCATGGGTATTATATGAATATTGCAGCGCTTCCAGACCTCACTCACTGCACTTGACATTCAAGCATGGCTTTTATTCAAACCTAGCTCTTTGTGAAACAACCCCCATAGATTGACCTTCCAATTGAAATAAATGATCCAAGCTTTTGAATAGAAGCAAACCATGATAGGATTACAATGATTGATTTTGGATTTATGTTGAATAATACCAGTCCAGGCAGGCTAGTTATCTCTATTGAACTACATGTATATGAATGCAAAGTAGATAATACCCCCCCCCCCTCCATTCAGGCATTGTATCTTCATTTTAATAGGGGTTGGTACATGTAGGTCTGAATAATTTGGTGTGTGTACATCAGCTTTTATGTTTTCTTTTCTAACCTGTCACGTTGTCTGTGACTTTTCAACAATATCCTAGACCCAGACAGTACATGTACATGCATGATCTTACAGTAAAATGAAGTACTGTATGCATACATGTATATATGCATAGAATCTGTACATTGGTCAACGAGCCTATTTGTGACCAGGGGGGGGGGGGGTTAAGAGAAGATTTAAGAGTGACTTATACCCCTTTCATAAACTCATCCTCCAATTAGCCCCCCAAGAGTAATGCGGATAATTCAATAAAAATTGCCTTCACAAACTCCGAAAATAAGCCGCATTATTCTTACGAGCGCTCGTCCTGAAAAAGGCGGATAATCGTCATGACAAATGGACACGCCCCCTCCGATGCGGTTGTGTTGGGAAAGGGTGACCTTGTGACCGCACCATGGCAATTATCCGCATTACTTTCGAAATGCATTCATAAAGTCAAAATCTGGTCCCAATGCTGCTATTATGCAGATAATTGCAGCATCAAAATAATGCGGATAACTCTGGTCCTCCCATTTTACGCCAAAATTATGCTGCTATTAGCCACATAATTGGGTTTATGAAAGGAGTATTAGAGTCATACTTATGCGCATAATACTGCATAAGTTAATTAATGAATACACATCAGTGCACGTCTACTGCATATGATCTGTTCAATATAAATACAAACAGGGGTTATAATCTTTTGCATTATTATTTATAAGCAGGTAGTCATAAGAATGGGATTGAAAATTTTATATTCACATTCATGTTTTATTTTCAATTAGTTCCCTATATTATTTTCATTGACAGGAGTTCACCTATTTGTGTAATGACATACTGTGTATCAAAAATATAATTGCTTTCCTGTCATTGTATATGGAAGCTTTAAAGGCTGAGAGCCGATGAATGACGACTGTGAATCATAAGTTTAATGAACCCAAAGACTTCATTAAACTAAGATGAAGTATATGCAGGTAGTTTATGTAGATGGTTTAATGCAGTCCGTCCGATACACACCATGTTCATATGTAGGCCTATAATGTGAAAATAATCCTATACTTCAAATAGTTGCATAACAATAACATTGTTAGTACGGAAGATGTTGATCATCGTGAGACAACAGATTATTTCCTTTACCGAATAACATTGTTCTGTAAAAGATAAAAAAATAATATTCAAGGCAGAATACACATACGCTCTCTGAATACTTTAAAAGCTCAAAAAGGATAGTGCATCTTGATCTTGTTTTATTTGCCAAACACGAAATTCTATTGCACTCTCCTCCCAGGCTATTATTGTATACACTCACAACATGTTTCCTCAAGAGCATTGTTTGACAAGATCTTGAGTGACGAATCCTCTTGAACATCCCTTTGTAGTAATCTTTCACCTTGACAGACCCCTATTAAAGTTTCCTGCAATTACTCCTTATTAATGCAGTAGGTGGTTTCAAACCGCCTCGATCACAAGAATCCCCGTTAAATTACGAGAACTTTTTAAGGCTACAAAATACCCGTTAATTATTCCTGCATTCACACCGCCCCGAAACACATCCTTCGGGATAAGTTCCCGAAGTTACGAGCATGCGCAGTATGGTCTGATAAGCAGGCAAGGCGCGAGATTCAAAATCACTAGCCCAGCAGCCACCCACGCCGCCGCGCCCAACGACATGCTGGGCTAAAAGTTCCCGTAATTTGCTTTCACATCGCCAAAATACCTGCGACCTTGGAAAAATCCCCACGAAAGTTCTCGTAATTTCGCCAAGTACCTACTATTTAGCGGGTATTTTCTTTCAGGGAAATTACGCGTAGTTTGCTTTCACATTACCAAAATACCTGGTATTTTCTGATCGGGGTAAATTTCCCAATCAGAGAATACCTGGAACTGACGAACTTCGAGGCGGTCAAAAACCACCTAGTGTTACAGAGGAATAGATGGGGAACACTACTAGTTTCAACCCATTCATCATGATGAATTATTGCAAGCCTCATTTCAACAGATTTCATTCCTCAATTGGCAGCATTTTGCTTCCATATCCTTTTTACCTCTCCTAATTAAAAAAATAAAACTGAAAATATTTTTTTGAATAAATCTGCCAATATGAAATAACGCTGGATGCTACACATAAATGTAAATTCTCATCATATTGCATATTTGCGAATTTGATTATTTTCTTCAAACCATTTTGCATCAAATGAACAATAATGATGTAGTAACCAAGAGCCACAGAAGCAGGGGGACATAGTGGGGGGGGGGGCTTCAGCTCCCCCACCACTTTTTCCAAAACCGTGTACAAAAATGTAAAAATGACATATGATTGTGATTTTTGTATGGTCAGTCCCCCCACTTTAAAAACCGTTCCGCGGCCCCTGGTATCTATGGGCACAGAATGTGCATAAGTATGCAATATTTCTCTTCCAATAATTTTCTTTATTTTCAGTAATTTTTAATGATAAAAGTGAAGAGGCTTTAATAGGAGGAAATTATATTTTGTTTACAAATTTTCCAGCATTACTCCTATTTGTTTAAGATCTGTAATGAAAATCATTGGAATCATTGGAAGTCAGAAAATATTGGAACCAGTGGGATTCGAACCTGCTATATACTGCTTTCCGGGCAGCGACTTAGCCACCTGGCTATTTTTTTTTTTAATGGCTTATAGTTATCATCTTTGGTGAATTTTGGTATTACAATATATCAAGTATTACAATTACATAAATGTGTAATCAGAGGATGCTTGTGTGCATCAGACTCAGAGGATCGCTTTTTTCAAAGTGATCCTCTGATAACGATATTCACTTCCTTTACATTGTACTGCTGTGTATGGAACAGTCTCCTGCTTTTCACCACACGTACTGTTTGCAATGTAAAGGGTTTTTAATATGAACAGTTGCCCCTGCAGCACTTTTCATTGGACACGCTTGTGATGCCAGGGTAGGATATCGCTGACTTCCCCTTCCCTTTATGAAATATGCACTGTATGTAAAGTTATCAGAGTATGCCTATTAAGTTCATAGAGCATCAAATTATATGCTTTGTACTAGACAAGCTATTTCTCAATAATGTCAGGATCTTATAGCTGATTCAAAGGCTCTACTTCAAAGGATAAGTTCACACTGATGAAAATTTTGTAGAAAATGTAATAAAAAATATTGGGGAGGGTTTGAGGAAAATCTATCAAAAGGCGGTTTCAAACCGCCTCGATCACAAGAATCCCTGTTAAATTATGGGAACTTTTTAAGGCTAAAAAATACCTGTTAATAATTCCTGCATTCACACCGCCCCGAAACACATCCTTCGGGATAAGTTCCCGAAGTTACGAGCATGCGCAGTATGGTCTGATAAGCAGGCAAGGCGCGAGATTCAAAATCACTAGCCCAGCAGCCACCCACGCAGCCGCGCCCGACACGCTGGGCTAAAAGTTCCCCTAATTTGCTTTCACATCGCCAAAATACCTGCGACCTTGGAAAAATACCCACGAAAGTTCTCGTAATTTCGCCAAGTACCTACTATTTAGAGGGTATTTTCTTTCGGGGAAATTACGCGTAGTTTGCTTTCACATTACCAAAATACCTGGTATTTTCTGATTGGGGTAAATTTCCCGATCAGAGAATACCTGGAACTGGCGAACTTCGAGGCGGTCTGAAACCACCTAAAGACTATAAAGAAAGAGTCTTTAGAATTTTAGGTTTTTGATTTGTAGCATCATTTATGAGCAGCTGCTTCATATGTTGTGAAATATAAAAAGCGTAAATTTTAGATCTTAACGGTTCAAGATGATTAAAAATTTCATTTTTCAGGAGTGAGTGTGAAATAATTTGTCTGTTGATAAACTGTAGGTAGAGTAAAACTCATCTTCAATAGTTTGAGAAAATGACATTGTATTGATTTCTCTAATTCACGAAACATGGGAAGCTGCTTTCAAATGAAGTCATAAACCAAATACCGGTAGTCAAAATTCTAATAACTTTGAAAATCTTTGATGGATTTTTTTCGAACATGAATTTACCGATACTGGTGAGTTCAGGACAAGTCACATGATTATGTCAGACAGGTTTTGTATTTTCTACAAATATACTGTACCTGACAAAATCCTGACTATGTAATAATCAAACTTGTCTTCAAATTTACAACTTCTATGAACACTCACACTATAAAAAAAAATGACTCCACTCCAACCAATGGTAATAATCATTATAGGCCCCATCTTACAAAGAGGTGCAATAAATCCAATAAATCTCAACATTATGGAAATCCAACCATAACATAACTTTTTCTACAGGAAATTTTGCCATAGTAAAAAAAAATAATCACACTGAATCTTCAATGAAATGTGAATATACATTAAAATATTTTGAACAAATTTGCATTCTGTATATATGTTGACATTGCTGGCCTTCCATAGTTGTGATTGATTGAATCAATTGCAACTCTTTGTAAGAAGGGGCCCTGTTGCCAGCTCAGCTTCCCTGTAGCATTGTTCTCTAGAAATAAACCTACCTCTTGCTTCATCTTTTAACCTCTGAACTGTGACCACTAATGACTCCTTCTCATCAAGTTCATTCTCTAGGAAGGCATTTCTTTCGATTGCCTGCAGAAGATAGGAAGATCAGGCAAGAGGGATAGGGGAAAAGAATACAGATTTGAATGATAAGAGGAGGGGGTAAGAAAGACGGAAGAAACCAGATGAAAAAGGGGGAGTGATGAGTTAAGAGAATTGAGAGTTTAGGAAGACAGAGAAGTAAAAGACAGGAAGACAAAGGGAAGACAGAAAAAGAGAAACATGATAAAGGTAGGTTAGGGGTGTGGGAGATGATATGTAGAAGATAAGGAAGAAATTTATTTTGAAAAACAGAGAGAGAAAGAGAAAGTAACAGAGGAAGACAAATACGTAAATCAATCATTCAATTAGTTTTCCAAATCAACAATGTCTAATGGCTAATATCCATACGTGTACTATAAAACGTCATATTCTTTAGCTGTAAATGACAAGCATTACTATAATATTTCAAAGTAAATGGTTTCCAGAATTTCAGTTTCAGTTTCTGATTTTCTGAGTTTCTGAAGTAAAAATCTTCCCCTTGAAAAGCAAATAAGGAAATGGATCTCAAATATTCATGTCCAGTACAAAGTTAATGATGAACACTTTGCTACTTTATTAGACATAGCAACATATCAATTATTTGAGTCAAGTCAGTCAACATAAAAAATAATCATTGTAAAAATACTACTGCTAGTAATACTTCATGTACTACATAACTACAACCACTGCTGCTGCTGCTGAGCTACATGTGCATGCATACTATGACTAGGAATGTCTGATAAAAAAATATATGGATTATTTATTATTCAAACCTTCAATAATAGGCCTATGGTTTTTACCCTAATTTTCTTTTTTTTAAGTAATTTCATGAAATGATGCCAGGGTCAACTTATATTGTAAAAAAAGGTACATTTTACAATAAACTGTATTAACAGGCACACAATACCCAAATTATGATCCAGAAAAGTACAAGGCATTTCATTGCATATATTCTAACAGTGAAGATAGTACGCAGTAATATAAAGGGCTGACTTCATATTGTACCCATCTGTTTCTGAGGTCTTCTTAATTAGGATAGGACCAGACGGGAAGGGATTAGATTGAGTCCAATATTAAGAGCACTGGATGACTCAGGTACATTAGAATAAGAAGCGAGCATCTCCCGCACCGACAGCTCAGCTTCAGGCGAAGATGCATTAGGCCAAATAAATTAGATAGCTACAGTACAAGGGCTTCAAAGACAACTGCATGCGAGATTGCATTCTCATTTTAATATTTCTCATGGTTTAATTTAATGTACTCTTATGTATTTGCCAAATATAAGCACACAGATGCAATTTCATCTTTTATTGAGAAGGGAACTACATGTACCTGTAGTTCCTTTTCCATAATCACTGATATTGCGTAGACAATAACCTGCAAGGGCTCTATACTTCTAAATCAACTTGAAGTGCTTTTTAACAAAATTAAAAGACATCTGTGAGCAAGACCCATGCTGGGGACCCATGTACACATGTGCATGACATTGTTTATGTCATTGTGGCAAATGAAATACACATATTATGTATCACTGGATAAAGTGTACTCTGAAGATCAAAAGAACAAAATTTTCAGATAGCAAAATACTTCAAATATAGATCTACTGTGTATCGCAGATCGCAGTATCTATTGATTCAAAATATATCTTTCATAATAAGACCTGCTGAGCAACCTTGGTACGCGACCAAGCCAGACCGCCTACACAGTTCCTTTAGATTTCATTTCCCCTGAAATATCTTTTCTGACGATTGTACACGTCATTCGCCGCCGCCGGTTGTGGAAATGCCCAGTGGAAGTATTGGCATGGCCAGTCATGCAAGCAATGCTGATAGTGTAATTTAACACATTTGCATAGTACTGTAGGATTGGGAATATTATTCTCCCTGGCACTGTAAATTACAACAAGGAGATATTATAGAGCTCTTTGAATGCATCATGCCCCCTTGATAAGGAATCGAAATGCAAGCATTCCTGGAAGCATTCATTCTTTGGACCCACGTTGTATTCTTTATAGCATGAAAAAGAAATGCATACATTTCACTTACATGATGTAGGGCCTCTGCATGTGTACATATTCAAACAGTGGATCACGTACAAATGACACAGAAATTTGGTCTATGAACATGTACACAGGATCGAGAGAAACCTATGATCACACAACTAGTACAGTATTTCCCACACAAAAAATGCTAATGGCACTCTAAATCAATAAAATTTGAAAATAACCAAATCATATTGTACATAATTTTATTAATAAACTAAATGTAGCATAAATTTATTTTACATACAACTGACTTCAATTTTATGCATTGTAGAAAATTAATTGCAATTTGAGGGTATAAAGATAAAATCTTGCAAGACAAAAATATGTTGCAAGTTCAATAATATACCCATGTAGGGTGTCATTAGCATTTTTGTGGGACACGCTGTACAAAAGATGCATGTACATGTAATATGTACGGTATACAGTGTGTGCGCTGGATGGCATGATCATGAGAAAGAAATAAATCTTTGTAATCTGAGTCACTTTGGGTTTATCAGTTAACTATTGCTAAGCAATAACTTCCCATGTCAGTCAATGTGACAATGTTGACTGGTGAATCCAGTAGCATCAATCTAAAATCTCACTTTTCCCACAAGGTATGACTCCTCACATGAATGTGACATTTTAGTTTGTCATGACTGTGGTGCCAAGCGGAAGCCATATGGTGTCTTTCACTTCTATACAATCCCTTGAAATTCACGTACATGTACATGTATATCACACATGGACCTTCACAAAACCTTCATGTTGAGAGAAAAACATGTACAGTATATGTAAAATAAAATTTTGTACATATATCTGGGGGTGGGGGGGGGCACTTCCATTCACAAGTGGAAACCATGCACGACCATGGGGTCTCGAAAAGCACCCTAAACACGTAATTTCCATATTCTGAAAATGCACCCTTTAACAAGTAGGCCTACTGGCGTGTGAAACCCTACCCTTAACAAGTATTCAAAACAAAACGATTCTCTTGGCAAATATTCCCTGAAATGAACCCCTAAAACAAGGACAGGAATGTTTTATTGTTATGGGTCCTTCGGTCGTCGGCTTAAGTATGACCCCAGCTTCTACAACTCGCGCAAATCGGACTCTAAACACTAAGTGTTGTGGCAAAAAGGACATCCTTTATAAAACATTTGAATATTGTTTTATCATTCAAGCAAATTTGACCTTAAACACATAGCTTTCCTTACGAAATAGATACCTTTTTTCATTATTTTTGTGTTTTTGACACCCTTATCAGTACGTAACGTGCCCTATCGTGAAAAAGACATCCTTTTTACGTGTTTTTTTGGTCGAGCATGGTATCCATTCGTCAATGTAAGTGCCCCCCCCCCCGAACATATTTTTTCCACCCCCTATTTATTGTATATCTCCAAGTAGTAAGCCTGTACTACTTGGCTTGGACATGTACAATGAATAGGGGATAAACCTAAAAAAAAATCAAACCAAAGACAAAATTTAGAAGTAGAATATTTGGCATTACTGGACATGCAAAACTACAACAAATATAACTAATCCACTGCAAAAGTGTCAGCGTACATACATGTAAAGTTAGAGTACAGAACGTGGTACTGATGACTTTAAATTTATTCTCAATGTCAAGCAAGGGCATTAGACATTTTATTTATGCAATCCAAAGTAAAAAGGAATTAAAAAATAAAATATCAAATAGAATGGGAAAAAAAATAAAATTAAACTGTCCCTAGGGTTGAAAAAATATAATTCAATTTCACATATTGTTCTATAGGGGGTAAACAGAAGTAAATAACCATTGTTAAGAAGTTAAAATACCTTTACAAATCATTCTTTGGGGAGAAACAGGGCCCCTGACTGTTATTTGCTGGAGCATGTAATCTTTTATTCAAAGGAATGTCAGATTTTGAACTGCTTTTCAATGAAATGTCAGAAATACTTGCAAATGTACAGACAGGTGTAATCCTCATGGGGAGATCGACCTAAAAGCTTTGAAATCAAACTGAATATTACATGCCGTCCAATTGAGCAACGCCCTACCAGAACTGAAGTACAAAATTCTACATTGTACAAAGTACTTGAATACTTGATTGAATGAATGCATGAATCTTTGATTATGAAATTTACAAGACACTTAAAAAAAGAACCGGGCAGAATTTTTTTTCTGATATCATTTACTGACAGCTGTACATAAAACCTTGTAGTTTGATACTTGTACCTTCCCACAACTGCATGTACATGTGCAACAAATTTTCAGATCACATGATGATAAATCACGATTCCATTATTCAGAAGTAAATTTAAACACATTTCCTGCCATTATAAACAATATGTTTTTCCTTTACTTCTGCAAGAGTTGCATTTAAATACAGATTCTTCTGGTTTTTAACCAGCATACATACAGTACATACAATGTAGCATTCTAATATGAGGCACCGATTTAACTAGTTTCCTATTCAATCGTGCACTGTAAAAACCCCAGCTGTAGCTCCAGCTGCTTTTAGGCGCTTGCATTCAAGGAATAAATCGTGCCAGGTACCCATTCACCTCACCTGGGTTGAGTGCAGAACAATGTGGATAAATTTCTTGCTGAAGGAAAACACGCCATGGGTGAGATGAACCCACGTCCCTCTCACCGAAAAACAAGATTTGTATTAAACCAGATCATGACACTCCACCATGTAGCATGGTCTGTAGGTTCTGACTCTCATCTTTGAAGAAACAGAGGGCCATGGGTTCAAATCCCAGATTCATTCACATTGTGCTGCACCAGGCCCAGGTTACCAGTATTTACATGTATGGGCCAACTGGGCAGGATTAATTTCTTGAAAAACATCTAAAGGCTATATGTCTCTGTGTAGATTATACACTGTACAGCAGTTGATAAATAAGATAATAATGACTTACTGAATTTAGTCTATGCTCAAAGTCTTCTAAGGATGTTACCGTTGTTCTGTGAAAGAAAGAGAGAGAAATAAAAAAGACATGTATTCTTAAACATGAAAACAAACTGTAACCATCCACATATTGGAACAATTACATGTAGGATAATTTTAGGGTCTATATTAGAAATTCATTGTTTGTTTTTCTTTTTTTTTTCTTAAATGATGAGAATACCAAAATTTTCTCAATATTTGCTTTTTAATTTAAAGTATGAAAACTCATAATACATAAGCTGTAACAAGTTGTGCATACATTAACTTCATGAATTTATGAACATGAACATGTTTGAAGAGTGGACTCATTAATAAAAACAGTGGACTCATGAATAAAATAGTGTTGATAACCACGGCAACAGGCATCAATTTGGCGCACTGTGACAAAAGCACGCATCAGGATTGGACGTTTTTCATACACGCACCCGATACGCGTTAAATTAAGCGTGATTTACATAGGAAATCTGCATAACCCGTGGACTCAACTGTGGGTTTTCAAACCCACCTTTGTGAATTCGGCCAATGTGTACCGGGAAGGGGGGGGCAGGGTTTTACAGCACTTACAATTAAAAAGGGATGGCCCAAATTACTCCCCCCCCCTCTTTACTACAGTATGTATAATGTACAGCAAGATAATATACAGAGTTATGTACCCTCTTTTCACACGGTAATAAAATCATAATTTGAATGATTCCAGTAAAAAATAAAGGCTAATGACGACATTTTAGCACGTGTGAAACCAAACTACATGTAGAATCACAAATTCAAATTTTACTCATGAGGTGAATTCCTGTTAATTTTCATTCAAATTATGGTACGAATTTTCTGTGTGAAAGGCTTGACCACTATTTTTGGGGCGGAGCTTACTTCTGTAGATAATGCGATTGTCATGCACTCATTTTAGTTCATTTGCGATGCAGTGCTTTGATTGACAAGTCACCAAGGACACATACCGCCTTCGCTCAGGATTCAAATTCAAATCAGTTTTGAAGTGAGCGTGTGAAAGGTCCGATGATTCTAAAGACAGACTGCAATCATCATTAAAATGATGATTCAAGATTCATGTGTGAAAAGACCCATAGACCTACAACTGTACACTGTACATAATGATGACATCAATGTAATTTAAGTGGGCATACACTACATGGAGACACTCTGTGGTCTCAGCCTGAAGGCTCCTACATGTACATGTAGGCCTACACATAGAGCTATTGATGTACATGTACCGGGTAGGCCTACATGTATCTAACATTTGATTGAAGAATGATAGACAGCTATATGTTAATGAGATCCCACATTATAAGATAATCTTAATCCTATTTTTAATTCCTTTGACAAACAAAGAGGATCTGTGGCCACAGAAAGGAAGGACAATCTGATTAACTTCAAGATAAGATTCTTTTCAGCTCACAGAATAGGTACATGTACATGTAGCCTATGTATGCCTAGTACAACAGAGTCTGTAACAGACACACATATTATATGTTGGGCCTACACTGTTTGTAGCCTACATTGTACAGGGGATCTCATAATTCTCTGATTCAATTTCAAAGCAATTTTAAAGGTTAAATCCACCCCAGAAAAATGTTGATTTGAATAGAGAAAATTCAAACTACAATGTAGCATTACGCTGAAAATTTCATAAAAATCGTATGTAAAATAAGAAAGTTATGAAATTTTAAAGTTTTGCTTATTTTTCACAAAACTGTGATATGCACAACTAGGTGAGTCACTCGATGATGTCCAGCACTCACTATTTGTTTTGTTTTTTTATTGTTTTAAATACAATTTTTCATTTTTTTACAGATTTGACAACAATGACCAACTTGACTGAACCATATAGTATAAAACAATGCTATCTACACATGTTCTGGGAGGAATTAATCATTCTTTCACTTGACAATGAGGAAAAAATTAAAATATTTCATATTTCAAGTAATAAAATACAAAAGAAATAGTGAGTGGATGACATCATCAGTCTCCTCATTTGCATACCGACCAGGATGTGAATAGAAGCAAAACTTAAAATTTATTTTACATCCGATTTTGATGAAATTTTCAGTGTTATGCTTTTTGGATTTTTCTTTTTTTATTCAAATCAACTTTTTGTTGGGGTGGACTTGTCCTTTAAAAATTGAAATCTGAAAGATACATGTACGGTAGTCTGTAGGCTTGTAATATGTGTGCAAATTGTAAATTGTGTCATTCTGATTCAGAACCCATGCACTATGACCAAAAAACATTTAACCGATGTACATGTACAGTGTATAAATTCACTGTTCACATTAAATCATATTATGAATGAAACTGAACTACATAAAAAAATACAATTTGAGCAAAAGATTTATTTACACCCCCCCCCCCTTCCCCATGTACTGTTCATTTCTTCTTCATTTAAAAAAAACCCCTCTGATACTGTACAAAAGTTGAAAAGTTCAAATTTCTATTTTCTAGACTACATGTCTGCACATAATGTATTAATGCTGCTATTACGGTAATTAAAAAAAATAACAATTAGGAACCAACCAGGCAGTTTATGACCTCTTCACTCAGTCACAATACAGGCAACCCCTTCACTCTTGAAAAATATCACCACACCTGATGTGTGAAAGTCAAACCTTAATTTAGTGAATCTTGCTATAAATAATTGATTAACAGAACTTTACAAAGTATAGACATTTAACAACAGCAAAAAAATGAAAGTACATGTACATGTACATGTATAATTTACCAAATCAAATTTTCTTTGTAACTCTATTGGAAATCAAATTAGCCATTACAAGAATGAAGTAGCAAAAGTGATATACTTTCAAATAATGGCTTGCTTTTTCACTGTTTTAAATACAGTCACAGTGGACAGAGTCAAATACATGTCAAATTATCGTGTAAGTATCCATACTATTTTCCGGTATCAGAACTTGGCTGTTCTACGCCTTAAAGGTCAAGTCCACCTCAGAAAAATGTTGATTTGAATCAATAGATAAAAATCAGTCAAGCACAATGCTAAAAATTTCATAAATATCGGAAGTAAAATAAGAAAGTTATGACATTTCAAACTTTCGCTTATTTTCAACAAAATAGTTATATGAACGAGCCAGTTACATAACTTACATCCAATATGAGAGTCGATGGTGTCACTCACTCACTATTTCTTTTGTTTTTTGTTTGAATTATACAATTTTTCGATGTTTACAAATTTGACGATTACACTGTAGGACCTCCTTGCCTGAAGCACAAAATGTTAAAATAATGGAATTCCATGTGTTCAGGGAGGAATAAAACTTCATTTCACATGACAATGACGAGAAAATAAAAATATTTCATATTTCATACAATAAAATACAAAAGAAATAGTGAGTGATGTTATCAACTCTCTCATTTGGATGTAACTGGCTCGTTCAACTATTTATTTTGTTGAAAATAAGCGAAACTTTATTAAAAATATCACAACTTTCTTATTTTACATCCGATTTTGATGAAATTTCCAGTGTTATGCTTGTTGAATGTTTCTCTTTTTATTCAAATCAAGTTTTTGTTGGGGTGGACTTGTCCTTTAACATATTAAAAAAAAAACTTTTTGATCTACAATTATAGAATGTGAATAAATGTACTGTACATGTATCATGAACCGGTATGTATTATTAAAGACAATAGAGTTTAATATGCAATTCATTTCTGTAATGCTTCAAATACTAGAGTAAATTGTACATGCATATCAGACAATACAATTTGTCCAGTATTTTTAAACAAGTCCATGTCATCTCCCATCATTCTCAAACTACATGCAAGCCTACGAGTATGTACATACATACATGTAGGCCTAAAAGCCTATACAGTCAAGTAGGTACGATGCTTGCACACACTGATATTAACAAAGAGAGGGCCCCAAATAACCCTGACACTTTGCTCACCCTAAAAAGCTTGAAGTATTCCCAGGGTGATAAAAAAAAAATATGATATCAAAATCTTGCCGGGTCTAGTGAATGGTGAAATGTAAACATTTAGAGCAATAGAAATGCAATTAAACGAAGATAAATAAATGAATCATCAGTGGCACAATAACCCGACACCGCTCCAAGGATTTTCGTAATCATACTGTGGAAAGCCAAACAATGTCAAGTTCACAATGAAGTGTATTTCCCAGCTGCTTGTTATGTGCACCAGTGAAGGTGACAAATTCATTTGGAATGTCACAGATCCAGCTCAGTTACTGTACATCATAGCTTGAGTCACATTTCTCATTGAATTATGAACAAGTACATGTACATGTATTACTGTAGCCTACACATACATTTACATGTACACAGGTAAAATGTTTGGTTTATTTCTAATTCGTCTAATGCCAATTCGTCTACTATCATTTGGTCTACATGTACCATCAGTTCGTCCACTCACCACATGGTCTACTTTCATTTTTAGTCTAATGCCATTCCGTCTAATAACCAACTTGTCCAATAGCCATTAAGTCCATACCATGTGGTCTAATCAAACTAATACTAGTGTTAATGAATGAAAAGAAAATGGGTATTTTAACCTATTGGTTATTAGACCACGTCCCGTACCATCAATATACAGGGGCCACGGAAGAGGGGGGAATTCAGTTCAACCCCCCCCCCCACTTTTTCCTTAAAACGTGAAAATGACCATATGATTGTAATTTTTTGCATGGTCAGCCCCTCCCCACTTTGAATGCCGTTATGATTGCACCTCCTGTGCACATGGTCTGTGTAATGCCAGTTCAGAATGAATTGACAATTTGAACAGATTTGAATAGGTACATTGGAGGACTGATTTTTTTTACACAAATTACTGACTACATTATGCCAAACTCAAAGGCCTATTAATTTCCTTTCTCATACAATGGCTACAATGAAGGCCTACAGTATGTGCATGTACATACATGTACAATGTACATTTCATGTACCTGAACCTTTACAATTTTTAACTAGGCCTACAAACTTAGTGGTACACCGTTTGACTGTACATAGGGCTACATGTACATGTAAATGTACAGGCATAAAACATTTCTGAAGGTCAATGCATGCAGTAACCCACACATACATGGACATGTACGTTACATGTACACATACACATTGAGCGTATTTGAATTCTTTTTTTTTAACACAGAACTGTCAAAATGGTCAAAATCTTCTACAATCATCTGTTTTCCCCACTGACAAGTGAAAAACAGGAAGTTCACAAAACTATTTTCCAACTACCGGTACATGTATTACAAGTACATCTACAGGCAAAGTCACATGTTTGGCAATAGTAATGTATGTTTCCGCCAGGTTAATTGAGCCAACAATAATTGACTGCGCCCTTTTCTGTCTGTCTTTAATACAAAAAAGTTTCTTGACTACACATACATGTATGTACATATGCTTCCTGATGCCATACATTAAACAATTATCTTATGTTGTAACAAGAGGACCAATAATGAACTCTTAATCATCAAATTACTGAGCCTTGCGCTAGACAATGATTCGAAACAATGCACAAAGGAAAGGAAGTATGCTTGTCTGGGTTCTTTAGTCAGGTAGCAAAGCATGTGATTTGCTTGAGATTGTTCTTTTGAGTTCGCTGTACACTGGACCCATACAGGTACATGTATATGTATGTAGTCATGTAGGAGATGCACCACGGAGTTGTCCTCACAACCTCACAACTCCATGCATGTACTTGGGGACACACCATGCATGAGTATGTACATGTAATAGGAACAAGAACTTTTTTATGATTTCTATGATCACTGTTTAGTTATATCAAATCAAATCATTTATTTCCACAATAATAAAAAAAAAAATTACAAATATGTACAGAATAGGAAACAAACATAATTGAAAAAGGAAAGTGAACCGAGTTGATCAAAATAAATACAAAGAAATGTACATTACTGTGGGGGAGCCAAAGAAGACAAAATAAGTCTTAAAATCAGGCACCCAACATAAAATAAAGGGCTTACATGTACATACATGTACTGTACATGTAGAAGTCCAGGGAGGGGGGGGGGGGGCACTGACATACATGTATTGGTTGTACGGGGATGTACCACTTTGATGACCCCTTTTTTTCAGACCTACATGTACATGTAATTTTCAGTTTCCTAGATACTCCGAATGACAAAATTTCCGTTCATGAAAAATCTCAGTTCCAAAGCCATGTCTAGATTGTCAGGCGCGAACATAGCAAAGCTTGCAGCTGCACGCATTGCTTCATATTTTCTCTATACTACGGCACCGTTTTTAGTTCACAAGGCCCTATACTTTAACCTTGTAGTCAGTTGCTTTATAGACCCTACAGGGAATAATTTTGCTTTTAATACAAATTTGAATAGCATTTTTGGTCTTTAGAGAAAAGCTCTCAAATATCAAAGTAATGTACAGTCCCTATGTAAAAATATGCTACAAAAGACTATACATGTAGCAGTCTTTCAAAAATGTGCCAGGGGGCAATGCGAGGATAACACCGTGACATTTTGGAACACCTATTTACTCATTAAATGTGGAATACCAACAAACTATTTATCTTTTGAAAAAAATTGGATTATGTAACTATGACTCTAATCACAAGTAACCTACAACAACAACAAAAATCTTTAACTTCATGCTAATTAATGAATTATGCATAATTAATTACAACTGTAACACTCAAAATGGACATGCATTTTCTCGTACTTGATTCATTTAATAAACTGTGAAGTTACTGAACATTTTAAAAAGAGATTATGTTGTTGAGATACAGTAGAGACTTGACAGTAATAACCAAGTAGTTTATAGAAAAATAATCAATAAACATGACAATGATGATACATATTATAAACAAATGCACTGTAACACCGTGACTGTAACACCATGACTTCTGAACTGCATGTCAAAACGTATGTAGAATTTTCATATCATTCTTCCTTAACCTATAGTAATCTAAAAGGTATCATTGAGCAATCTTTTATCAATAAAATTTATGTCATACATCAGAGTACATGTAATTAATGAGGATGAAAAATCTAGTTAAAAATTTCACTAACAAAAACAACAAAAAATAAAACTATATACACTGTAACACTGTGACGGTTCTTGTAGGCCCCCATGTTTCATTCATAAGATACGGGAAAAGTTTTACTAAAAAAGTTATGAACTCTCTCTAATGCAGAAAAACTTAAATGTAAATATGCAGATTAATTGAAATACAATTTTACAAGAAGACAAAGAAAAAAAGCTTAATATAATAGAAACACTCAGCAAACTGATATATACTTTTAATTGCAACTATATGGTAATTATGCATGTACATGTACGTATACAAAGATAAGTTGAGCCCATAACAATTACAAGAAAAATTAACACACAGCATCTACAGACTTGCATGTAGATATTCGCTCAATTTCCAAGATGTTATAGAAATTTGTAAGATTTCTTGAAGTTCTTTTTAGTTTGCTTCCTGGATTGGCATTGCAAAGTTGTACCGCTCTCTGTTATCCATAACAGGTGCTGGCAACTTTCTCACTATTTGTTTTTCTTCAACCCAACCATACTTGTCAGTGACATCCTTTGCAACAAAAAGAGTACCCCTTTCATCACTCTTATGATAGTGTATGACATGAAATTCACCGTCTTGGATATCAATTGTGCCACATATTTGAGCGATTTCTGCCGAGCACCTTCATACTGCACCAAGATGCAGTCTCCGATCTTGATTGCATCCTCAGATGGTGGTGCATCAGTCATTCTTGTCGTTGATGTATCCAAACCCCGGGGGGGGGGGGGGCCACTTCCATTTACGAGTGGATACCATGCTTGACCATGGGGTCTCGAAAAGCACCCTAAACACATATTTTCCATATTCTGAAAATGCACCCCTTAACAAGTATTGGCGTATGAAACCCTACCCTTAACAAGTATACATGTAGGAAACAAATCGATACACTTGGCAAATATTCCTGAAATGAATCCCTAAACAAGTACAAGAATGTTATTTTATTGTTACGGGTCCTTCGGTCGTCGGCTTTACCTTATTTGGTTTAGTACGACCCCACCTTTTACACCTCGCCCAAAACGGACTCTTAACACAAAGTGTTGGGCAAAAAGGACATCCTTTATAAAACATGTTAATTTTGTTTTATCATCCCCGCAAATTCGACCCTTAACACGTAATTTTCCTAGCGAAATAGATACCCTTTTTTCATAATTTTCGTGTTTTTGACACCCTTATCACGTTACGTACGTAACGTGCCCTATCGTGAAAAGGACATCCTTTTTACGTGTTTTTTTGGTCGCGCATGGTATCCACTCGTCAATGTAAGTGCCCCCCCCCCCCCCGAATCCAAACCTGCAATAAAAGCATGGGTTTCATCTTCTTGTGGTTTTCTCCATGGTCTCTTTGTTTATACCTTTCCTGGAAACAGCCAAGCCTCCATCCCAACTGACAGAAATCAGCTGGTCACTTCAACAAACATCATTTGGCAGGAACCTACTATGCTTTCTGTGCAATAGCAATGTAGGTCACGGTGTTATAGTCACGGTGTTACAGTTATTGTAACACCGTGACATGATTTAAGTAACTTTTAATTAATTAACAAACTGACTAATTAACTTGTAAGTACTTGTATATGATAGTTATATGTGAGAATGATTTGGGCACTAAAAGATTTTTATATTGTTTGTGTAGTTTTCATAAAATTTAAAAAACATCAGTTTTTACTGTAACACCGTGACATTATTTATCATGAGAGTTTAAATGTTCGCTGAAGCATAACGCAAAGAAAATTTTGAACTTTGGTGAACCTGTTATGAAATTCAGCCCTAAAACTCAGAAAAACACATTTAGATTTTTATGAATCTTTCAATGGAACACTTGCTACACATATTTAATTTTAATGCATTTTTCACACATTTAAACAAAAATTAATTATGCTAATTTAATTTGCATATTTGGCATCTTAAGGACCAAATTTTTCGTTATTATGGACAGAATTGAAAAATTCAGTCTTTTAGCTTTAATATGATACCAAACTTGTTCAGGTTTGACCATTTCTAAAATTTGATGGTCATGTCCACTTTATCATGGAATTGCCCCAGGGCAAATTGCAATGCGATCCCAGGAAAATTATTCCCTATCCCACTTCAGGTTTTTGTGAGGCACACCCCCATCAAAATATACATGTAATTCAAGTGCCCCCCCCCCCTAGCTACATTTACATTGTAGGCATAAAACTGCTACATGTAGACTACATTTATTCGGACTACTGTCCTGTTGTGCATGTCACAAACGGTTTGTACGGCAACGTAGGGGTCTGGCTATGCTGTGAAAAAATGTACATGATTTTGATAAAGAGAAATCACACTGCATTGCCACAAAGCACCATCAATAAACATGGGAGATTTAAAATCAATAAAACCGTGTGTGCCAATTCTACTCCACAGACAAAAAGTAAGACAATGATTTTGTCCATTGACAAAGACATTCTCCCTGTGGCCTTCATCATTTAAATTCAAAGAAACAAACTTGCCAGAATGGCATTTAAATCAATCTCACTTACATGTTGTAAAGGTCAACAATCTCCCATTCATTTTGTGTTTTCAAATAATATTTACATGTATGCAGTCACCATAAAACCAAAACACATGCACACCGGCATTCACAATCCAACCTCTGTTTCACCTCCAACATTACACCAATGTGACCGTAGTCACTGTACGCAGCAAATGGGGAAGGGAGCAGGGGGCAGCTGCCTTCCCCAAGAAATTTTGAAAACTTACACATTTTTAATGAAAATTTTCACAAAATTCACCAACAGTGTGTGCATAAATATAAAAAATCCTTCAATTTCACTTTACAAAATGCAAAAGTGCCCCAATGACAAGCTGTTTACTGTCCAACTACATGTAGGTCGACATGTAATGTACATATACATTCAAAATGTGTGCATATTTGTTATGTACATGATATACATATACTCTATATTTATGGAAGGCCATGGGTTAAAAGAAATGAATTGGGGCGATAGCAGAGCAATGAACTTCAGGCCACATTCCTCTCATACCCCTGCACCCAGGAAATTTGATTTATTTATTTCATAGCAGAACGAGCTGCTGATAGCATATCACGGGAGCAATGGCAGATCTATCTGACATGAAGATGTTATCCTGTTCATGTACTGACAGCCTATACAAAACAGCTGCTTTGGGAGTTACCCCATAAATTAACACTGTTATCATACCAAACTGAAGATAGTGCTCAGGATGCAAAATTTGTATCATGTATCAACTGCATGTAAATGTACAAAATCATATGTACATGTATGTAGCAGGGCCGTCACCAGCTTTTTTCTAGGGGGGTGCTTTTTATGAAAAAAAAACACAAAAACACAAAAAACAACGTATTAACTCAATTTCATGCAGTTATATAGCCCGCCGGCCAGATCTTTTTCAAAAGAGCCATCAAGTATCCCTACCCCCCCCTCCGTTTTTTTTTTTTTTTTTTTAATTTTTTTTATTTTATTTTATTTTTTTTTGGTTCTGAAGGGGGTGCGTTCGCATCCTCCGCACCCCCCCTGGCGACGGCCCTGGTATGTAGCAGGAACATGCAAGATAAACTAAAGATATTGAGGAAAAAATGAGATGCCACGTCTACATGTATCACCTACATGTATGTACACAGTTTAGTGTAATACCTTGGTCACATTTACTCTACGGCGGCCATACAGCGAGTTGCGCAACAGCCGTTTTAACATTTTTTTGTACTAGCTCTACATGACACAGGTTGCGTGAATAAAATGGCTGTTTTCGACTTGCCGTACGGCCGCCGTAGATCAAATGTGACCGTGGTATACTACAGATTGGCCTGAGGTCTGAATATTCAGAGACATGCCATAAACCCAGTCAATTCATCTTAGTTTTAAATTTAAAAAAAAAAGGTTCAAAGGTTGATACAACTTTAATAGTTTAAAGTTATAAAACAGTGTGTCCTCACATTTTCAGCTGAATTGCAGCAAGCATCAACAATTACATGATAAGCACACTTCCATAAGAAACTACTACATATTGCATAGCCTTGTATGACTACAATGTACCTGTACAGTATATGTGTGCTGTACTATAATGATATTTTAATTCAAAATGGGCAAATATACTTTACAGCTTGTAAAAATGCAGATTAAATTTCAGGTCAAATCATGAAGTGATGATTATTCAAATATAACTATCGGATATCCTGAATTTTATTTACTAGTAAAGTGTATGCGTACATGTATGAATGATGGTTCTAATCCTAAACAATCAACTGAGTCATAATCATATACCCAAAGCCATCCTATTCCTAGATCTACAACCTCACATTGAAGTGCTGAAGTGGTAATACATGTACATACATGTACTGTAGCAACAAAAATAACGCGTACCCCCAAAAAACTGGATTGCCAAAAGCTTCATGAATTCTATTAAAGCGGGTCTTTCAAGTCCACCCTATAAAAATGTTGTCAATTCAAATCAACATTTTTATAGGGTGGACTTGACCTTTAAGTTAAGAATGACCCGCTTTAGTGTTATACTCGTTGGATTTTTCTGTTTTCATTCAATTCAACTTTTTATTGGGGTGGACTTGTCCTAGAGAGATTGGGAAGGGGAAGGAGAGGGGGGGGGGAGAAAGAAAGACACTCACCTTTTGGCTCTTTCTAAATCATCATTTGTCTGCTCAAGTTCCCTGATATATTTCTGAAGTTCCTCCCGGATGGCCTTAATTTGTGCTAGTTCATCCTGCAGCTCGTTGATCTGCCGTAGGTAGTTATTCTGGGACATCTCCAGTTTTTCCTGCATTCATGAGAAGTTTTTTGTGGGGGGTTTATTAATATATATCTTTGGGCACAAAGGAATAGTATCACATGATACTGATGATGCAGCGAAAGTAAGAAATGGGTTGAGTTTGATATTCTCAAGGGAATTTTTTTTCAACACAATTTGTTCTTTCAACTTTGTTCATTGTATGCACTGTGCATGCTGTATATTATGAAATCTGAAATCCTGAACTTTCTGCAATCATCTTCTACAGATGGATGCTCAATATTACATATTGTAGAATAAAAATTGTGTTTATTTTAACATCCAGGTATGCTACATGACACATCTTCGACCTGTACAAGAAAAAAAGATATGTGAGTAAATGTACACATGTACTGTAAATGTACATCATATCTCCCACACGAAGTTTGTAAACCACCAAATTCTTTGACTGTTTGCTTTGTAGAACAGTTGTTTGGATCCATTTATTATTAAAGGGAAAACAAATTACATTTGGAGAAAGTGGAGGGATAAACTACATTATTTCAAATCCGAATTAGGTTATCCGAAACAAAGCTGACGAATGGTAACGTCTACATGTACCTTTATACCACAAATGAAAAGACTTTGTCTCTTTCACTGAAACCCAAAAAGATTATTTGATTTAAAAGATTCAAGGATGTTCCATAGTGGTTTCCTTAAAGTCCATGACTCCATGTCATATTCACCATGTACATGTAAAAGTTTAATTCAATGTACTTGCAGTACAATTCTAAAGGCCAAATTTGGAAAAATAGCAAAATGGTATCCAGGGCTCCATAACACAAAGATTAGCGATCAATCGCTAAACGAACTGACCAATAAATATCAATGTTACACACGCATTAGGTTTAAAATACTGACCAGGGACCAATCAGAGCGGTTTTTGCAATTCATCGCAAACCTTTGTGTTACGGAGCCCAGATGAGATTATTTTTGTTCTACATGTATATTACATGTATATACTATAACCTGTCAAGTCACCATATTGATGAAAGGTGACCCCTGTTCCCTGGTTAGAGATCATGATGAACTAAACTAAGTGTAAATTCCAGCAGATTTTCCAATTTAATGAAGTGTATTAAAAAATTTGAGAGATTACCTGTAAGGCCTACATGTAGGCCTACTGACTGTAGGTCTGCAGACTCTACCTGTAGCCTGTTTTCTACATGTGGCCCCTACATGTATTGCAATTTAATCATTATGTTACTCAATACTTTTTTTTGTGAACATGTCTGTCTTACCTTTAAATTATCACATTCTATACTTAATCTTTCTTTGCTAACTGTGAGATCTTTGACCTTGGCCTCTGACTGCTCTAGTTGTGTCTCCAGCTCAGCTTCCAACTCCTGACTACTGATCTGATATTCCTCTAGTTCTTCCTTTGTCTCGTTTAGACTGCAATGAGAGTTTAACAAGAAAGACAAGTTGTTTCAAATGAGAATGAATCCCATGGAAAAACTTAGCTTGTAAGTTGTAGTAAAAGAGAGCAGAAAAATGAAAGAAAAAGATCAACAAAAGTTACATAGTAAAATTGGACAAACTATTTTAAGGAAATAAAGTATTAAACACATATGTCAGCTGAGAATGCTGCCAAAAAAAGTGCTATGGAGATACTCTCAGTGGCAATGTGAACAAGATCTGTGATGTCACAGAAGTACAACTCGGGGGGGGGGGAGATGGGGGCAGTCAAATTAATTGCTGTACACATGCGTGACCAAAACGTGTTTAGGGTACGTTTTCCCCAAGCTTTTTTCCCTGGGCTTTTTCCTCCTCATTTCTGAAAAGTGTTGGTGTGACCTACTTGTAGGCCTACCCGATTGTACAAAATTGTTTAGGGGGGCATATTATGGCAACAACTTGTTTAGGGGCCAAATGTGTAAATGAAGCCCGTGAAAAACTTGTTTAGAGGGTGTTTGGAAATAATTTGGTCATGCATGTGTACAGCAATACATTTGACTGCTAACCTCCAACCCCCCCCCCCCCCCCCCCCGGTTACTACTTTCCCCTTTGCTTTGGACCCTGAAAATTTATACCCACAACATTACAATTTGCTCATTACCATGATAGCACAAACAATTCATCTATGATACAGGTTTTTACTAAAATCTTTTTTTTTGTGAAACCCATTTAATGCTATTAAAATGGAAAAGGACATGAACAGGAAAACACATTAAACCTGACTACTGTACATGTACCCACTTTGGCATACACTGTACAGTGTACATGTACATGCTGTACTGACCAGGTAGTTCCCAACTCCCTGTACAGCTTTCAGAAGAATAGTAAATAAAAGTAAATGTACATGTACACCTTGACTCCCAAGCAGCAGTCTAGACAGGGTGTGTGCCTTGACTGACAGAACAGTTTATCTGAATAGCCAAATAATGATTGCACAGTCTTTGACATTTCATGACAGATACAGATGAATGTCAAAGTTGCAAAAGCTCTAAACTGAAATAGAGATGTACATGCAAACATTGAAACAAGACATACATGTACATACTTGTGTATACTCTGCCTTTTACATGTATGGCATATAATGCATAGGCCTACATTGTACGATTACATACAGGTGTACATTTTCGAATGTTGCTTTTTTAATCAACTTTTTTTTAGTGTAGCAGACTTCTTCTTTTAAAAAAGTTGCTAATGTACATCATGGCTCATTCTGAAGTGTTTATGGCAATTACATGTAATGCACGTGCATACAGTATTCTTCAACAGTTCCCATCAAGCAGGCCAGAATCCGGTAGCTGTCCCCTTCCACGTCATTGATTGGGATACCAGTTCCTGTTCTATGCGTAATCACAGATTCCATGAATGCCTTTTAGTAGCTCTCCTCCCATCAGTCAGGATATGTTTGTGTTTGACTTTTCCTAACTTTTATTACAAACTGTACACATGTACATGTATGCACCAGCTTTAGTGCTGAGATCTAATCAGCATTGAATAGGATGGGCTATTTGGCCTGTCCATCAACATGCCAATTGGCTATTGGGGGAGGGGGAGAGGTGGAATTCCAAGTACACTTTACAGTAGTTTACATACATGTACATGTAGCTGCAATACGTGCATGTGCATGTGTATCCAGTGAGACAGGATTATACTGAGACTGTGGGGGGGGGGGGGTAAAAAATAGCTACATGTAAATGTACATGGAGGCTTGGTCAATTCTCACTTTGCAGGAAGTTTTGCTGTAATTTCACAAAATGGTGTACATTTTCTTTCTTTTCTGTACTTTATTACAAATATTAGCTTTCAAAATAATCATAGAGAATTTCACACAATCACTTTTCTTTTAATAATCATTTTCATTTTCTCCTCATTATAATAAGAAACAAAGTTTGATTCATCCCTTCACAGTATCATTCTTGTGATTTGATGAAGGGTCTCTTGAGTCCTTATTGTAAAAGCTGCAAATGTTTTACAATAAAGTTTATTGTATAAATTAAACAAAAGAAAAGTCAATGTATGTAGTGACAAGTGAGTAAATGGAGGTGACTTCATAAAGATTCTCTCTCAAGTCTCTCATTTACATTTCTGTGGGCCTTTATCACTACATGTAAATGTACATTTCATGTAGGCGAAAACAAATGTCATAACTTTGTTATTTTTCACAGCGTTGTGCTTGTTTGATTGTTCTATTCTTATTCCAATCACCTTTTCAGGGAAGGACTTCTTATTTCATAAGAAAAAAAATGAAAAGTTCTCTCCTTCTACCCCAGTCTCGATCGGCCATTTTGTTATACAAATTTTGAAAGAATAAGGAGAGGTATCGCGATAGTACTTTCAGCTTTTTTGAGGTTCCAGTCTGTGCCTCGATGTCAGTATACTGCCACACGATAGACCTTCATCCATATAATCGTGGTAAGTGCATAATTTCTGTTTTCACAATTTATTTTGCTAGATATTTTAACCATAATCTACCCTAGTCCCATGGCATGAGTATGGGTAAACACACGGTGAGCTGGGCCCCGTTTCTCAACACCTGGACAAGTTAGTCATATCTTTATCACCCAATCATGGAGCTAGCTCCAATCTTACTAAACCCGTTTCACGAAAGGCTTCCTAACTAGAATACCTTGATATCGATATTATCGGTAAAAAGAGCAGACAAGACGTAGTAGCCTAATAGTCACAAAATAGCATAATTTTCAAAAAGAAAAATTATGACAAAATTGCAAATATTTGGATGAATTGGGAAATACATGTACATCTTTTCAAAATAACAGCACAGGTAAATTATGCATCATACATGTACATACTTAGACCATGAAGACTGAAGCATTCAATTGCTGAGAAAATGAAATTCTGAATAATTTATTTCACAACTAAAAGAACACATAAGGACCTTGAGATGGGTACCCCCAGGATATCCAATTTTAATAGTTTACGACAGTAAACCATTAAAGGTTTTCTTTGTAAAATTATGATAATTAGACGGTCTTTTACGATTCTGAACATCATCGAAATATAGTTTGACAATATTTTTTTTAAATCTTTGATACCGAAACTTACGATTTGACAAATTCTATGCATAAATTAGGGATAGAATTTATCCAAATGTTAATAGGGGTCTGAAAATGACAAATGCAAGTCCAGTTATGGATGGCCTTACATGGTAGAATATTCATCGATTTAATCATTTTACTATTTCAAAATGAATGGTTTTGTGGCATTTTACCGATAGCTTTTATAGTTTCTTTGTATTACAATGATCATTGAATGCATTATCCCACTTGTTTTCAACCTCTATGATTGATTACGTAAGATTATAATTTTCAAATTTCTAGGCACTTTTGCATGTCATAGTCTACCCACATGATTCCACTACGTCAGTATTATAAGTTATGACAGGTTCGGAGGTGTCATAAATATTTAGTGAGGTTGTTGTACCCGATCTTGGTAAAGAGGGCTTCGTGAAACGGTTAGCAGACAAGTAGCTCACTATCTCCGATTTAGTCAAAAAGTTAGACTTATGACGGTGTTGAGAAACGGGCCCCAGCCCTAGTCTTGAGGACGCAATGATGATGACTTTTAATATAATGAAATATACTTTTTCATCATTGACGTCTTGACACTCTTCCCATATAGGCATAAGAGAATGACCAAAACAAAGATGGATTTCCCTAGGAAATCCATCTTTGGAAACAAAACTCGTGTGAATTTTATTGATTTTTACACCTTCCTATGCCTAGTGCGTTGGAAGGTTTTAAAAATTATTATATAGAAATCTAAAAAAAATGAAGGTTTCTTACCTAACTGATGCCGCGTAGACCCCTCGATCCATGTGTAAACAACGGAAATACAATAGCGTCGACCCTTGAACCGCTTATGTATGACATACTTCCGGCTAGCAATGCCGTTTTGACGAACAATTTAGAGATAAAAATTATTATTTCACAAATACTGAAATATATTACGTGATTATAAATAATTACCACTAATAATATCAATTATTTAAAATTACGTAATAACTTTTAGTATATGGAAATAATAATTTTTATCTATAAATTCGTCATCAAGATGGCATTGCTAGCCGGAAGTACGTCATACATAAGCCGTTCAAGGGTCGACGCTATTGTATTTCCGTAGTTTACATGTGGATCGAGGGGTCTACGCTGCATCAGTTTGGTAAGAAACCTTGATTTTTTAATATTTTAATATAATTTTTAAAACCTTCCTACGCATTAGGCGTAGGAAGGTGTAAAAATCAATAAAATTTATAAAATTCATGTGATTTTTGTTTCAAAAGATGGATTTCCTAGGGAAATCCATCTTTGTTTTGGTCAGCGTCAGAAATTACACGGGGGCGACGGGCGATTTCGCCCCATGAAAGCCCAAATCGCCCCTAAAAATTCTCAAAACCCAATGCTTTGGGGCGACTCTTTATTTCAGAATCACCGGGGGGTCATTGTTCATGGTTCATTAAAGATGAAAAATAAATAAGCCCATATGTGTTTGGTTGTAAAGGGGATGTGGAGTAAGGGTGTGCTGTCGCCAAGCGGACAAAGAAATCAAGATGGCGACGTAAACACGGCCGTAAGCTCTTCCCATCTTTTCATAACAAATCTCGTTTTTTTTATGAATTCTTATTTAAAAATGAAATCAATATCGCAGAAATGTTGGAAATGAAGTTGGACCCCATGTACATGCTTTAGGGCTAGATCTTTTAGAGGGAAAGTAGAATTCTCGGGGGCGAAAGTTTCTGGTTTTGTACCCGGGCCGTATGTGGGGAAATATAGGTAAGGGTCCCAGGCGTTTAATAGTGGGGAGTGACCATACGTACAGTACCAGTATGTTATGACTTTCACTCCCCACATGCCTCCAGGCTAGGGCCCACCATCATAATCATCTTTTATTTCGTTCTCTATAACATTTCGTAACATTTTGTACTAAAAACTTCACTTGTAATTTTTTCAAAATTACCTTCTAAAATTGATCGTCCGGACACACAACAACTGGGTAGTTAGTATGGTAGTGTATCCTATTGCCGGACACTGTTATTTCAGTGCTTTAAAAATAACAACTAGAGGAAATACAATCAAGAAAAAATTATCACTTGCTATTCCAAATATTCTGAAAATTATGAATATGATGAAATAATTTTATATTTTCCAACTGCACCGCACTTGCCGCATACCCCTTCGCGAAAAACAATTATTTTCTTGCGTGACAAATTACATCATATTTCCGGACGCGCGCCGGATGGGTCAAAATATTCTTGATTATGATGATGTAAGAAAGAATTGCATGTGATTTTTTCATGATATATCATATATCATGAGTAAATTCTAAGTTTTTGTCTGCTTTCTTATATCGATTCTGAGCAGATCTTTGTAATAAATTTGTGTTTGCTATAAACTAATTTCATTTTTTTTTTATTATTGCGCGTTCGATATGGCACTTTCAAGTATTAATGCTCGTTCATATTGTGACCCTCAGACATCAAGTTCTATCGATGCAATGTCGATCGTCGACGGCTCTCTATGCACGGTAAACCTCGCGCACGGCCGGGGTACCGGGTACCTTGTGAACTAGCCGCGGCCGTCGACGATCTGAGCGATGGAGCGGACGAGATTGAAATTCGGCAAATAATTAGGTCCGTATTTCCATCAGAAAATAGATCAGTTGGAATCAATTGTTAATGCAAAACTATGTTCATGATGTTATATGATATTTTAAGCATTTTCTGTCATTTCAGAGAAAAATAAGGTAAAGTTTGATTTTTTCGCCTTGTTTTTGCAATCTTGTTCTTTGAATTGATCTGTGAAATTGAACTGCGGAAGTCTTACAGAACGAATTGATTTCGTACGCAGTAATATGCGCGTCCGGAAATATGATAGTGTCCGGTAATACAATACGTGCCTATACTATTATTAGTATGAGTAAATACTAGAAAAAAAAGTAATATTGCGCAGATACACGCATGTGCAGACAAGGGGGACTGCGCAGACTTGGAGCTTGGAGGAACTTGCCATACGCCGATACGGTATGACATGCAAAATAAAACAAGTTTTGACGGCCAAATCGTGGTTTAGGAAACCACTCATAGATTTGTGTACAAAGTGAATGGAGGTGGAAATAGGGAACCGTGCGTGCGACTGAATAAAGCGCTGCTGTGATGAAGGAACGGTGGTTACCTATATCACGATAATGCCGTTTTGACAAATATAAGACTCTTTTTCTGTTATGAACCCGGGGTTATGAATCGATATTCACCAACCTATAGCTATTCTGGCTACAGGCTAGGCCCGGGTCGATTGAGCGGAGACATGCCAGAATCTAGCCGGGAGCGCGAGCGGTCGGTCCATAGACCATGCCGTAGACCCGCCTACGAACGCAACCACACATAAACACAAAGTTTATCGCACTCTCGAAAATCGATGTACCGCACTACAATATTACCTTATTTTTAATTCTTGGGCTTTACTTTTCCAGTAATCCAATTCTTCAGCCTGTGAAGAAAATGTTGGGATGTCATCATCATCCATAGTTAATCCTAAGGTATTTCCAAAAGGGTGAAATGGAAAACAAGGGAAACAGATCCCGGCAAGAAATATCCCGTCTATCTATTTGGCAAAGCTCGAAATTGTACCGGTATTACAGCTAGCTGTACGCAGTTTAGGTGTGCTAGATAAAAAAAAAAAAAGATGTACATGTACGTACCGTACCGATCCGGTACATTACTGGCGATTGAGTGCCGGTATTGCACACGTGCATTGTACTGCAAATGAAGTGACTTTAAATATCGCTAAATCATTCTGTGATAATTTGTTTGTAGAGACAAGGGCCCACGGTGAGTCTACAAATGTAGACCCACATCTGCAGTGTGTGTACCTCAGCTGATTCAACGAGTCTGCATAGCAGACTAGGTCTACTGATGCTGCAGAAGTGAAATGGCTCGCTTCGCTCACCCTTTCAGGCTGGTTTGCTTCGCAAACCAGTAGCAGATCCCACCTCACGAGCCATTCAGAGTCTGCATAGCAGACTAGGCCGTCGGTGAGGTTGGAGAATAGAGATGGGTTGGAGTCACTGATATGTAGGGCGATGATAGCCGTTGACCTCAAGAAATGTTGATAATGTACGCTATTTTACTTAAAATTTTCAAAAAAATTAACCAAAAGTGTGAACGTTCACTTAAAAATTTAAAAGCGCGGCCCCAATTTGGTACTTGGTACTTGGTTGGAATTCCTCCAAAATACTCCTGATGGAATTTTAACTGGAGGTTGTGGTGGTTGAGGGTGGATTTAGGGAGTTTTTAGAATTGCAGCTTTGAATTTATCTGGGTCGGTTTGACATACCAGGGTAGGGTGGAGATCATTCCATGATGCAATTGTGCGGGGAAAGAAAGAGTTCTTGTATACATCGAGCCTGGAAGAAGGTACCTCAAGCTGGAAGGAATGTCCCCGTCTGTTCCTGTTTGGCTTAGGTTTAGTATTTGCTCGGGCGTCTATATCCAGTTTGCCATGTAACATTTTGAAGAAACAGCTTAAACGGTGTGCTTCGCGTCTCTCTTGGAGAGAATTCCATTTGAGTGAATTTAACAGTTGGGTAACACTTGATTCTCTTTCATATGTATTTGTTACAAATCGGGCTGCTTGTCTCTGGACTCGTTCAAGGGAAGACCATGACAAGCTTGGTTTCTGGGGGTTTCTTCACTTCCTTGCTTATACGAGATTCTTTCTTCCCCCGGGCCCCCCGAAAATTATTTTCTGTGCATGCCCATAGTCACAAGGAGGGGTGTGATGACAGCACTATCAAAAATTCTATACTCCGACTATTCTGACCGGGTATACTGATCAGGGATATAGACTGGACATGGGGCAGGTTCCCCAAGTAAGACACAAGCTGTCCAAATTAAAGTGACGGAGGGCAGAAAGAGGGAGGGATTAAATTTTTAAAGGGAAGGGGAAAAGGATAAAGAGATATTTCAGGCCCCCTATTCCATTCAGGGGTACTTTGTAACAAAACAATTGGCTATGCACCCGTTACAGCACGTTCTGCTTTTGTTTTCCATTGCCAATTGCAAGGCCCTAGGTACGATTTTATTTTTACAGGGGGGTGCTGATAAATTTGACAAGCCAAAAAAAGGGGTTTCAATTAAGAAATAAAGGTCTTTTGTCCCGATTTTTTTTTTATATACGTTCTGGCCTGATCGAAAAGGGGCCTGTTAATCTGTTATAAGGACTATTTGCATTACCATTTAGACGATATAATTCAACAACTAAATAATGTGAGCGCAAAGCGCAAGCCTATTAAAGTTTTTACATTCTAACCTAAAAACTGTACGTTCTAAGCACTTTATGTATATATCATGAACTGGGAGGGGGGTGTGTTACACCCACAAATGTAATAATCGCCCACAAATGTAATAACGCCCACAAATGTAATAACACTTTACCCACAAATGTAATAACGCCCACAAATGTAATAACACTTTACCCACAAATGTAATAATTTTTGATCGCCCACAAATGTAATAACACTTTACCCACAAATGTAATAACGCCCACAAATGTAATAAACACTTTACCCACAAATGTAATAATGACTTTACCTACAAATGTAATAAATTTGAAGTGATTTTTGGCGAATTCGTTCTAAACTAATATCCTATAGTAATGCGTTCATATAGCACAAAAGTTCAAAGTCTTTTTTCCAGACCCGGTTAATGAAATATTACAGTACAAGTCCAAGTCTTTTTCCAGACCCGGTTTTTCAAAATTATAATGTACGTCCAAAGTCTTTTTACCGGATCCGGTTGTTTCAAAATTATAATATACGTCCAAAGTCTTTTTTCCAGACCCGGTTAATTCAAAAATTATAATGCAAGTCCAAAGTCTTTTTTTTTCAGACCCGGTCGTTTCAAAAGTTATAATATACGTCGGTGAGGGGTAAAGACAACACTCTAAGCCCAAGCATTTTAAGTGGGTTTAATTTTGAAGATTAGTCTCAGCTGTCAATTTTTTTCTCAATATTTCTTTATCTTTTAAATAACCGGGTCCAGACGAAAGACTAAGCATAATACTCGTATTATTCCACAGGAATAAGAATTTGAGTCTTTTGTTTTTAGGATTGCTTAAATCATTTTTAAATCACCGGGTCTGGAATAAAGACAACGCTCTAAACGTGTGCTTTTCTACATGCATGGTCTTAATTTGGAGGATTGTTGGTTCTTAGATTCGTTGTTGGGGGTTGAGTTTTATTGATTTTTTATTCCTGAAATAATTATGTCTGGAGGAAAGTCGATCTTCGATAATCGGTCTTCATGTTGTTCCACAGTAATTAGATTATTGGATATTCGTTTTAGAATATTTGTAAAAACTATTTTATTTTTCAAATAGTAACCAAGTCTGGAGAAAGGATGTCTGCTTTACCCACGCGTTATTACAATGTTTTGTAAGGGTAGTAGTATTATTTTTAAAAAAGACATATTTTTACTGGGTGAAACTTTGGAAATTTGGTCTTAGATTCGAAGTTTTTCAGTTACTTTTTTTAATAGCCGGGTCTGGAGGAAAGAGTACGTTTTAAACCTCGTGTTATTCCACGAGAATAAGAATATAAGGTCTTATGTTAGAAGATTCTTTTTTCGTAACTGTTTTAGGTCTGGAATAAAGACAACACTCTAAACCTCTTTTAAAACAGGTTCTTAGGTTGAAGGTTTGTTTGGTCTTAAACTTTGATTTTTTTTAATTCTTACTATTAGCGTTTTTAAGAAAAAAATGGTCGGGCTGAAAGACTACGCTATATCCAGCATTAATAAGATTATGGGGTCTTTATACTGTTTTTAAACTGTTATTCATAATGTTTAAATAACAGGTAACCGGGTCTGGAGAAAAGACTACGCTTGATTCTCAATTTACTCTAAGTGCATATATTCACAATATACACCGTATAAGTTGAAACAACAACAAAGACATTTATTCCACCAGTTTTAATTATCTGGGTCTGGAGAAAAGACTAAGCTCGATTCCCATTTTTTTCCACAGGAATATCATTATCGTATCTTAGTTTGGACTTATATTATAAATTTTGAAATAACTGGGTCAGGAAAGAGACTTTGCACTTATTAAAATTCTTGAAACAACCGGGTCTGGAAAAAAGACTTTGGGTTTATATTATAATTTTCGAAACAAACGGGTCTGGAAAAAAGACTTTGGATTTATTTATATTATAATTTTTGAAACAAACGGGTCTGGAAAAAAGACTTTGGATTTATATCACATTTTTTGAAACAACCGGGTCTGGAAAAAAGACTTTGGACTTTTATATTTTTTAAACAACCGGGTCTGGAAAAAAGACTTGGGATTTATATTATAATTTTTGAAACAACCGGGTCTGGAAAAAAGACTTTGGATTTATATTACAATTTTTAAACAACCGGGTCTGGAAAAAAGACTTTGGATTTATATTATAATTTTTGAAACAACCGGGTCTGGAAGAAAGACTTTGGACTTGTACTTTGAAGTTTTATTAACCGGTCTGAAAAAAGACTTTGCACTTTTGTGCTATATAATTACTATAGGATTTTACTTTAGAACGGATTCGCCAAAAATCCCTTAAAATTTATTACATTTGTGGGTAAAGTCATTATTACATTTGTGGGCGATCAAAAATTATTACATTTGTGGGTAAAGTGTTATTACATTTGTGGGCGTTATTACATTTGTGGGTAAAGTGTTATTACATTTGTGGGCGTTATTACATTTGTGGGCGTTATTACATTTGTGGGCGTTATTACATTTGTGGGTGCAACAGGGTGTTTCATGAAAGTTGTCAGCACTGACTAGAGCCTTTGTCGGAGCTGAGAATTTCAGTGAAATCCTTGTTTTTTATTGGATGTAAGGCACTTACCTCTGACTGTTACTATGGTAACTGTCGGAGAAAGCCAACTTGTCAGTCCTGACAACTTTCATGAAACGCTCCCCAGGATATACAGGTATATAACTATAATTATGATGCGAGTGCGAAGTGCAAGTGGAAACAAATTGAGATATCAGATCTAAACACACTCTTTTCATGTTTTGTAAATCAGAAAAAGCATGGGTAATTGGATATCTTCCTATATGAGCACGAAGCGCTAGAAGAAAATCAGGATATTCTGATCGGAAACATTATGATTTAAGCACGTTTTAATAAAAAAAATTGCTTATCTGAATGTCCGTTAGATTTAGACCGTAGAATCTGGGCATTCTAAATACATCATTTATATCATGAAAATCAATAAATGCGAGCGCGAAGCGCCAGCTAAAAATAATTGATATTCCAATCTGAAAAAGGACGAATTTAAGCACTATTTTAAGTACTGTGTAAGAAAATTCGGGGGGGGGGGTCCTACAAAATGTCATTCATTTTCATTACATTATTTAGTGTCATCATACAGATTTCCAGAGGGTGCTGCCCAAAGGTGCTGCCTATATGAAAAACAACACACGCAGCACCCCCAAGGAAAATTTTGAGGATGCTTCAGCACCCCCACCCCCGCTTCCCAGGGCTATGGCTTGTACCAAGACACGAGACACATTGTATATCCATCGAACAAAGCAAGTGAGCACTTCTCATTTATGTTTTTTCCTACTTGGATCCTTTTTTGCAAGTAATCCATCCCGAAATTCTTTGGGGAAAATGTACAACAAAGACAGAGCGAAGGGGGGGGGGGAGATTTTTAGATTAAAAAAAAAGATAAAAAGACGCAAGGAAAAAAACAATTGGTCTCTTTTTTCCCCTTTCTTTATAATTATACTTTGTTATTCTTCTTTTTCCCCTTCTCCACTCTTTTTCTCTCTCTCGTCGGAGTTTTCAAACTTGCGAAAAAAATTAAGGGGAATGGTTGTGTTTATGCCAATTTACCATGATTGTCCATTGATGATAGAGAAAGGACTTCCCGCCCTCATCCACTTACTTAGTCTGGCTAAGAAAAAAATAACATGCAAATTATTGAATATAGGGATAAATGTTAGAGTCTGGTGCATTTATGTTTTTTTTTCTAAAGAAAAACTCAAGTATCAGGAATGGATCAAAGGAAAGGGGTGGGGGCATTTTGTACCAGATAATTTTGTCGAGCCCCCCCCCCCCCACAAAAAAAAGTCTTCACTGCCAAACCGAAGACATTTTATTCCAGGAAAAATTTGAAAGCCACCCACCAAACACACAAAAATCACCAAAATGAAAACTTACTTACGTATGCATGGAATAATTTCCCTTTAATATTTTTGGTGGCTTTCAAATTTTTCCTGGAACAAAAGAAAGAAAGAAAGAAAGACAGACAGAAAAAAATGAAATAAGAGCGAAAATCTGATAAGGATGAACGACGCTTTATTCTCAAAGGAGGTTTAGTTAGTCCATGGACTAAATCGGTGGTTTAAACCTCCGATTTAGTCCATGGACTAAATTTTGGTATTCTCAAAGGTGATTTAGTCGGGGGTTTAGTTAGTCCGTGGTCTAAACGCGTCGTTTTACGTCATCAATTTTAGTCAGCTCTCATGGGTGGTTTAAAAAATTTAGTCCATGGACTAAATTTCGTGCGCATGCGTAGTTGCCTAATCGTCTGCAATTTTTTTCACTCTTTTTCCCGCTCAAAAGTCATCGGAGACAGAACAGAGCCCGATTTAGTTTCGGGTTATATGTATATTTCACTGAACCAGTTTTTGGTAATTTTCGCCGAAAACGTAAGTATTTTGTTGCCTCTTTATTAAGGAGTGAGATTCTGTATTACAAATTATTATTCTACTTTCAAATGCAGTATAAACGATGATTAAACAAGATGATGTTTCCCGCTATTGAATGTTTGTATTTATCGCACGAACAGTTCGCCTACAGTCCCATTTGAACGTTTACGTGTGTGTTGGAAGATTTCGGATAGGGGGGGGGGGTGGGGTCGGCCAGCCTAACCTCGGCCCCGGCCGGCTTAGCAAAGTTTTAGGCTAAGCACTGGCGGATCCAGGAGGGGGGGGGGGCACATTTATTGAGAGGCAAAATTAAAATTTGTTATGTAATAATGCCATTAAAGTAGAGGTGTGCCCCCTCTTTTTTGTTTTGAAATTGAACTACAACTAGGACTAGATTAGATCTGCCCTAGAATAGATCTTTATCCAGAGGAGGCCTAGACTAAGTTTTTTCTTGTCAAATTTTGAAATATCCTTAATTTGTGGTTGAAATTTTTTTTTGCTTAATTTGTCAACAAATTTTGAAAATCTTGGATCTGCCCCTAGCCAGGTAACCAATTATGCGAAGATCGCACATGATTCACATCACTTGTGTGCAATGCAACTGCAAGGACGACAAGGTTATTAAAACCTTGTATTCGGTCACCCAAGCCAGGGTTCATACATGCCACCGCGCACAGAAAAATCAAGCCATGTAACGAGTTATAAATAAGTTGTGTGTTGTGAACACCAGGACTCAGGAGAAGTGGGATCCAAGCACGCATGACCCACTGACGTTAGCAGAGCTACCAAGTCTCACGCATTATGCGTGAGACTCAAGCATTTTGGACTCTTGTTCATCCCCTCAAATCTCTGTCTCACGCAACTATCACAGCCTATCCCCATAGACATTGTACACAATGTCTGTGATCTCACTCAGATTCACAGAAAATCTCACGCATAGCTCGTCTTTGAACTTGGCATCTCTGCGTTAGAAATCCACTGAAATGCGGTTCATGGTGGGAGGACCGAGGTTAGTATTTATAACTAACCTCATGAGGTTAGTATCAGGGCCAGGGGCCGCGGAACCGGGGGGGGGGGGGGGGGCTGGGAGGGCTTCAGACCCCCCACTTTTTTTCCGAAACCGTGTACAAAAACGCAAAAATGACCATACGATTGTGATTTTTAGCATGATCAGCCCCCCCACTTTGAAAACCGTTCCGTGGCCTCTGAGTATAACCTCGCAATATGTTTGAGTGTCCTCGGTTATATTCCCCTGTGACACATCTTATCTAGATCTAGACTTCTTAATCAGGAAGATTGTCAACTGTATTAACAACACAACAGTTAGAGCCAGTTAGACAAGATCTAACATTTATAGATCTACTAACTTTAGATCTAACTTAGATAACTTTTATCCAACTTTAGATCCAATTTAGATCTAGAGTACTATCTAAGGTTAGGCCTACACGTAGATCTTAGGCTAGATTCTAGTGCAGATCTGGATCAAAATCTAGGTATTAGTGTTCCTAGGGGGGGATGTCCCTGGAGAGTTGCAACCCATGAAAGGGACGTTTCCCTCCCCCAACCCCCCCCCCACCCCGATGAGCCGCTCCTTTGTACTTGCAGATTTTTTTTTTTTGCTTGTCAAATTTTTTTCTGGTACGAAATCCTTCATTTTTGGTTAAAGACCCTTTTTCTTTATTCAAAATAAGATTATCTTACAAATATCAGAACGCTACAAAGATATCAATCCAGAAATTTTTAGCTCATTTCATTCTTTGAAATACTGTACATTGTACTGGTATATTGCAGAGATTAACATGATTAAATAGTGTATATATTGTATTTTAATCAGGTACACAATGGAAAGTATTTTTTGCATTTTTAATGCAATAAATTTTGAATTTTTTTGTACAAAAATAATAGCAAAGATTGAATACTGTTAGAAATATTGTAATGGATGAAACTTTGTGGATATTAAACGCAGTTTGTAACTTTTTCGATGATAGATTTTTTTAAAAATCACCATTTCAACTCTTGTTGCAATTAAAATTGCAAACCTTTAGGTCAGACAGGAATCACTTAAGCTTTATATTCAAATATCAAGATATTGATGATAGAAAGTTCATGTCTCATTAGTGTACCACAATACCATGAAAAATTCTTCTTGTTGGGCTGGCATTTCTCTCTGTGTTTCACGTTACTACTCCAGTCCACACAGGTTCTGCCTGCTTGGTGGTATCGAGCATGGCGTACGGCAAACGTATATTTGTTGCTTTGTTCTGGAGAGTTTTATTTCATCTAAAACTCCCATGTATTGTTGAATGTACTCGTGAAAAAGATGCAATATCCTGTACCTCTATTTCTGTCAGAAGCAAATTTTCCAAATTTTGACAATGTTTATCCATCCTTTAAAGAGACCATATCACTAGTAATCATGATTGCTGTGACATTTTCCTGTTCTCTTTTTTTTTCTTAAGGAGTCACAACTAAGCTGGTTACCTTTTGTATCTTGGCCCTGACAGGGGCAGCATCCACCAGCATTTTCCCTGCCATCAACATATGCAATCACTTCTACAGTTCTAGTGCAGGTTGTCTCCAACACAGCAGCTGTGCAAAAGACTACTTCCCCTCAAGCAGTAAGTTATTTATTGATAACTTCAAACAGAATTCACCAAAAGTTGTCTCCAATATTAAAGTCTCATGTTTTGTTGAATATACTCTATTATACTCTATATACTATTCTGTCAGTAGCAAATTTGTCTAATTTCAACAATGTTTATCCATACTTTAAACCTAAATAGACTGGGCTATTTCGACGCCTAGGAAGACAAGGGGGGTGGGGCTGATTAAGCCCCCCCCCCATATGATCTTGGTTGTCGATCATGCAATCACAACAAAAATTGGCGTGTGCGTTACCCATGGCATAATCTATAAGACTCTAAGCTCAAAATCTGTGAAAAATCCCATTGCTAATCAATTATGCTAATTTATGCATAAAATCAAGAGTTGGCTATAATTTACTAAATAATGCCTCTAAAATACTAATTTTGAGTAAGCCCCCCCCCCCCCTAAGTCTTGTTAGGGTTAAAGGAGACCATATCACTAGTAATGAATGCTGTGACATTTTCCTTTTTTTCTGAAGGAGTCACGACTAAGCTGGTTACCTTTTGTATCTTGGCCCTGACAGGGGCAGCATCCACTAGCGTTTTCCCTGCCATCAACATAATCACTGCTACTTTCATTTTGGACTGAAAATATGGCAAATTTCTACCGCCTTCGTCAGCTTGACAGGGCCAGAGAGGTACGTTCTTAAGGTTTTTCTTTTTTTCTTTTTTAAAACAAGTTGTAACAATTTAAAAATGAGTATGTACATAATCCAATAAATTGACAACCAAAGTGCCTGTTTGTAATGTATGAATGAAAATTATTTTCCAAAGAATTCTGGAAGAAATTTCAAATTTCTGAGAGATTAACAAAATAAGCACTGTATTCCAGCCAGATGTCGTGTATTCTAGCAATATTAATTCACAGTCCCATGGCAATTTACAGTTTGATAGTGTTTCAGCTTAGATTTATAAAGTTAAGTTGATGGAGCTTGTCCTAAATCTAAATGATATTGATCTTGGTACAGTCTTTCTTGAGAAATCAATGGTCACTCTAACTACAGTGTACTTTAATTTTTCTTCAAACTGGAAGTTGAGGAATTTGACAGCTACATGTATATCTATCATTGGATGTCATTATTATTCATTGACATGATACTGTGCAAGATTAGCTGCACTGACAATTGCTAAATCATCTTTCATATTTGATTTTTTTTCTCTCGTGTAATTATTGCTTGTACAGGCGGAAATGAGGCCAGAGAGGGGACTCACAGATCGCAAGAATCCATTTGAACTGTACGACGATCGTGATTTCAAGATGCGATACAGATTTACAAAACACACAGCACTCTACCTAATCAACATCCTTGAAGAAGATCTCAGTAGGAACACCGATCGGAATAATCCGCTACCTGTTGTGGTACAAGTCATGACTGCTCTGCGTTTTTATGCCGTAGGTAAGTATTATGTATATTATAAGTAAGCATGTTATCATGTCTTTCTTAATTTCAAACAGAATCTTCCTCCTTAATCTACTTTAGTTATTTGCTCAGATGTATGATATGGTAAAAAATACTTCTACATTTGAAACAGAAACTTACATGTAAGTAAATATGAAAGTGTAGATCTAGTTATTTGATGTTTTATATTAATATCTATAAGCAGAAAATAAAATCATAGCTAATAATCAAAATTAAAAACTATTGAAGGTTATAAAGTCATACAGCTGTTTTCTTGAAGGCCAAGTCCACTCTGACCAAAATTTGATTTGAATAAAAAGAAAAAAAAAATCAAAGAAGCCTAACTCTGAAAATTTAATGAGAATTAGAAGTAAAAAAGAAACTTACAGCACTCTATTGTGCATACGAATATTTCGCAAAAATCAGCTAAATTTAAAATGTCAAAAATTTATCATAGCAGCCAACTTCCTATTAAATAGGAATATTCCTGTTTTGTGTAAATGATTATTGCCATTTTAAACTGTGTTCCTATTTCTGTTTAAAAAAATTATGTAGTATTGAATAGGAAATCTAAGAATGTTTCTATTTCTGGATTTTTTTTGTTCTATTGCCTGGCAGGAATACTTATTTTACCTCTGATTCAGATAAAATTTCCAGTATTATTGTTTGATTTTTGTCTCGCCCACCAGAGGTGAAGGCTAGACTTAGGGATCCAAATGTCGTCCGTCCGTCACAAACCTAATGACACATAACTCTGCAACCGTAAGTCTCTTTTCAACTAAACTTAGATGGTAGATGGACTTGGAGGACCAGCATGTTATGCTGTAGTCGGAGGTCACATGGTAATGTCAAAGGTCATTTACAGGTCAGCATTAAAGTTTAAGTGCAAGGCTTTAATGACAAGTGTTATTCCATCCCAGTCATTTCACAATGAAGTTTCGATATAATTCTCTTGCGTGCCCTCGCAAATCACGATATTCATGGTTATTTTCTTAAGTGGGCGAGACACAAAATCGCTTTAGCCTTGTTCTCTTTGATTCAAATCAACTTTTTGTTCTGCTTGACCTGTCCTTTAACATAATACATGCCAAACATTTCAATTCTGTTGACAAATCAACAAATCCGTCTTTATTTGAAACAGTGTATAGAACATTTCCAGCCTTTTCTGATTTACATACAAGAATGAAACAAACATGCTATATTTAAAAAAATGACTCTTTGATTTCTCCTATTCTATGTTTAATTGAAGGTTCATTTCAAATTATGCATGGTGACGAGGCATCAATATCTCAGCCATCTGTGAGCCGAGTCATCAAGAAGGTTTCAGAAGCTATTGCAAGAAGGAAACGGGAATTCATGAGATTTCCATCAACGAGAGACGAATTTGAAACAACGCAGCAGCAATTCTATGAGTACTGCGGCTTTCCCGGGGTCATCGGTGCTATAGATGGGACCCATGTGTACATCAGGAGTCCTGGTGGGGAACAAGCCCTGTTTTTCCTTAACAGGAAAAACAGGTATTCAGTTAATGTACAGGTTAGAATGATTGTATTTTTAACAGTTATCTCAAATTGCTTCTCAAAAAGCCATGTTTTCTTTTAGTCTTGGGATGGATTCATATGCTTATTTATTTTATTTTGAAAATTCGAAATTCTTCAACATAAGTAGTATTCATTTAGGAAACATACTATATTCATTATTGTTAGATTGCAGAGCACTTGCAATTGATTTTTTTACCCCCCCCCACCCTTGACACTTTTCTCGATAAATCTCTAACACAAAAAGATGTAGCCAGACTTTGTAAGTTCCTAAGAGCAATTGAAGTCATAGTGTCACCAATGATTTCCATCGAAAAAATACTAAAAAAGCGAGCTAAAAAAAAGAATGTAAAAATATATAAGATCTTCAAAAAAATACATAAGGAAAAGTTTTTGATATCTTTTTTTTGGTCTCACTTGCATAGCAAAGCGAGACTATTACAGGTGCCATTTTACTGATGGTAATGGTGTTGTCAACATTGAAATCTTAACCAAGGTTAAGTTTTTGAAAATGTCATTAGGCTTAATTGTACTGTCTCCAAATTTGCTCATATTCAGTTTATAGGGTAATTGATATGCCCTTTTCTTATTTTCTGACAAATTGGGCGTGACTTCCCATTTTTCTAATGGCCCTTGCACGGTAACGGGCAGTCCCAATTTCATGCAAGTGGTATCATTTGAAAGGGAATAAGATGCACTATCTAAATGACACATTTTTTTTTACATAGGAGCTAGTTTGAATACATTGACCTTTTGACCTTCAAGCCCAGAGATGGGGGGGGGGGGCTAAATATTGTTTGTTCTTGACCTTTCTATTTTGAACATTTTATTTCTCCTCGAATCATGAATAGGTTGTCTGTGATCATGCTGGGAAAATGACAAGTATCGTGGCAAGGTGGCCTGGCAGCACTCATGATTCAAGGATTTTCTCTGAGAGTTCGCTGAAACAACAGCTGGAGGCAAGGGCAGAAGGTACTGGGTGGCTACTTGGAGATAGTGGGTAAGATTTTTTTTTATGTGATTATATACATTTTATAAAGGTGCAACATTGAAATCTTAACCGAGGTTAAGTTTTTGAAATATCATCATAACTTAAGAAGTATGTGGACCTAGATCATGAAACTTAGAAATGAGGGTAACCGAGTATCACTGATTATCTTGCATGAGTCTCAGGTCACATTGTGAAGGTCAAAATTAATCGGCTGAAAATTCTATTTATAAAGGTGTAAGCAAATACACACAGAAGAAGGGAAATAAATTTAGAATCTAATATTTTTTTTTGGTTCTTGGAATATCTCATTTAATTTTTTTTTTAGATGTGTAGTAGTAGTACTTTTCATAAATGTAATGTGTAATACAAATTGGTTAAAATATAACTGTTTTTCTTCATTTTTCAGGTACCCCTGCCTCCCGTTCCTCATGACCCCCATCCTACATCCTCATCCAGGGCCACAGATGCGCTACAATAATGCCCACAAAAGAGGACGTTGCGTTATTGAGCGCACCTTTGGCCGTTGGAAGAGGAGGTTCCCTTGCCTCAATGATCTGCGCGTGAAGGTGGACACTACCTTTACTGTTATAGTGGCATGCTCGGTTCTTTGGAATATCTCTCTCACTCGTGGAGAGCAAGATATTCAAGAACTTGAGCCAATTGATGATGCAATGCCACCTGACCACCTTCCTCCTGGCCTCCGTGATGCTGTCGCTGGTAGGCTCAGGAGAGAACAGATTATTGAGGACCATTTTACCCACCCTTAGAATCTCCAGAGTAGCCACTCAGTGCCATCTGCTCAGGCAACAGTTGTTCTTTCAGTTACTCCGGTGAAATTCCAAGAATTATGATGCTGTCAAGGTACTTGTTATATTTCCAGCTAGCAGGGTTTCATGCAGCTACATTTTATTATGTATTAGGGCTTCATAAATGAAAGTGGTTGCAGTTAACACTGATTTTACGAGAAAGTCTGCAAACCAAACTTAATTGTCACCATAACAGTGTGGATCTAGGTCTGGTACAGTTACATAAACTAAAGTTTGTGACATCCTGAATCTCAGCTGAAAAATGAAAAATCACTCTCAAGATCAGCAACTCAGATAAGCACATGTGGGAGAGTATTTTTTATTGTTTTGAAAAATGCCCAACAATTGACCTGAATCCCTTGTTCGTTTTGCTGATTTCTTTGCAATTACACAATTTTTTCCAGAATCCTTTGGCACATATTTTTATGCCCCCGCAGACGAAGTCCGCAGGGAGCATTATGCATTGCCCCTGTCCATCCTTCTGACCCTTCACTTGGTTTCTGTGCAATATTTAATAGATTTTAAAAAATCTAGGCAAAGTTCAAATTTGAAGTCCGCAGGTCAAAGCTTATTAAATGAGCGAGTTGGTTTCACCAAGATAACTTAACCCTATCTAGGCCGGGGGGGGGGCCCCCTCAACGAATTGCGCGATATTTTCGCCGCGCCGCTCGCTGACTTATTACTTTCAAGTCTTGCGCAACTTTTGAGACCAATTTTGCGTCACCCGGGTACGTGGTTCTGAAGTTACGCAACGTTATGTAAGTGCATGTCAGACCAAAAATTGCTCAAAAACATGATTTTGTGTACAAAGTCAATGTAAAAATCATAAACTAAAATTTAAACCATGGTCACTGAGCATGCTCAGTTAAAGGGTGATTTCTGAGCATGCTCAGTGAACTTTTGTTGCATATTAATTAATTAATAATCATGGAGGATACGCGAATTAAACACGAGGGACAGGAAATCAAGCAGGTAATAGTTCAGTGGAATATAATCTTCATCTAGTTTTTCCTTCTGTCAGCTCCATCATGGTCATTATTAGCAAATATCTAGTAATCATACTCAAATTTACATGGAATGTGATAAGATAGTAGCTGAATGAAACCCTGCTCACGAACAGCTTATACACTAACTGGCATTTATTGTTTCTCACCATTCACTCCTGATGTAAACATATCTCATATGTACACCAAGCACACCTGGTTAGCCGTAGCATTCATAGAATTGTTGGGGTTTTTCAGTCTTCTTTCAATGATGTAAACTCTTGAATGTAACTTTCCTTTTTGCTTTAGTTTCAAAACCATCTTGAATGATTCGAGCAAACGGTGACTGATAATTTTGCCTTGTCACCATTGCCTACAATAGCCTTTTTCTATACTTTACGAGGTCTTTGACTAGTTTACGACAAGTAGTGGATATCAATCTATTGTGTGTTTATCCTGATTTCTTCAAGCATGTTGATGAAGCCTATTCCATAACATATGATAATTGCTCAAATTGAATTTTTTCCAGAATAAAACACGCAAAAGATGTAATATTTTCATCTTTTAAACATTTTTTTACTATAAAAGAGATTTCTGGTCAAGTTATTGAATTTAGCAGATTTATTTGTAGTCACCAATATATGAAATTTAAAGAATGGAAACATAGCTTGCATAAATATGTGAACAAATTTGTTTATTTTGTCATATAGAATATAAATTTCATTCCTTCAATCTGATATATACATATATTTTATTTTTCCAATACGGTATATACAAACTCAATACAAATATAGATGAATATAGATTATTTCTGCTCATACTCTCATGTTCAAATTGCAAAGAGTAACTATGTGAACAAAAAGTATATATCATATACCATTCTTCCGATGTGCAAATTTAATACACAAACATTTATCATTTGAAAAATGTAGATTATTTGTACTCATATTATTAACTTTTGAGTTCAATTGCAATGAGTAGTTATGAACAAAGTAGTGTATTTTATTGTTGTATAGAATATACTATATTTCAATCTTCCAATGTTGAATATACAAATTCACTCCAAAGATTTATCATTCAATAAATAAATATTATTTCTGCTCATACCCGATGTGATATATACAAATTCAATACACAAACAATTATTGAGAAATACAGATTATTCCTTCTCATATGATAAACTCTAGAGTTCAAATTGCAATGAGTAACTATTTATGTTATTGTTGTGTAGAATGTATTACATTTCATTCTTCCAGTGCAGTATATACAAATTCAATACAAATATTTATCATTCAGTAAATATATATTATTTCTGCAAATACTTTTGTGTTCTAATTGCAAAGAATAACCATGTGAACAAAAAAGTGTATATCATATTCCATTCCATCAATGTTATTTATACAATTTCAATATACAACCATCATTTGAGAAATATAGATTATTCCTACGCATATGATATACTCTATAGAGTTCAAATTGCAATGAGTAAACTATGTATTTCATTGTTGTATAGAATATATTATATTTCATTCGTCCGATGCGGTATATACAAATTCAATACACAAACATTAGTCAATTGATAAATATAGATAAATGCTGCTCATACAATTTACTCTATTGAAATTGCAAAAAGTAGATAAGAACAACTATTAGGTCATGGTTGCATTGCTATTGTGTATCATGAGAAGAGACCAGAGGCTCTCTGGAATCAGACACTTCCTCTACTTCATTCATTGTAGATGAGAATGAAAAAAATAATTATACTCTAGTTAACTTCAATCTTAAACAAAGATTCATTGAACAGAAGTAGCAGTAGTAGACTTGTAGTTAAGAATGTTATGGCATGCACAGTTAAATACACATATTCATATTGTTAAAAATTATTATTAATTTGTAATATATGAAATAGATAGTTTAGGGATCTGAATTCAAATTAGCATTGACTTTGTTAAGTGATCTACGAGCTTCCTCTCCTTGTATTGTGCAGTTCGTATTTCTAGCTGAAGGATTTCAACTCTTAATTCATGCTCACGTTTGAGCCATGCATGCTCTTCTCTTGCCAATTCAATCATTACTTCTTGTGCTGGACTGAGACTTTTTTTCTTTGTGTTTGGTTCCAGCTGTTCTAGATAGTGCAAGCTTCTCTTGGCAGATGGTTTGGTTTCTGTATTCCTATAATTTAATTAGAATAAAAACATTTAATGTGTTTTTCCTACAAGGTTTTGGGCTTTCAAGTTCTCATCCCAATATATCCTGGACTATTTAAACAATATGTAACCCAAGATCTCTGTCCTTTGTGCTATGGAGCATGTATTTCAATCACAACCCAATTCAAAAAAAAAATAGTTTCCCTATACTATTTCATTGTTGAATAAAGAAGATGCTAGCATTTGAAGTACAGTGGTGCATCGGTCAATTATTAGTTACAGTTATGTTTCATTTTGTTAAGTATTTGATTATTTTTTTTTTAAATATATTTCATATTGTTTATTTTATTCATGTGTAATTCATTGTATGTATCACATTTTTTTCATAGAATTGGGCTAATAATGAATTTCTTTATGTGTTTATGAATGTACATGTATTTTCCACTATCTAAATTGTCACAAGAATTTTGTCATAAATTTGCAAGAAGGCAAATTCACATGAAAAAGTTTTCAAAATCAATGAATTTATATGATGGACTTTAAATTATTTGAATAAAATTACAATACCTTGAGGGGTTTGTTGGTTGCAGAGTAGATCCAGGTCCAGTAGGCTTGGAAATTTTTCTTGGAAGAATAGGTGGAATTGAAGTCTCCCTTTTTGAATGAAGAGTCCAATATAAGTTGTTTAAAGAGTAAATAGGGTAAATTCAGGAATAGAATTCCTGCAATTTATTTTTATTTTGATGAAGATGAATTCAAGATAAATTGAAATAGCATTAGATTATATTTTGTTTATGCATATGTTATAATATATATTATCTACAACCATGGAACTGTTGAATGGTAACTACCATGGTAAAAACCTACAGCCAATCAAATTAAGGGATTCCAAGATCGGATAATGATTTTATTTACATACCAACTATTTGAATTCTGGTTTGTAAATGTTGAATTCATATTAAAATTTCTGAATATTACAAGCTTTGTAGCAATTGTTTTTTTTTAATAAATGTGATGACCTGAGTTTCATTCAAAATTAAATTAAAATGTTTGCCATTACTCTGGTAAACTATTGTTTGATCAACTTGGATTGGTTATGAACATTGTAAGAGGATGTAATATTCATTAACTATCCTTTATTCATATTTGCTTCAGGTAGTTTTTAGCAGATGAAAAAGGTGACAGTTGATGAACGGTGCATGAGTCAGGCTTAGGAATCTCCATCCCTCCCCATTTACTTTGTTTTGCCTAGCCATTGAAATAACTTGAAACTGTTTAAGTGATTAATTTGAACATTTTCAATTAACATTTTAATTCTAACTTTAGTTTATCTGATTGTTTGATTTTTCTGCTTTCAGACAAGGTTAGATTTTCCTTTAATTGCCATCACAGCTCACTTAATATATTGAATAAAATGTATGAAACAAATTTGAAATGAATAAATACCTTGTTCCAGAGGTTGACGGTGTTAAGTCGGTTAGGGAAGATGGGACATTCTGTTGCTGTTTGCTGAGTAAGGAATAGTAGTGTATGGCTGATGGTTAGAAATTGAGCATTAATTAACATGTTATTTCTACATGCATTCCTATATCATTATGGAAAGAAAAAAAAAATAGATTCATCTGATTAATTCTAATGTTTTCATGCATAAAAAGTGTTCCATAGTTTGGACATTGGTTCACATACCCCCCCCCCCCCCATCAAGATAGAAAGAAGGAATGAGTAAATCAAATATTGAAATAAAATGAAAAAATTTCAAGTAAGTGATACAAAAAGTTAATTTTCATCTCTGCTTATTGAATATATTTAATAGATTAATGAACCTTAATCCTTTTAGATAAATACCTTGTTCCGGAGGTTGATGGTTGATGGTGGACGGTTAAGTCATGGGAAGCAAATTCGTAGGTTGGACGGTCTGTTGGTGGTAGCTGAGTAAGGAATAGTAGTGTATGGCTAATGGTTAGAAATTGAGCATTTATTAACATGTTATTTCTACATGCATTCCTATATCATTATGGAAAGAAAAAAAAATATATTCATCTGGTTAATTCTAATGTTTTCATGCATAAAAAGTGTTCCATAGTTTGGACATTGGTTCACATCCCCCCCATCAAGATAGAAAGAAGGAATGAGTAAATCAAATATTGAAATAAAATGAACAAATTTCAAGTAAGTGATACAAAAAGTTAATTTTCATCTCTGCTTATTGAATATATTTGATAGATCAGAATAGGAATCCTTAATCCTTTTAGATAAATACCTTGTTCCGGAGGTTGATGGTTGATGGTGGACGGTTAAGTCATGGGAAGCCAAATTCGTAGGTTGGACGGTCTGTTGGTGGTAGCTGAGTAAGGAATAGTAATGTATGGTTGATGGTTAGAAATTGAGCATTTATTAACATGTTATTTCTACATGCATTCCTATATCATTATGGAAAGAAAAAAAAATATATTCATCTGGTTAATTCTAATGTTTTCATGCATAAAAAGTGTTCCATAGTTTGGACATTGGTTCACATCCCCCCCCCATCAAGATAGAAAGAAGGAATGAGTAAATCAAATATTGAAATAAAATGAACAAATTTCAAGTAAGTGATACAAAAAGTTAATTTTCATCTCTGCTTATTGAATATATTTGATAGATCAGAATAGGAATCCTTAATCCTTTTAGATAAATACCTTGTTCCGGAGGTTGATGGTTGATGGTTGGTGGTTGAGTCATGGGAAGCCAAATTCGTAGGTTGGACGGTCTGTTGGTGGTAGCTGAGTAAGGAATAGTAATGTATGGTTGATGGTTAGAAATTGAGCATTTATTAACATGTTATTTCTGCATGCATTCCTATATCTTTATGGAAAGAAAAATGTTTTCATGCATAAAAAGTGTTGAAACTGATTCACATACACCCCCCACACACACACAAAACTAAATCAAGAAACAAAGAATGAGTAAATCAGATATTGAACTAAAATTGACAAGTTTCAAGTAAGTGATATAAAAGTTAATTTTCATCTCTGCTTAGTGAATATATATTTAATAGATCAATGAATAGGAATCCTTAATCCTGTCAGATAAATACCTTGTTCCAGACGTTGATGGTTTATGGTTGACGGTTGAGTCTTTTGAAGCCAAATTCGTAGATTGGACGGTCTGTTGGTGGTAGCTGAGTAAGGAATAGTCATGAATGGTTGATGGTTAGAAATTGAGCATTTATTATTCTACATCCATTCCTGTATCATTATGGAAAGAAAAAATATAGATTCATCAGATTAATTCTAATGTTTTCATGAATAAAAAGTGTGCCATAGTACCCCCTCCCCCATCAAGAAAAAAAGAAGGAATGAGTAAATCAAATATTGAAATAAAATGAACAAATTTTAAGTAAGTGATATAAAAAGTTAATTTTCATCTCTCAATTAATTGAACATATATGTAATGAATAGGAGTTCGTATTCCTTTTAAAAATACCTTGCTCCAGAGGTTGATGGTTGATGGTTGACGGTTGAGTCTAGGAATGCAAAATTTGCAGATTGGACATTCTTTTGCTGGTAGCTGAGTAGAGTAAAGAATAGTAATGTATATTGGCTGGTAATTAGAAATGCAACATGCATATGTCATAATGGAAAAATGTAATTAATTGAAATCCTAACAAATATTTCCTCATAACTTGTCATGTTTATTAATGCCAGTCCATTTTTAATAATAAATAAGTACCAAGGACTCTCTTTTGGAAACATTCTAAAACAAGTTCCATGGACAAGTACTTTCCTGACGAGCTGCTCTGCGGTCCGACCCCCTATTTTTTAATTGCCAGTGGTACATACCTACCACGTACTTTTCTGGTCAATTTTGGGTCACTGTGTGTTCCGACTAAATCATGCTTAAGCCCCTGATTATATGTACACATTCTGTATCCAATCGCATAAATTTCAGGATGGTATTGGAATAGGAAAATACTTTTAATTCGGAATACAAGTAGTGCATTCGAAACATTCAGTTTTCATGTTTTCCATGAAAAGAGGATAGACATAGTTATCAATAAATTCACTGAGATTCTTGATAATACATTTTTTAAGTTACCTCAATTCACCATCCTCTAGATCTGTGGAGCAATCGACTTCCAGGGGCATGACGGGAGTACATGATCGTTGTGGGGGTGTGCAGGACCTTGATTTGAATCGAAAAAGAATTCAAAATAGTTAAAATTTTAAATGCAATGATGAATTTTAATTAGAAAATGAAATGAAATTGAAAGCACTGCCGTACAATTGCGACCGTGGACCAACCCAAAATTTCCAAGACCATGAAAAATAAATTAAGACTGAAAATATGATAACACTATCAGAAAAATTGTTTGTTTTTATGTAAAAATAACGGACAACATTTTGACTTGTTCGCCTTGCTTGTTTGCAACTTTTTAGATTTTTTTAAAAAACCAATCCTCAAAATTTTGTATTTTGAAACAACGCTTCTGATGAAAAGCCCATGTTTCAGTCATGAATCTGGAAGTGGAGGCCTTCAACCATTATTTTTACTTTTTGCCAGTTTCGACGAATGAGCCCCCTTTTCAACAGATGATCCTCTAATTTCTGACAGATCTTAATAGGAAATCCAACAGGAAAATGCAGAGAAGCAAGTGGTTTGTATGTTTTCTTCATAATTTTGTTTTCATTGTTATTTTTTAATTTTTTTTATTTATTCTTGGGGGGGGGGGGGGTTCAGATCAAAGGAGCAAAAAATCTCCCCATATGTACGAAACTGTCCATGTAGGCCTACCTGAGGGGATGATTGTGCTATATTTTACAGACATATAGATCACGGGGGGTGGGGGCAAAAAAAGGTTGTAAGGGAAAAAGGAAAAGGAGGAAACAGAAAATTGGGTTGCCATAATAATTTGTTTACGCTTCCCCCACCCACGGCTTTTATTCCGTGGCGGCGCCAAGGGCAGCATTTGCCTCCCCATTCAAGAATGTAGCCCCCCTACCCCCCCCGAATAAAATATTTTTATAAACTGTAAAAAAAAATGGTAAAAACAAGCAAAAATAAATGTATTCAAGGGGGTGGGGGTCACGTTAACCAAAGATTTAGACAACTTCCCGTTTTTACTGAAAATTTTCAAAAATTCACGATGTGCACGATCGGATCCTTCGAACAGTTTTTCAAATGCAAAAATGCCCCATGATGGACTATAGCTTGGTTGCTTTGTTCCCTCGCTTTCGAGATTAACCCCGAACCCAGAAAAAATGCTTGCGGTGCCTAATTCTGCCCCCCCCCCAAAAAAAAAATTCTTTCGCACACCCCCCCCCCCCATTCAAAAAATCTTGGTGCTGCCACTGATTTTAAGACATTTTTCTTATTATGCCTCGCGGCCTGCTATGCTACTTTTAATCAATAAAATCAAATCCACATCTATATTTTTTTCAGTTTCAGGAAGGGTATGAGACGGAGTACCTATTGAGGAGGGATGTAGATCTATGTTTAATCGAGTCAACCGAGTATACAGCTATATGCCTCCCCTTCATCCAGTTGGTTATACTTATTTTATACGCCGATAAAATTAATTGCTACAATTTATCATGAACAAACATTAAAAAAATTGAACAGTCATACCGGAAAATTAAGCATTTCATATCTAACGTAGATGTGGCATTTTCAGATTTTGTTTCCCTCTCACAATCCAATTTAATAAGGTAGAAGACCAAATAAATGGGAAATTCTTTGTGAAAGAATATAAAGGAAGTCTTGAATTTTGTGCGCGGAGTAAGACAGTCAGTCTGATTGATGACTCTTGAACTCTCTCAATAAAAAACAAAGCAGTCTGCGCCAGGTCATCGGTCATCCCATATATAGCGCCCATTTTGAACTCGATTATAAACGAAACGAGATTCTACATCACTTGTTATTGACAGAAATTGGGTAGACGAAATCATGACTTCCTACGTGAATTGCTAAGGATCAATGCCACAAATTCGTGGGCTGAAATACGATTGAGTTTGTAACATTAAGGTAATGAAAATTCTTAAACTTTAATGTAGATCTAGATTGCCATTTTTGTCAAGTTCAACTAACTTCAAGTTTTGGCAACCGTCGTCAGGACACAAGTTTGCTTGTACGGGACTATTCACTTCAGCGCTGCGGATCTGTTTGAACTTGGGAAACATGATTTTGGTTAAGACTTCTCATTGCTTCTGTGTTATGTACTGTCTATCCTTTTTTTTTTTAATATTGGGTAGTTTTTTTTTATGGGGGGGGGGATTATTTTATCACCTTATTATGCTTCATAGATTTAAGGCAGGAAAAGTGACACTTTTCGGTTTCTAAAAGTGAACTTGAGTAAATAAAAAAATTAATTAACGATCGTCTGCACAGCGCAGCTGCTCACCCGCGATGACGACCAACGATAAACTCCAACGCCGATATCGCACCATTGTCCTGATCGGCGTCGTCATCGAAGGGATTCGATAATTGTGTGAAGTCATGTGGACAAATGTCCTTTATTAGTTGAGTCATCTGGGAGGGGGTCTTTGGTGGAGGCCCACCTCCAGTTTTCCTGCTTTCTCTAGCGTAAATGCCATATTCCTTTTTTGCAGCGACTCTGCATCTTTTCCATTGGTCTTTCATTTGAGCTAAGCTCCATTTCTCTCCATACTTGGTTACGAATTGTTGATTAATCTCCTTCCATGCACTGATTTTCCTAGAATTTGTTGTGTGATTGGTAGTCTTATTATTGATTATATGGATCCTATCTGCAATTAATTCAATCAAATAATTCTTCTCACAATTCTGCCAATTTGGTTTCCTGTCCCTCTTATTAATTCCCGAATCCTCCATGATTATTAATTAATTAATTAATATGCAACAAAAGTTTGCACTGAGCATGCTCAGAAATCACCCTGTAACTGAGCATGCTCAGTGACCATGGTTTAAATTTTAGTCCATGGACTAAAATTTAAACCATGGTTTAGTTAGACCACCGTTGGTGAATACCACCGAGGTTTAAACCATGGACTAAAATTTAGCCTGGGCTAATTAGTCCATGGTTTAAATTTTAACCCGGGCTAACTAAACCTCCTTTGAGAATACCGGCCAGAGTGATTTAAACCGTTAGCTGGCGCGCTTCATTTTTAGCATTATTATGGCAACTCGAGTGATCTCACCGGCCCGAGAGGCTTGGAGAAAAGGTAATTTTAACCTCTTTATGAGTTTGTAATAAACTTTGATTTATCTTCAGTTCTTAGAATATGTTTTTAATACGATTTTTATAACAATGAATTATGTCAAGACCTGTTTATTGGCCTGTATACGTTCCGTCCCTTCCGTGTATTATGTGCATCCACTGCACTTCAGCCCAGTCCCGAGTGTTCAATTCCATGTCCCTTGTCAAAAATCATTCCGTCAGTCACCCGAGTCTACAGCCACAGTGCGCGGTTAAGTCGGGGACGCGGCGCGGACGGGGAGCTCCCGAAGAAGCGAAGGCGTAGCTCGGGTCAGGGTAGCCAGGAGGCTCTGACCTTCAGATAATCTCCATGAAGCTGAGCCAGGGCCACTCACACATTGTACGAGGTTAGTATGTACTAACCTCGTACAATAGACCGTGTTTGACCCTGGATTTCAAAGTAGTCGGCAAACATCGCTTCATTGCTGAAGTAATATTTGCCGAAACTCCTTCTCGCTACGCACCGGGGCTCTTGCCGGTAAGTAGCAATAGATTAAAGAAATATGAAAATAATAATAAAATAATAATCATTAAAAAAAACAAATTTCGCTTACCTCGGCCTCGAAAGTGACTTCGCTTGTCTCTTCCACGGAAATACAAGGAAGCCCGTTGGTGGCGCTAATAATTTCACAAACTTGATTCAGCTCCTCGGTAATTTTATAACTGTATCTAAATTCTTTGAATGCGCAATCCTTATGATTAATTTACTAATTATGGGCACCAATGATTGAAATACTTTCAATAACATAATTAAAGATTATTATTGGTGATGATAACACTTATTTGCAATGAATTTAAAAAGATGACTAATAAAAAAAAATGAAAATAATATACATGCCTGGAAAGAAACCAGCAGTACAGGATTTAACGAACGTCAATAATACGTATACGGTATCCCAAAGTCTATACAATGAAAAGATTGGACACTTCACGGACTTCGCGTAATGCCTTGCGTCGATTTGCGTGTAGAAGTAGTGTAGGTGCCTAGTCTTTCCCTTGTCGTGTCTTTGATATGAATATCAATCGCGCGCCCTCTTTAGGCGAAAATTGATATCCGCGCTGAGCAGTTTTCATCTCCGTAAAATCTTCACTAAAGATCAAGAAAATATACATGTTTTTTAAAAGAAACTTCAAGGAGAAGTCACGGAAGGATCTAAATGATTCGGTAAGTGTCATAGCAGAATGTGATATATAAAATTTTAAGTAATATTTTATGTGGGCAAAAGCCCAGAAAAGTTTAACTGTGTCGTGTGTGTCGCGTTGCATTCGACTGATATTCCTTCGCACGCGAGATGCTTTGAACCCATGGGTGAGCCAGGGCATGCAGGGATGGGATGCCATTGCCAATCTACACGCACTGTCGTTTTCCCACGAACAACTTAGCCAAAATTATCAATTTTCTTTACAGTTTTGAGCCAAACTTGTGTCGTTATGAAGAGTAACTAACTGCGTCGGTGCATGGCTGGGGGTTGGTGTGCGGCCGTTCGGCAGACTCAGCAATACACCACTGAAATCACCAACACACTAGACGTACACTAGTCACTACACAGTCACTAACTCCACTCTTTCAATGAATGAACAAGGATCTAGGATATGACTAACCCGGGGGGGGGGGGGCACTCAGTATATAATGCATAGTGGGTATGTGCCGCGGAGGGGACCCCCATTTTTACACTCAAATTTCCGTTCCAAGGCATAGCATTTTTGCCTTGTTGAGAAAAAGAACACAGAAAGCCGCTCCAAGGCATAGCATTTTCTTCTTACCGAGAAAAAAGAAGAGAGAAATCCGCTCCAAAGCTTCGCATATTTTTCGTTACGCCGCTCCGATCGCGTTGAATGAGCTGCAATTTTGGTGAAAAGCGGCCGCAGAGCTCCCCGGCGGAGGCCGCGCTAGCTGCATCATGCACGCATGACCGTTCCGTAGGGAGGCATACACGCTCACACGCTGGCGATCCGTTCCAAGGACCCCCGTTTTCACAAACATTTGTCGTTCCGAAGTCCGTTCCGAGGACCCTCCTTTTTACAATAAGCCCGCTCCAAGGCCCCCGTTTTTTGTCTCGCCCGCGGCACACCCCCACCACTTTTTTGGTCGAGTGCCCCCCCCCCCCCCCCCCCCCCCCCCCCCCCCCCCCCCCCCGGGATGACTAACTCAGCTCCCATACTATTAATTCATCCGGTGACATGGACAAAATCTTGAATAAAAAGTGATATTTTCTTACCTAAATCACCATATCTTGCATCAAAGATATCAACATCGATACTTCTTAACATTGTAGTTAAAAAAAACAAGGGGTCCCCAAAAAGTTGATTTTTCACGTTTTTCCACTCATTCAATGAACAAGGTTATAATATAACCTTGTTCTCACTTATATCTCCATGTGTGGCAAAATAAGGGTGGCAAAGTTGGGCTTATTTTCTCTTTTTCTTTGAGGCATATGCTTGATTTTTTTACACCGACAGTTTCCATTACACCTATTATTCATACAACTTGACTCTTATTTGAATTTGATTCTTTGAATTATTTTTTTCTTAATTAAAAATAGAGATCAAAAAATGAAAATTTTCTTGCCATATTACTTTCCATCAATAGAGGGCGTACAAAAAATATGCCCAAAATTTCAAGTTTTTGAGCGCTCTGGTGAATACAAAAATTATTCCCAAGTTACTAATGAAAAATAAATTGCAACTGTATGGAAATTAGTAATTTTGGTCTCAAAAGTGATATTTTAATGATTTTTTAAAGTGTGTGCTCTGTACAACATTGGCATACCATAGTCCTACCTGTAGATTCCCCACAGGCAGGGTGGTAGCAGTGAACAAGTGCGTTTTTCCTGATATTCGTGGATGTCCTTGCGAAAAAATAGCACTTTCGCGAGCCGATGTTGGCAGCCATTTTTTTCTGAGAATTCAATTCTACGATCGAAAATATAGTTTAATAAATGAAAATTATGACAACAACTCAAAATGTAGGAGATGTCAGCACCTGGCCGACAAGGATTTGTGCCCAAAATGTCAGTTCCGTTCCCATGGTCAGATGGCCACATGAGTTTGGACAAAAAATTTACGAAGACAAGGGTCAAAGCTCTTAATTTTTCATAAAAAATACATCAAAATAATCCTCACCTCAAGTCCTAAAACATAATAAAAATTACTTAAAAGTTACAGAAATTCCATATAATTTCTGAAAAAGCAAAATATATCATGTTTATAAATTATGTGCCAAAAAATACATTGACAAAATGGTACCTCGCGCCTTGCTCAGCTGTATGTTGCACACAGGGTCCCAGCTCAGATGCACGCACAGCGTATAATATTTTGAACGTAAACATTGCCGCGCGTCAGTGAAAATCCATGAAATTCATCATGCCAGCCAATATCTTTGGCTTCAGTATGCTTTGGGCGATGACGTTGAGGTTGAAGCCGAAATACAGCCATTCCCGATATCGATATTTGGATAAGCATTGGGTATAGTATTGTCCTTGAAAAGTGACTCAGAGACTTGCTGACATTTGAGAACAATTACTGGTTGGAAATTCTCTCAAAGTTGGCCTTTCCGAAACTGCATTAGTGCCTTGCAATTGAGTCAACAGCATCAAATCGACCTATTGAGCTGAGCTAAATGGACAAAACATCATTGCCAGCAACACAGAAATGAGAATCGTCCCACAGGTGCAGTTCTTTCCCCTCCCCCCATTCTGCAAGCCAAGCAGTGATGTTAAGAGAGTGAGTGAAAAGAGGCTAAGACAAAAGATGAAAAATGAGTGTTGGAATCGATAATAAAAAGAATAAGGTGACTTCGATCTAAAGGAATATGTGGAAACTAAAATTTGAAATTTATCAATGAATCGAGCGATACTTTGTACAATAGAAGCAAACTTGTACAGAGTCTTAGAGATATATATTTTTGCTTCACGTCATTTAGCAAGTAGACTCTGACATACATTAAAATGGACTTCAGAATATGGGCAAGAATGTTAAAAGTGATTGTCTTGCCCTGTTTTTTTCCAAATATTTTTCATGGTGGTTTTCATTTGTTTTCTGTGTTAGGTATCATTCCTTTCCTCAAGTTCTCATGGGATAAGGAGCCTGTTATAGTTGTGTCTTGCCTTCTAGGTTCAACATGTGAGTATTCAATCTTTTCAAAATTATTTTTAAGATATTGATGTAGAGGTATTCAATAATCAAACCAAAGTGCAAGATTTGAATTTTCACGCGTTACGTGGTGTGTGGCTGCGTGGCAACAATTACCAATTTACATCACAATACTTTGCCAGGATTAATTTATAAAGTTCATGAATAACCTAGAATCAGAATGAATGACAAGCAAATAGATTAAGTTGCCCAAATAATGGCAAGAATTACACATACAGCTATAGGTAATGATAATATTGACTGGCTTCCCTTTCTGGAACATCAAATATAATGACCTCAAAAGAACCATGCTGTCTTCATCTAAAGACGAAGCCCAGTATGATTCTGTTGCAGGCAATATATTTTATGTTCCCATCAAAGCCAGTCAATATTATAAAATGATATGGAATTTATCTATTTTTAAATTCATTCATATTTCATAACATGTATCAAAATATCCCTTTCATGTTTGCATCAATAATCATCAAAATCTTCCCATTTATTTCTCCCTCCCACACTACACAGTGCCTCTCACGTGGTTACTTGTTCCTAACTCCTATTGGGATAAAGTGAAAAGAGATGCTGATGCTATACCAAACAAATATCCAAGTAAGTAGTCACCCCTTGCATCTTTGAGCTTTATTTTTTTTATGAAATAGTTTTCTATTTTAAGTAGTTTGCAAAAATTGTGAAGAATTGCAATCTTGTATCACTAAGCTAAATTACAGTGATCTGAAAATGACATTGTCTATATTTTGCCAAAGAGATGCATGGGTTTACTTCTCTTTACATTTTAAGGAGAATAAATCAACTTTAGGATTTTCAAAAATAAAGTTTCATTCCTTATTTTATACAGGGTTCATGAATTTATTACTTGCAATTACTTCAAGCACAGTGAGATAAGAATGATATCCTGGCTTAAAAGGTGGTGTTGTAATACTAAACTTGTAAACAAGAGTGCAAGGCGAGTGTATGGTATCACGCTCGGTGTCCGTCCGTCTGTTAACTTTTCCTTGTAAACTCAATAACTTTAGTTTAACTTAACTTCGGCTCATTAATTTGTTGTGTATGATACAAGCATGAATCCCAGGAAGCCTATTGATATTGAGGTCAAAAGGTCAAAAGTCAAGGTCACAGTGACATATTTTCATGATTTCATCTTCCCCTTCTGCAGTCCCTGTGAACGTGATAACTTCAGTTTAACTAGGCCCATATAATGTGGTGTGTATGATACTAGTATGGATCCCAGGAAGCCTACTGATTTTGAGGTCAAAAGGTCAAGGTCACACTGACATGTTTTCATCTTGCCCTTCTGCAGTCCTTGTAAATGTGATAATTTAGTTTAACTTAACTTAGGCTCATATAATTTGGTGTTTGTGATACTACCATATATCCCAGTTCTATTGATTTTGAGGTCAGAAGGTCAAAGGTGAAGTCGCCACCTCCACTTTTCTTGCTTGACCAATAATTCCATTTTCCATGTTACAGGCGGGCGTATTATGTGCTCGCCATAGCGACACTCTTGTTCTAATAATCAGTATGTGATGGTTTATATATCTTGGTTCTAAATATATATTCTTTTTCTTTTCTTCCCCTTGTAGTACCAATCAGATATGTGGAAGGGAAGACGGGCGAGCCAACCTCAGTATGACATCTGGAAAATGCTTTGTGACCTTTGACCCTTGGAGTGCACCAGAATGTTCATTACATTACATACCACCAATCAGCGCTTCCTTTGATGAGTGCAAGGATATTCATTGCTCCTTATTCAGGGAAATGAATGACTGTTCAAAGAAAAGATATTCAATTTAACATAAAAATTTCAACATATTGAGTCATTGATAGGTTATTATATTCAAATGCACACTGTTGCATGTCATGAAGGACATGGATGGGTGGTTTTGATTGCTTAGTCTTGTGTTAATACTATATGGGGGAAGTAAATGGGCAACTATATTGATTATTATGCTCAATGTACGAAAAAAAAAAATAATTTACCCATGTTATTTGGAAAGACAATGAATTTCTGAACACCGCAGGGAATTGACAAGGCGCATAGAGCTAACCCAGTAGTAATGTTCCCATGGCATCCACATATTAACACACATGTTAGTTCATGAAATAAAGCTTCAGTCAATGTGGTAATGTTTTGAATGTACCTGTAATGCATTCTAAATATTATGTGGAAATTTTATCAAGTCATTTGATAATAACTCTTGCTGTATATAGATATATGTATATGTTTTTAAAGTGTTTGATGTGATGTCAGTGAATGTGCCATGCATCTTACAAAGGAAACCATTATTTGAGGAAAGATTTCTTTTGAATGGTAGTGATGTTACAATAAAATGAGATAACAAAGAGAAATACTGATGTATATTTTGCATTTTGTATCATAGAGCTTACTTGTTGAGGGAGATTTCATAATGTATTATATAGACAATAGTTGTGAGAGGTTACAAAGATCCCTATATACTGCAAAGAATGTTCCTCAAAACACGACTGGGAATTATTGATGTTTTATCATAAAGTAATCGAAGTTAAAATCAATTATGACATTCTTTCTAAACTATAGTTAACAATGTTTTTTGGTTTTTTTATTCCTCTTTGGTACATTTTCTTTAGTTGTTTGAACTCAGTCATGTGAGCATCGTACAACGTGTATCAAATGAGAAGAGACCCAAAATCTATTAAGATAATGGTGATTGTTGTATGATTAAGGGGATGTTGCATGAAAATATTTGCGATCAAGTGCAAATATACTGTTGCAATTTTACAATCGATAGATCAATGTTAGTTATAGCAAATCAGATTAAACTTCTTGTTTCACACAGATTAGCAATCGATCACTAATTTGCAATTACCTGCAAGACATTTGAGTGATTTAGGGACCAAAAATAGACTTGCAATTGATTGCTAGTTTCTTGCAACACCATATAAGTGTTTATTTTTCTATTATTTTGGGAATAATCTGCTTACACATTACTTGTCACAGTTACCCATTGCAAAACTTTGAGTAAAGGGGAAGATGAATGAGAGATAGGGTGAGAGTAGGGAGATAAAAAGAGTGAATGGGTAAAGAGAGGATCTTGGGAGGGAGAGGTCATGGAAGTAAGGGGGAGGGGAAGACTTAAGACAGTACATGCTACAATCGAGGCTTCTCTAGACAATAATGCTCATCCTTTTAATAGGTAACAAGATTTAATGATAATGGTGGGCTAAAATTATTGAAGACTGACTGATTTTAACCTATGTTTAAATCATTTGTTGGGTTAATTTAATCTAGCTGTCAACATCAATTAATGGTAATTCTTAAGAGGTTAGAATAACCCATGGTTAACGCGCATCATAATTCTATCAACCCATGGCTGACACTAACAGCAACCTTTGCAAACTGACTTTTTTGCTTGATTTTAATATACAGGTGGGGGCTATTTGATTTGCTATGTATGAACACTACGAAACTTTGCCAAGTTTTTATTTTGACAAATCTGATCGAGGGTGGCTTAATCCTTTATATTATCAAAGTTTGGTGGATCTGCAGATTGTCTTTTAAGATTTATTTCAATATTGTCTTTGGTCAGAAAATTTTATCATAAAAAAATCATTATTGAATTGTGTATAATCTGTTCTAAGTTAGGAATTCAGGGTATACAGCGCGTCCCCCCAAAAATGTCCCTTATATGCGGCTAAATTACTTCAAAAAATAATTATTATTCTCAATGAAATATCTGGAACTAGGAAGCTCATATCATGTTCTAACTTCTACAAAAATTTAATTGGTCTCACTTCAGTGGTTTTGAATACACTATTATGTAACAGGGTGCTTTTCAGCCCATTCCAAGTTTGCATGCATGCAGTACTGCTGTGTGTTCTGCACTTTGTAGCATATCAACCCCCTTTGAACATTCTGACCAAGGAATAACCTGATCTGACCAGGGAAATCTCTATGATCTAACCAGGCTCATCAAATCACCAAAAAATGCCTTTAAGCCAAGGCAGGTGAGATAGTCACCTAAGGTATCATGTAACATAAGGGCTGTAATAAACACATGGAAAAAAACCCCTAAATACACAGGTTAAATATATAGTCACCAAGATCATTTATTACTTCAACATAAAAAAACAAACACAATGGAATGTCAACACAGCGGAATAAGACAACTGAAATTTGTAATGTATTCCTGCTTAAACAACAATACTGATAGCTTCTTGTTAATCTTATGCAAAAATGCAAATCTGTCCAAGTTTAATAAATTTGGTATCCACATCAGTACTTGTTCAACTAGAACATCTCTGTCTGAACTTAATATATGAATGAATCATACTTGGTCTGAAAAGAAAAAAAAACAATCAAAATACTTGGTTCAGTTGTAAAGGGATTCAAACTCTTTTCCAAGTTTTGGTAGACCATCAATAAAATGGTTTTTGAGGATTAATTTTCAACAGGTCAGAAACAAAATAGAATCAGTGTGAAGCATTTCCCTCATAAAGTTGTATATAAAACAGATCAGAAACATTTAAAACTGACAAGACTTCTTTTTTCCAAAGAAAATGCATGAATTGCTGACTGCATGTGGGGAAAGGTCAGCCCATAGAACAGATCAAAGTCGGCTACTGGATATTGAGACTTAATAGACACACACATTCATCTTGAATTACACGCTATATGATATCACTTTACAGTAAAATCACTGATATTAAATCAGTTTCCGATCAATTCCTATATCAAGATATGAGCTTTCATCAGAGAAGACGCAGTATATGTAAAAATCCCTTTAAAAATGAAAGTAATTGTGTGTTGCTTCTTAGCTCAAAGAAAACAAAGTTTTTCATTTACATTAGGCCTTCAGTTTTTTAAAATAACTATTTACAAAAGCAACTCTAAATTTGTTATAATTAAGAATGTGTAATTTCTCCAAGATGGGCATGAAATTTCATGACATCTGTCGGATGTTAGGATGTAGCACACATTTTAAAAAGCCGACTCATCAGGTGTAGAACAAGGCGCATTCTTGACAAGAATGTTATTTTCCATTGTGACATAATCAAATAAGGACAATAATTCCCATTCCAAATTATACATAGAAAAACACAACCTCACAACTGAGTGACTATTTTTCTTTCATAGATTATTTTTCACAAACAAAACATTGTAAACCAACATAACAAAGAAACAATTTTTGCCTTTTCTTAAAAAAAAACTGGATATCAAAATATAAGAAACTTGTTTAAACCAATTTGTTTTTTAAACTCCAAATTAATCAATCAAAATATAGAAGTCTCATTGACATTTTTCTTTTCAAGATAATTCACTAAAAAAAGTAAGTATCAAAGTAATGAAAAATCCTTATGAAAATAAATCATTCTTATTTTGCTCTTACATTTTTCTAACACAATCAATATTGTTCATAGAAGGAATATCAACACTTATACGTTAGGACGGCCCCCAAAATAAACAGTGAATTGCCCTACTAAATGTGATAATAAGCTCTCTTAAATTGCTGCTCAGTCCCTGTAAATTGCTTTGGTTTAATCAAGAAACTTGAAATAAACAGAAACAGACCTCATAAAGCAATTAATTTTCCCTGCTTCACAAAAATTAATAAACTGGATAGAGATGTGCCAATCTCTATAATGTATTGAGTGCTTTAAGGAATTGTTAATACTACTGTATGCCATCCAAAACGGCAAAAAAACTAAGAAAACAAAAAAAAGGCAATACAGATAAAACATAAATGGAAAATAAAATCATAGCCCCAAATCTCCTCGCTTCATTAGATTGAGATAAGATTGAAAAGACTAAAACATATTGTTACAATGAAATGTACACATGTCAAATATGAGACATTTGGCAGACCGACTAGAGGGTTTATCTGGCCAAGATATTTTCTTTTAAAACTAAGTTCCATGTTTCCTTGTGTCTATTCTAAAACGTACATGTATGCAACACTATGAACTATCTGATAATAATAGTAGTGAGTGATGGTCGAAATGTTAGAGATGACAAGTATGATACATATAAATATAACAATGTTCAGTACAAGTATACAACAAAAAACCCCAGCAAAATGCCCCTTGAAAAAAAAAACCAAAGAAAACATTGGCACAAACTTGATATAACTTTCATGATAGTTGCAAAAGTAAAAAAAAATGAATCATTGAATTACAGGGCTTTCTTTGGCTCGACACAGATAGAAATATATGAACGTATCAACTCTGAATTCAGATTCACCATGAATTGTGATATTAACATAGGTGATAGTACACAGCCGCTGGTAATGGATCCTTCCCAAAAAGAAGAGAATGATCATGGACATTCAAGACATATATACAGGTGCAAAACCTTATCTGTTTGCAATAAAAGAAAATGCACACTAGAAATGAGAACAGAAAAAAATAAACAAAAATAAACACTTTCTTCTGAGCAAAAGGATCAGCAAAGAATCTACACAAGACAAAGTATTCTCATAATTTAGTGCAATGTAAATGAGCATTTCTTATTCTATGCCATGAATATGAAAGTACCAAACATGTAATCTAAAATTGGTATGAGAAGGGAAAATGGGAACACTCAAAATAGCAATCCCTTAAAACTCATTCATCCACTTTCATCTATTATTAATCTATTACTTTTCTCATTCATCTTAATTCCATTACTTATGGCCTTTATTTTATTCATAAAGCAATCTAAATGCAATACACATATTTAAGATTACAATCTACCTTGAGAGTGATAATAAAACAAACTAGTTTCAATGGGAAAATCTTTTTTTTTCTTGTTCCATCTCCTCCAGTGATGACAATAGAAACCATACAAAAAAAAATTGTTGGTCCTCAATACAGATATGTCATGTGCCTCTAATACTCAGAACTTCCACATGACAAGATACATGAATTTCACTTCTGACCAACCAGGCTTTTCACCAGCATCTTCTTAATAGACCCTCATCCTTTGCAATAGCTCACTGACACCACTTTCCATCCAAGTGACTGGCCAGTGGAGGCTACTTGGCTGGCTACAACACTATTGTAGTCTCAGCCCAAGACTGCCCCTTGTGAATCCTGTCCATGCAACGATTCACCACTGGCCATGGGGAACTGGAAGTGTGTCTTGAGCAATAAAGCAATGTGAGAGATACTTGGAAGAAGACTACGGACTCCTGGGTTGCAGTCTACAAGTGAACACATATATGGTGTAACAACTTGCCTTGCACTGAGCTAGCCCATAGGCATACATATAATCACATACTTACGCAACTGAACCCTCAAACTGGGGGCCGTTTCATAAAGCTGTTTGTAAGAGCGACTTTAAGAACGACTGGTGAACCTTTCTTACGCGCTTAACCATCGCCAATGAATATACCATTTTCCACAAGAAAGGATCACCAGTCGTTCTGAAAGTCGCTCTTAACTTACGAACAGCTTTATGAAACATCTACCTGATCCTTTACACTTATCCTATTAAACTGGAAGACATCTGTTATCTGTATGCAGGCTTTACGACCTATGCAATGGGCAAATAACTACATGTAAATCCATGCACAGTCATTATTGATACATGTACCTCCAAATACATACAACAGAACATTCTATTCCGTATCCTCTTCCCAGCTATGACTGTCTTTATCATCTGAAGACCATATCATTCATGTTCTCTTATCTTCAGACAGGTCTTGAAGAGGAAATATTTCAAGTGTTCAAGAGCCCTTGAATACAAGGCCCATTTCATAAATGAAAGGCAATAATGAAGCTGACCAAATATTATCACATCCAATTTGCGCAATTCAAACCAAAATCCTGGCGAATCTATTAAGAGAGACAATACATTTCCATTTCCAGATAAGCCATTATTCAGAACTAGAATACCTGAAAAGAGATATCTTTCCATCAAACATGTTAAATGGGACTTCCCAGATAAAAAATGCAAATAAAGGACAAAGGAAAAGTAATGTGCTATTTAAAGAAAAAGAAAAACCAGAGAGCAAGAGACAGAAGGATCAAACCACATTTTAACTTGATTCTCGAGTACTCCCTTTGATTTCCAAATTCTTAAGTTCATACTACAGTATTGTCAACACATAAAAGTGCCTAAACCACTCCTTGGGGAATATGGCAACAGTTAATACAGCAAGTGTGTTGACACAAATCTAGCTCAAACATTATAACAATTGACAATTTATTTTTTAATTTTGTTGGTAAATTCCAAGGAATAAATCCTTTTGATTTGCTATTAATCCTGTTCCTATAGTAGTTACGATTTACTGAAGTGTCCTGACAAGAATGATACAGCCAAAATATGTACGAATATGAAGGCTTTCTGCTACGTACCCAGCAGAAGTGGTCACTTCATATAGGTTTCATAAATGTTCCTTTAGAAACATTTTTATTTGCTACTAAGGTGGCCCTTACAGTGTATATGGAAAGAATGTTTTTAGTACATACATGTACATGTACATGTATGGCTACATGTGTAGACATACATACATGGGTTTCCCACATACATGAAATATGAAATTGTCCGCTACTTGCAAGTCAAAAAAGGGTTTACGTCATCTACTGAAGAACCCTTTTTTTCAGTAAACAAAGTGTCTTCAAAATCAAGGAAGTTGCTTTACAACTTGAAAGAACAAACTATATCGATACAGGTATTTTAGAATAGATCCTTTTCTTTATCACAAATAAATCTGGTAAATATCATACTGCTATTCTACTCCATATAATCATTCATTCTCCTTACTTACTACATGCAATAAAAATGAGGCAGTATACAAATTATGTTACTAACTACACTACAGAAGATTATTGTTCTTCTTTGGAAGTACTTCATATTGTAATAAAATATACAAATCTTAATGATTTGCTGCTAAATTCAAATAGAATAAGTTCCCTAAAGAATGCAAATATCTGTTACCATTTCATACTGATTTTAAGTATGTAATGATCTTACTTAAGCTATCTCTTTTTTAAATGACAAAATTCACAGGAGTAACATCTGAAAAACAGAAATTTATGTTGATTATTAAAAATAATACAATAAATGCGAACAGCAAATCCAGTTTTATAATTCACCGTAATGCAACTATTCTACAGTTTGACTATTGTAGTTTCTAATTTGCTTTCAAATAATGATTTTTTTTGGTTGGACTCTTCAAAAGTTGAACAAACAGACATGCATAAGTACATTTTTGTCATGAATCATTTCCCCACAATTTTTTTTTCTTCACATGAAGCACAGTGCTTCATTGATTTCTACAAACATGAAACAAACTCAGAAATGTTGCTTCATATGGTACTTCACATCGATAGCAAAGTACAACAAGTAAATAAGATGTAAAAATAAAAGTATATAAGAAGCACATACAAATGACAAATTCCTTGTCAAGCTCATCAAGTTTAGCTGCAAACTTTCCTTTAGATATTTTTGCAAATACCATCTTTGCAACATATCTTCTCCATCAACTCTCATTCAATACTCTCATTCTAATAGTGTAATAATGTCCAATTTGTCCAATTCCAATGGCTATTTGTTAGTCTTAACAAATATTACACTTATACTAAACCTTTCGATGATTTCCTCTCACCTTGCACAAAAATAATCTTTGAACCAACATTTTCAACTTCTAATTAAAATGTTTTCATGAATACAAATATTTTATCATATCGCACATAGTGTATCATTTTTCCTTAATAATTCTACTAATATATACAACCTGCAACTATTTTCTTAAATATAAATGAAAAAAAAAGGATGATTGAAATAAAAAATGCCATTTTAGCAAGAGTTTTTGTTTTGCTTTGCTACAAATATGGCACAATTCTTCCTTATTTACTCCAAACATAAACATTTCAATATGTACATGTCTATGTATTAAATGTACCCTAACAGAAAAATACTAGCATCGGCAAACTAACTTGCATTCACAATGGGCACCTCTATTCACTATATCTAACAGCAAGACATGCTTATGTATTTAGAACTCTTTCTTTACAGAATATATATTTTTACATATCAGTAACACCTCTGTTTACACACAAATGATTTAACATACCTTTGTGCAAACAAGCTTCACACATCTTATATGAACGTAGAGAAAAAAAAAATGCATGGCAGTGGCAAGTATGTAAAACATAAAGGAATGCATAAAATTATCAAAAAAATTATCACTACATTTACATTGAAATCAAGAGCCCAAATTAATAAGCTTCAGCATCAAAATTTCTTTATCTAGAGTTGTTAACTGAAACAAATACATTGGTGCAGAACATATTTCATTCTCCCAAGCCAAGATTTAGAACTTTTTCCTAAATATTGATTCTTTGATTTTATGTCAAATCCCTATTCCACAAAAGGCAAGTTTGAATCAAGAATATGAAAAGTATTCAAAGAAATTGCCTTTAATAAATCTGAGATTTTCTTTTTACTTTTCGAATGATTGTCTTTTACAATGCTCACAATTAAATCACATTTTATGCATTTCTTTGAGACACTTTGTAAATCAATTTAAAAAAATTAACTGACAGACTATTGCTGCAAAAATTTGAGAATGAAACAAATCAAGGATAACAATCTTAGAACAGGAAGTATATTTTCTTCATTAAACACACCAATGAATATATTTTGATTGCTTAAGGCCTGGTCACACCGCCCGAGCGTCGTTGGAGCGGTCGTGGAGCGGAGAGAAAAAAATCATCACCGATCGCTACCATTCACCATTTTTGATTTCGATTGTTTTCTTTTTTAAAATTTTTTTCCCCAATTTTGTGAGCGAAATTTGACCCTCTTTTCCTACCGCTCCACGACCGCTCCAACAACGCTCGGGCGGTGTGACCAACCTTAAAAATAAAGCTCATCATTGAAACTATTCTCCCACATTGCAAGCCCTTGAGATGAATTGATTATAATTTGTCAGCAAATAATAATAGATTGAGCTCTAAGAAACAGAAGAAATCAATTAGGCTGTCAACATGCTTTCCTACAATTTTCATTAAGCCACTGAAATATTTCTTTCATGGAATAAGCATAGCTACCATTATTGCTTACCAAAATCATCAATGGTAGTCCTGCTACAACAAACATAAATGGAAAAAAATAACCTATATCCATTATGATAGTCACAAGGTTTTGTCACATGTTGCACCTGAGTTGGAAGTACTGCAGTAAAATGAATTATCAACAAAATTACGACTGACTGTACACATGATAAAAATATCACTTACACGTTTATGTACAATATGGCAAGGAGTCACATAATCGTCACAAGGACAAGATTACAAACACTCCATTCAATGCTGTCATAAGTATAGATAACAGGCATTTCAGTGGAATGACAGCAAATATGACCTTGGGAGGGTTGTGAAACGATGCCTAAAGAGTCACTGCATTTTAACTGTGACATCAAACCTTCATGCCAACATAACAAACCACAGTCCTAATAATACTGAATACTGGAGGGTCACTGAGTAAAAAACAAATTAATATAAAACATGTATTAAGACAATTATCATTCATTTCTATTAACAGTTGGTATTGCTTCATGCAGACAAGAGTTGGAAGCAAAATGTATGTTACACGAAACCACAGAAGCTCTGATGCTTTATGGATCCTCATGGAAACCCAATGAGAAGTTTGCAGCAAGGCGGAAGCGGGTACGTCCCCTCAAGATGTCACGCCTCGGTGACGAAGCAGCAGATGATGGCAGAGAGCACGCCTGGCGCTGAAGATGGTGGGGTACCTCGCCGTCATCACCACCCTGATCCACGCAGAAGGAGGTGGAGGCTGAGTGGGGTACGGAGGCTGGTCCCGACTGAAGGGCGTGGCCCGGTAGAGGGGCGCAGAGGTCTGGAGGTAGCTGGCTTACGCTGAAGCGGGTTTGGTTTGGTAGAAGATGAATAAGGCTCATGAGATCGATGTGTTCTATCTTCTCCTGGTCACCAGATGCACTCTGGACATCTACAGAGAGAGAGAGATATGAGTAGTCTTGCAATTATTTGTGAAATGTTCAATTTTTACATCCTTATATGCAAGAAGATGCTCATTATTCATCCAGAAAGTCCAAAGGCATCAATAAATATTCTCCACCTTCAAAAATGCATCGACATGAATGTTAAAATCCACTTCATTGTACAACCATAATTTCCGTATAGAGGCATTTAAATTATTTTGACTAGGTTGGGAAATAAATTAGCAAGTGTTCAATTTCATGATGTTTGCACCAATTTCATTACTACCATAATAATAAATAAATATCAGTTGAAGTGGAGATCCAGCAAAATCAATTTGCAAAGTTTTCAAAATGAAATCAGGAAAGCAAACTAGGTTTAAGAATATCAATGAAGGGCAAACTTTCAACGCCTTGCCTATCACCTTCAGATACGCTGCATAAAGCAAAGTGTTATCAACCAGCTAGGGAAACAACTAAAATCTCCTTACCTTTACATGGAGAAAACTTAGGGCTGTTGAAGCTGATGAGATCCTTGGGAGCTGGCGGAGGAAGAGGAGCCTCAGCGAGGGTGGGCTCCAGGTAAGGAGCTTGGTCAGCAGGAGCCACTGCTCCACCAGATAGGAGATCACATGGAGCAGACTCGGCAGGAGGGCTGGATCCCTTGGCTCCATCAGACTCTGTGGTTTAGGAGAAGAGGGATCCATCATATTTGGATTGCAACCGATTCAAATCGATCTTAACTTTGTCTTGTAAATAAAAGGTTAAGAGTGAGAGTGATAAGGCGTCCACTCATTTCTAATTTCTAATTTCCTTCAGCAAGAAATTGATCCACAATGTGCTGCACTCAACCCAGGTGAGGTAAATGGGTACCTGGCAGGAATTTATTCCTTGAAACGCAGCGCGCGTAACAGCTGCACTGCTAAAGCCAGGGTAATTATGCTGCATATACTGTAGTGCGCTTAGAGTCTTCTTACAAAGTAAGTATTATGCGCTATATAAGCAAGTATAATTATATTAATTGTATTTTTTTTTATAAATCACCTGTTTATTGATAAATCATATAACAAAGGTAATAAACATATAAACCCAGGATATCAGTTCTTGTCCAACGAGATACAGGGTAACATGACATAGGTGTGAACATAACATTGTAACAGATACATGAACGAAACATAAGTATAAACATTGTACAAATACAAGACACGAGTGAAGTGCGCAATTCAGGAAGAAACTCATTGGAAATCTGTAAATTCATTGCGTATTTGAACAATTTTGATATTCAATTAATTCATCATAAATGTGAGCCAGATAAATTTGAGTACATTTTACAAGTAATGATCATAATTCATGCATAAGTGCAGGTATCCAATGAAGACAATTTCAATGAGTGAATAATCAAAAAGAAATGATAGAAATTATTATTTTTTTAATCATTAATTATTATTTCATAACTTCATAATAGAAATCAGATCTAAATTATTTTTCTGACCTTTTTGTTGTATGATTTTAAGTTTAAAACAGTTTTCCCCCAATACACAATTATTTGAATCCCATGCTAGTACTATTATCTACTGAAATCATTGTATGATTTTAAGTTTAAAACAGTTTTCCCCAATACACAATTATTTGAATCCCATGCTAGTACTATTATCTACTGAAATCTCACTTATGCATGACTCAATCAACCAACTGTTTCTCATTTATATGTGAATATTTTTTTAAGTGTATATACAATCTTCAAATGTAAATAATATTCAATGTAAACTTTGCACAATTAGTCTTCGGACTACAGCATTGTATTCTGTTTTATATCTAATAAACCGAATTGAATTGAATGAAGATAAATCTGCTCACCTGAGGTAGAATTACTTGAGGATGTCTTTCCACTTTCCTTTTCACTCGTTGTTGAACTTGGTGCTGAAAATGAATAATATATGATGCAAGAAATACATTAGTACTAACCTTTTATATTTCTTTTGACATTGAAGGAATAATTCCAGTTATAACAGCAAATCAAGATAAAGGCAGATTCACATGGAAAATAATGAAATGCATTTCAATTGAAATATGGCCAATGTAAAAACATTTTGGATCATTTCATTCAAATTCATTGATTGTGTGCTATGAATAACAAATATTCCCCAGTATTATGTTCTAGATAACATTACATTTTGTATAAAACATTTTCATAATCTTTGCTTCAAATTTCTTTCAGTCATAAAGCCATAAACACATCAGCCATTTCATCAAATTGGCTGCACATAAATATCATCAGACATCTACATATATGTAGGACTACATATCAGAAGTTCGAAATGTAGCTTTTATAGCTGGTAATAATTAAATATTATACAACTCCCAAGAATGTTCTGTAATTTGATTGGTCCAAATCGGATTAGGCTTGGGACTTTCGGGTTTTTTTCTTTTCGGGTACCCGTGGTAATTTTCGGGCGGGTACCCGGGTACCCGAAAATCATGTCGCTCGAAATATGACTGGTGGAAAAACCCCATAGGTGACGTCATCAAGCCAATGCGATGCAAGCCAATTTATGAATGAAAATATAGTAAGCATGCGCATTGCAAGCCTCAGCCCAACGCAGTATTCCGTCAAAACAAGTCTGCAATACTCTGTCACCTCGTACCAAAATCGGCCTAGAAATCCACTTTTCTATATTTTATATGAAATATAAAAGGTATTCTCAGAGGATCTGTTTTCCCACTGATACCGCACTGGTAAGCAAATTTTTATTACTTCTTGCTTTTCCGTCAAAATCTTACGAAGTAGCGTCGATATTACATCGTGTTCGTGAATTTCTAGAATCTATCGCTACGTGAACAAAGTCAATTGATTTCCGGGTTTCGGAGCGTCGAATGCGCCAGCCAATCACGATCGTGTTACCATCACTGATCTCAGATCAGTGGTTACCATTTTCGGTTTATGATAAACTGAAAATGGTATCAAGAACGTGATTGGCTGGCGCCTTGTATGCTCCGAAACCCGGAAATCAATTGACTTTGTTCACGTAGCGATAGATTCTACAAACTCACAAACACGATGCAACATCGACGCTACTTCGTAAGATTTTGACGGAAAAGCAAGAAGTAATAAAATTTGCTTACTTGTGTGGTATCGGTGAGAAAACAGATCCTCTGAGAATACCTTTCATAATTCATATGAAATAAAGGAAAGTGGAATTCTAGGTCGATTTTGGTACGAGGTGACAAAGTATTGCAGACTTTTTTTGACGGAATACTGCGTGGGGCTGAGGCTTGCAATGCGCATGCTTACTATATTTTCATTCATAAATTGGCTTGCGTCGCAGTGGCTGGATGACGTCACTGCGCTGCAAAAGAAACATGGCGACGATTGAACGATCTCAGTCACATCGTCATCACTTGAAAAACTATATTTAAGGATATTTCGAGGGTAATTGGTGAGATTCAGAATGAGACTTGTGTACTTTTGTGATGAGTTTACAATCATGTCTTACACTACGCAATACAAATCAAATGTACGTTATACTGGTGAGCAATTTTCGGGTATCGGGTATTGATTTTTCTACCCGGGTACCCGACGCTTCAGGGCGGGACCCGGGTACCCGGGTTTTAGTCCCAGCCCTAAATAGGATCACATGATATTCAGCGAATAGCACTATTGCATCTAAAATGCACTATCCTGCACTCTGACGTCATTCCAAAAATACTATCCTGCACTATGACGTCATAGTGCAGGATAGTGCGAGGTCTGGAATTATCTAGAATTTAGATGAAATATAGCATTTGGGGCAACTCAGTAACATGGGGGTTGTATAAAACAAGTAATGCACGCATTCTTGTGCATAGAGGCCCTTAATAATAAACTCTGTGCTCGACTCACTAAATGGATATACTGCACCGAGGTCCTGCAGACCTCGGTGCAGTATATCCATTGGCTATTCATGCACATCGTTCATTATTTGGCCCTGCATGTACGCGCTTACATGCATTATTTGTATACTAAAATATCCAATATTGTGCAGCCCAAATGGGATTTCCACCTATTCAAAAATTAACAGAGAAACAAAACTAGATACATAATATTACTTATCAATACAGCCTATAGGATTTTGATTGAATAAGAACTTACCTGTACAATCACTGGGAGATGTTTTATTGTGCTCCGAGGTAAAAGAGTGATCTGGGTAACCTTGCATGTTATTGGATGCTGATAATGAAAACAAAAGTAGCCAAGTTAATGTTTGCAAATATAGTAAACCTAGGTTATTTCAAAGTGACAATCTAAAAATAAAAAGGAAGCCATTTGCTTTTAAACTGCACACATCAATCGCAGCTTGCAGATGTGAAAATGAGAGATTGACACTCTCTAATGGTTAGAAGTAAACCAGCAATGGATTGCAAGGCACATGATCCATTTTGGAACCTACAATTGACTTGTGAAATAATGCAAGTTTCTTGCAATGCCGGCTGCAATCCTGGAAAATATTCCATGAAACAAATTGTCCGTAATTTCCACTGACTAATTAGCTCTGTGCCAATCAGAAACAATGATTTTGGTACCTTCTAAAAATGCCAGTAGTTGTAGCATAAATAATGTGGACAAACGAGATGAAAAAGAAGCCACTGGAGAGGATTCACATTATGAAAGTGTTATGAACTCACCAACACAGCAAGGATTGAGGGTAATAGCCCTCTTAGCGCCACGCCCAACCAGAGTCAGCACCCTTGGTACAGAAGAGATGAGAGAGGAGACAGTAGTCTGGCCAAAGTCATGGGGTTGGAGCTCACAGTGATGGATGGTGTGGTAGCGAGACATGAAGGCTTGGAGGGTCAACGTCAGGTTGGGCACAGAGAGCAGGACCTCTCGGGCGCTACGGGCAAACTGGTAGGTAGGGGTCAGCTCGGCGTGGGGGTCATCGGACCATTCGTCCTTCACCTGTTTGAGAACAAGGACAAGATGAGATTGAGAATGAAGAAACAGAGTCCATCTGCTGTCCAAATTGGATTCAACAAGGGAAATTATTGATTGCTACATGAGCCCATCTTGCTTGTGCAATCCTGGGATCTCTAAAACAAGCACCAAAAATAAACACTTACCAAATTCCCATAAGACAAGCACAAATATCATAAAGATTTTCTTGATCACAAACTATCACAGACTTTGATCTTTCTTATATTCCAATACTCGATTGGTAATGTCAAAATGTGATGAAATATTTGGCATTGCATGGATTCACAAACATGCACATGGTATATCAGGGGGTCGTTTCATAAAGCTGTTCGTAAGTTAAGAACGACTTTAAGAACGACTGGTGACCCTTTTTTTACGGGCTAAACCATCTCCAATGAATCTACCATTTACCACAAGAAAGGATCACCAGTCGTTCTTAAAGTCGCTCTTAACTTACGAACAGCTTTATGAAACACCCATCTGAAATGAATGAATACTATTCTATCAGAGAATTAGTGCATTGCCATCTCTTACCATAACCACATGATGTACAGCCTTGAGCAGGAACGTCACACTACTGTACCCATACTCGGTCGCAATCAGCTCCTCTCCCCACAGCTTCTTGTGGAGCTCTGCCACCTTCTCCACCGATGCACTCCCATGAGGCTCCTCCAGGAGAACCACCAGGATCCGTTGGGTCAGGTCACTCAGGTGCTGGCGCTCTACCGATCGCAGACGCTTGTCATCATCTTCGGTGACGATCTGAACCAATGAGGATGGAAGAGTGAGGTTGAAGAATGTAGAATTAGATAACAAGAGAATATCAAGTTTCACAAACTGGCTACTACATCAATTCAGTCAAACTCCCTTTAGCAACTACCTGTATAATTCCTTACACAGGCTGAGAAAACATATATTTACATAAAATGGCTACTGTACTAATACGGTCCAACTTGCTTTAGCAACCATCTATATAGAAGGACCACCTGTATAAGAAAGTACAAGTTTGGTTCCTTTGAATTCAATCAATCATTAATTTGATTTATATGTTCTTCCTGAGTGGTCTTTATATACTGGGAGGTGTTTCAAAAGAATTATATACGACTCAAAAAGTCGCACTTAAATGCCTAGTTGCTTGCCTTATAAAAGGCATAACTGCATTGGTCATATCAAGCAAAGAGGACACGCACTGCTGCGCATTGATCAATAAGATTGCGTGTTGCATATCTTGTACGTGTCGACATATAAGTGCGACTCCAAGTCGTACTTACATTGTATCTTTGTGAAACACCCCCAGGTTTCACTATGCTACACTAAAGAACAAGTGGACAATTTATAAAGATGTAGCATCATAACAACAAATTACAAGATACTGAGTTCAAATCCCACAACAGAACTATGTCCTTCAATAAGACGTTCCTTAACTGCTCCTTTTACAATGCATTAAGTTTGATGGGGTAAAAATGAAAGAGTACCTCTACAATGTGACAGAACCTGCGGACCAGGGATTCTAGATCATGGACACCATAGTCCTCAAGACATACAGGATGGCCAAAGACCTTACAGTATGCAGGTAGCAAGGCATGGAGGGCTAGGGAATGCTGACGGTTCCTTGGTACGAGCTGACAGATACGACGGGCCATGACTGCAAGGCGTTCAGGCTCGGTCAGCTGGACACTGCGCTCGTCACCAAACTCCTCAATCTGTAGAGACAAGAAAAGAGAAGTACACTATAATGAAAACTTTTATTTACCTGGGATACCACTATCAGCCATCACATGTCACATTTTTATAGCAAACCCTGCGATAACAAATGTTTTTATGACACGTCCCTTCTAACATGCAGTGCACGACAAGAAAGTTACAAGGTCCCATTTTCAAATTCTCTGGTATGATTGCCCCCCTCCCATTGTAGACAGGTGCTCTACCACTCATGATAATAAGATGATGATTAATGTGGGGTCTATCAACCTGGAAAGTTCTTGCAGCAAAGACTTGTAAATAATAATATAGGGTATTTATATTGCGCACATATCCACCTTGTTAGGTGCTCAAGGCGCTCCTATACAGTGCGTATCAAAAAAAAGTTTACACTTAGAAAAAATCCTGTAAAATTATATGTTTGTAATATCCTGACGATTTTTCCACATTTTAGCATTGCAACAGATCCACTTAAGCAAATGACGATATAACTGTCGAAAAATATTTCTGCTTGAGTGAGCACCACTTACTTTTGAAAAGTTGGTGAAAAATGATTTGCGCAGAACTTTGAAATAGTTATGCGAATAAAAGTAGACCTTAATCATGAAGAACACGTGGAAATTAGCAAGTAAAATTGATATGAAGATATCTTTTACCTTTTTAAACTTGTTTCCTTGCCCAAAACACTTCGACGAGTGCATTGCGCCCCATCCCACTCCCCCACACACCGAGTCCATGGTGACGATATTTGCTTTACACTGAGCTGTGATTTACATGAAATGGCTTAGGCTTGATTTTCATTTTGTTAATCATTGCCAAGCTTGGGAAAAGTGTAGAGAAACAAGTATTAAATGAAAATGAAATGTAAACCAACTTTAAATGATAAAAACTTAGTAAAAAATGCTGGAGATGTCTGATATAAACTTTTGTTCAGATTCAGTTATGTCCTCAGATCCAGCTGGCACAAAAAGGGTAAAGGTTGTGCTTACTAAGTGTTGAAATCTCAAATTTGGGCGGCAAAATTGTTACAAAATGCTTGAATGTATCCGTTTTATTTCAATTGGCTAAAAGTGCTAAGGAAATTTATGAGAAATGCTTCGCAGGGTAAGTTTGATTTCGCCCTTTCCCCTTGACACAGCGTGAAAACAAGCATTTCTGCGCAAACAGATTTCTGCGAGCTTTACAAAAATGGACAGTGCTCACTCAAGTGTAACATTCTGTCAAAACTTTTACCTTCATTGGATAGATGAGACCCAAACCCATAATTATAAGTGAAAAAATTACCCACATGCTGTATATTTTTTAATTCCCAGGGCTTTTTCAAAGTGTAAACTTTTTTTTGATACGCACTGTATTAACCGGCTAAGCTAGACGTTCACAGCGCACACAGCTTTTTAAGGAATTACTTCCTACTGGTACCCATTTACCTCACCTGGATTGAGTGCAGCACATTGTAGATCAGTTGTGGATCAATACTTTAGAATGGATCACTCGATTCAAAATCAGCACGAGTTTAGTGTTTCATATAAACTATATTCACCTACTGAAATACGAAATCTCACAAATCCCCCCATTAAAGGAACAATTAAATCTTGTGATAGTAATAAAAAAGAAGAGAGACTGTGGAAAATGAAAGCAGGATAGATCTCATACGAAGTCCCATTGACAGATCTTTCAATGAAAACAACCAATGTAAAAATGCCTAGCCCTGGACGTCAGCTTCTGTCAAACTACGGCTCAAATAGCTCACCTGTACCACCTCTGGCAGTGCCCCCAACAGTTCAGCCAACTTGTTGAATCCATACTCCCCAACTCGACATTGCCTGCCAAAATGATGATGGTAGGCAGGGATGAACTTGGAGAATGTGATACGAGATCGATGTTGACGACTCAGGAGGTCAACGATCTCCCTCGTGAACTTCTTTGTCCGTATTCGCTCCTCCTCTGTTTGCTCTGGAAAGAGAGATTAAACAGAATTTGATATACTATTAACACCCCAATGTCTACTTCATATAAGGTGAATTATTATTCATGTTTACATACTAGGGGAGATTGGGGTTAGTTGGAACGCGGGGTAAGTTGAAACATTGTAATTTTCTTTAACACCTGTAAAATAAAGTTATGCAATACTGCCCTCAGTTTATTACTATCAATAATACAACACTGTTGAGGGCAGTATTGCATAAACTTATTTTACAGGCATTAAAGAAAATTACAATGTTTCAACTTACCCTGCGTTCCAACTAACCCCAATCTCCCTTACTTAATATTGAAATGTTGAAGCTTCCTGGGTAAATTGCATTGATCCAATTACACTACATACAGATATTAAAGGTTACTTTTCAAGTTGACAGATGAAATGTTACTATAACTACTAATATGCATATACAGACCACCATCTATCTAGAAAGGATCTATTACGAAGCGCAGTATTATCAGTACCTCAGCTCGAGCTTGGCTTCCTGGGGAAAGTGCATTAATCTTATAACTAGGATAATATATACACCTGTGAAGTGCAAAGAGGCCTACAGTCAATGTATAATGTTCCTTAACCCTAAATAGACTGGGCTATTTCGACTCCTGAAAAGACAGGGGGGGGGCTGATTCAGCCCCCCTTATGATCTCGGCCGTCGATCGTGCAAATGCGACGAAAATTTGCATACGCGTTACGCATGGCATTATCTACAAAACTGTAACATCAAATTCTGCAAAAAATCTCATGTCTCATTAATTATGCTCATTTATGCGTAAAATCATAAGTTTGCTCTAATTAATAAAATAATGCCCCTGAAATGCTAATTTTTGTTTCACATACTCTAGATAGGCATCTGATCAAATTGATTTTAAAATAATTTCAAAATCACATTTATTTTCTTATGTATTCTATTGTTTTCTAAATTTCTTATGTATTTCTCTGTTTTTTCTACTTTTTGTTTTTTATTGTTTTTGCAATGGAAATTGTTGGGGACTTTATTTTGACCATAAAAAAGATAAAATTAATTGATTTTAAGCAGTAAAAGGAAAAATAATGATACATTTATGAATTTTGGCTAAGAACACTATTTGCGTTGGATTTGTACACAAATTCAAGTTTTTGAGCAATTTTGGGTCCACATGCCCTTACGAAATGTTGCGTAATTTTAGAACCGCATACCCGGGGGGTCACAATTTTGGTCTCAAAAGTTGCGCAAGACTTGAAAGTAAAAAGTCAGCCTGCGACGCGGTCAAAAAATTTCGCGCGGCGGATTTATCGCGAAAAAAGGTTGAGGGGGGGTGAATCAGCCCGCCCCAGTCTTTTTAGGGTTAATGTTCAATTCAATTCAATTAATCTTTATTTCACAAGCCGATTAAAAAGGCTCTTTTAAAAACAGTTGTTCCTGAATCCTGATGTTCTGTTTTTTAATGTTTAATCTACAATTTCTTGGTTAATTCTTACTTCTCCTTTTACTGTCATCACACCTGCATATGTATAATAATATGTTCCATTTGTATAGCGCAGCTACTATAATTGCACATAATCTACTGCACTTGATACTTGGTATATCATTACCCAGGTTATAGATGAGCAGACATATAGATAAATCCTACCGGGTACCCATTCACCTCGCCTGGGTCAAGTGCAGCACAATGTGGGTAAATTTCTTGCTGAAGGAAAACATGCCATTCCTGGGATTCAAACCCACGTCCCTCTGATTGAAAAACCACTAGACCACGACGCCCCACTGATATTGTAAGGAAACAAAAGCCAAACTTACCTCTCTTTGGGATTGATATCACTGTATTATCACCATCCCACTCAATCTAATGCAAAGATGGAGAAAAAAAATCACACTTAAAATGTGGAAAGAGTTTAGATTATGACTTCAATCATGAAATATTAGCCAGTTTTGAATATTTTACTGGAAAAGGGGAAAATAGTAGAAACTCACTAATCTCTTTCAAAATTGACTAATATTTCAAAATCATAGGAGGAATCAGAATATTCATGGAATTTCTTCAATCATGAATTAGACAAGATCACAGCTTATAATTATACAAGATACATCTGCTTTGTCATCCTGAAAGCATCCAGTACATATTATAAGAAGCCAGCACATCTCCACTTTCAATCATGAGTGGAATACATTTCCAAAAACTGAGACGAGAATGGTTACATGTCTAATATTACCATATTAGATATACTCACAGTAACCCAGTTCTCTGGTAGGTCAAAGAGTAAATCCTGGATGTCACAGACACCGTAATCAGCCGTGTCCCATGGACGACCTAGACACCTCTGGAACGCAGGAGCAAAGTCACAAATAGTCACCTGAAAAAGGACAATGATTAATGGATGGTGGAAAGCACTGGTGAGTACTCATGTTTAACACTGGCAAGAAATTTCTAATTGTAAGATACCTTTGAATAAACTAGATAAATGCTTATACAAATATGATACCCCCCAGAAAAAAAAAAATTACGAAGCAATTAGGTAAGGATACCAAAATCACTGAAGTATGATGGCTGGAAAGGCATAGCTTTATTAACACAGTATTTGTAACTTGAAATATAGTAGACAAGTATATTTCTACTAATATAATGACTGCAATACAAGTTGGAAAAAAACAAATCCATTAAACCTGTAGTAGCTGACCCCCCCTGTACAATATACTACAAAAATGAACAATCGGCATCTCCACTTAAAGGACAAGTCCACCCCAATAAAAACTTGATTTGAATAAAAAGAGAAAAATTCAACAAGCATAACACTGAAAATTTCATCAAAATCGGATGTAAAATAAGAAAGTTATAACATTTCAAAATTTCGCTTCATTTCACAAAAACAGTTATATGAACGAGCCAGCTACATCCAAATGAGAGAGTCGATGATGTCATTCACTCACTATTTCTTTTGTTTTTTATTGTTTGAAATATGAAATATTTTGATTTTCTCGTCATTGTCATGTGAAATGAAGTATCATTCCTCCCTGAACACGTGGAATTCCATTATTTTAACATTTTGTGCTTCAGGCAAGGAGGTCCTAATCCTCAAATTCGTAAAAATTGAAATATTGTATAATTCAAACAATAAAAAACAAAAGAAATAGTGAGTGAGTGACATCATCAACTCTCTCATTTGGATGTAACTGGCTCGTTCATATAACTAATTTGTTAAAAATAAGCGAAACTTTGAAATGTCATAACTTTCTTATTTTACATCCGATTTTGATGAAATCTTCAGCATTTTGCTTGTCTGATTTTTCTCTATTGATTCAAATCAACATTTTTCTGAGGTGGACTTGACCTTTAAATTGGGGAAGGGGCTTGGAGACTTTGTTCTACCTTTTTACTGGCTTGTGACTTGAGGACTTTGAGAAGATCTTGTCCAAACCTCTTGACCTGAGCACGATGGGTCAAGGTCAGGGTCTTGTTCTCAGTAGCACCAAGGATCTGAAAGAAGAGATAAAAAAATCAATGTAAATGGACATAGTGTGGTATGATGTGATTATATGAAAATCAAGGCAAATAAAAACATTAACTCATAGATGTACATATGCTTTGTAAAGAAAAAAAATACTTGCTTTCACTTCTAAAATTGGCAATAATTGCATTCCCTTTTATATCTACTTAAAGTTTGAATCCATTTCTAGTGAAAGTTGAGTTGCTATTCCAACACTTCTCTGCTAGGAACGTGTCTTTGGGAAGCAGTATCAACATCATGTTAGTGAGTAACAATAGGGGAAAATGCATCACCTTATAACAGTCTCATTGTTTTCTCCCATTCTCCCTCAACTTAAAAAAGTATTTTTCTCTTGAGCAATGATTATGAGTAGTTAATTGCGCAATTGGTCAGTGAATTACAAAGTTACAGAAGAATTACAGAGAAGTAGCAGTTAGAGAAATTGCACACTTTACCATATATTCAGCTATTCCAGCAGGTTTCTTCAATTTACATCTTCATTCACAGAGTTAATAATCATTATTATCATCGACTGTTAATTGATTAGAATTCTTACCTCCAGGACATGTGAGATTGCCTCAAAGAGCTCAATGAGCTTGAGATAGCCATAGTCTGCCACCCGAACCTGCCTTCCAAAGTGATGATGGTATGCTGGGACAAAGCGAGTGAATGGGAGACGGCACTTTGTTGAATGCTTTAGGAGCTCCACCACCTCCTTGCTGAACTGGAACAAGGCCGGTGGAAGGAGGGGCGTGGTCCGCCCGAACACGGAAGGGAAAATCTGTTGGCCATCTGCAAAAACATGAGTAGGACATAGTAGTTTGTTTTGTGGACAGGAGCAGTACTTAGTGGATGAATCTAAATACATGTATCTCTTGATGAAATAGAACACAGATAAGGGAGGGGTGTGATCCACCTGGCAGAGAAGAAAATTGGTTACCCCTCGAAGAAAAAATTAATATTTTTTCATGATTGGAGTCAATACTTCTTACAAGAGCTTGATAAACTTGATGTGAACTAGAACGGGGCCAGGGAATAAGGGGTGTATTATGCTCAAGTAGAAAGCGGGAATGTGCTGTCCATTTCAAAAACAAGAATTGAAAGTATACATGGTAGAAAGCTTGAGGAGCTCTACAACTTCCTTAATGGGACAGAGCCAGGAGATAGAGGGTTTGGCTCACCTTTGAAGGGGATGGGGGCAGATCTTACATAAACGCCCCAAAAGTTCACTTGTTTGCTTTACCCAATCGGTATTAACTAAGGTATACTTTTAGCTTAGTGAGCAAGCTTTACTACCTCTTGAAATAATTACTTTCACTATGGTTTATGTTTTTCATATCTTAATTATGTGGTTCGCTTCCACCACTACTAATACATTTGCATAACTCAGGATTACCCACAAGTAATGATTAACTTACCATCAGGGATGATGTCCTCTTTCTGTTGGCTCCAGCAGACCACCTTGAATCCCTCTCTACAGAATGCTACCCTGACACCAGGGACTGAATTCAACAGGTGCTCTAGGGGAATCCCCTTCTCAAAATCCTCATCAAGGTCATTGAACTCTGCCTTGTAGCACAGTGGGAAGCTATCATGTGGAGGAAAAAGAAAATTTATCTATTACTTATATCAAGAATAGACAGCATTTACAAAGCAGTCATCATTTCACCAAAGGCCCCAATATAACAAACCGCACAACAAACCTACTTCTACCAACATTTTATGTTTCTTGTGTTTTTAAGGGAGGGGGATGTCCACATGACTAAAAAATATCACAAGCAATGCTGAACAGTTCAGATATAAAATACCAACTGAATAACAAGAGTTTTGAATTCTTTGGGATATAATTCAAGATGTTCATTCTTATAAAACAAGGTTAGTTACAAGTTTAAAAATATTAAATCATGTATATTATTTTAGAAGGTATGAAACCTGGATTAAGTTTCCATGCACCTCCTTTTGTATTTATCAGTATCATTTGAAAATTACTCTGCAGGGATAATTTCTATTTTAACCAGCTGTTTTAGCTTACCTAAGGAGAGAAAGTGAACCATGGTGTATGTTTAGCAGTGTCGTGACCTGAGCAGTAAACACCTGATAGGATACCATCACACAGAGATCAGTATCAAGCAATCTATATTGGCTCTGACCTTCCGGGTCATGCTGGCTGCAGAAACGTTCTGACGGCTCGGGACTCGGCTCTCTGTGACACGAACATTAGTGGAAGTTAATACGTGTTCTACATATTTAATGGTACAAACTAAGCTAAGTTGGTTATTTGGGGAGGACTTTAAAAAAGTTTGAGAGGTATTTTACTTGGTTATTATCCTGATCTCTGGTAATCATGAATAAATAAAACAATATTGAGATCACTAATCACATATAAAATTATCCTCAATCTTGCCCTCCTGCCCCATCACCATCATTGTGACCATCCTTGTCAGCAACATCATCATCATCATCATCATCATCATCATCATAACCACCATCACCATCACCACCACCATCACCATCACCATCATCATCATCATCATCATCATCATCATCATCATCACCATCACCACCACCACCATCATCATCACCACCACCACCACCACCACCATCATCATCATCACCACCACCATCATTCCCATCCTGCTTCTCACTCACCTCTGTGGTATGAAAGGGATGGATGGTGACTGCCAGCCGATGGGAGAGTTATAGCTGCCTGGTACTGGTGAGTTAGATGCGCTGAGTGCTGTCAGGCAGACCAGCTTCCCACCATGAGTCTCCTGCATAGTGACTGTATCAGGAATTTGATACAGGTCACTAACATGGAGCTGCTGCTGGTACCTGAAAGGGCAACAAAAACACCCAGAAATTCCAATATTAATTGATTTTTTTCACTCCATTTGAAAATGTTCTCACATTGATAATACCTCAAAGTGGCAATGGCAACATTTCAAGAAGAAACTTTTCAGTGATTTTCATTGCTTGGTTTGTCTGATTCAGCCGATTACATTTTTGGTTCAGCTCAGGACACTATTCTGTGACAAGAGCTACAAAACTCTAAAATATGAGAATTTTTTTTTACCCAAACCAGTCTCAACTGTTCTAATAACATAAGTCAGAGTTTGCAGTACACAAAAAGATGATTACTGCATATTGCTTGATAAGATATTTGTGGGTGCAGGCCAAAATATGGCTTCACAATATTTAGTTTTCTTGAATGCACAAAGTGAAAGACTTACTTGTTTTCAAAGGCTTGCCTGAGCTTGTAGAGTGGCATGCTCATTCCAGGAATTTCTTGTAGCATCTGAATAATCATCATCCTGAAAAAAAAATTCAATGCAATTTAACCTTGTTCTCAAATACATGAGATCATTATAAACCATATATGCATAAATGAGACAAGCATAAATTGGTCTCTTAACCTGTTAGACAAATTACAGCTCTAATAAGGCATTTATTTGTATTATTTAGTGCAAATTGGCAACTCTGGCATGCTGAGAGTTACAGATTTCTTTAGCTAATTACAATGACCCCTGTTACTGCATTAATAAGCTAACGGTTTATGTCAAGTAATATACATGAAGAGTAGACTTATTAATTCAATACAATGGATTTATTATGCTGTAAGCTCAGTGACAAAATGTGAACTTAAAACTGTGTGATAAAAGTGTGTATTCATTAATGCCATGGTCACATTTGTTCTACGGCGGCCGTACGGCGAGTCGAAAACAGCCGTTTTAACATTTTTCTGTCCAACTACATATAGGTGGTTTGAATCAAAATTGATAAAACGGCTGTTTTCGACTCGCCGTACGGCCGCCGTAGAACAAATGTGACCATGGTATAAAGGACACTTTTCTCAAACTGAGATTTGTCTTTAACGGAAGCAAGAGCCATTGTCAGTAGTCAAAAATAATGTTGGGTCATCTCATAGACAAGCAGTTACATTGGGGGAGGGATTGATGATGACATTGACACTTACCTGAGTCTATCAGCATTAGAATCACCGGGAGGCATGATAGATATATGGACCAACCTAGAACCAATCTGACGACGGTTGACATTGGCTAGGACTCCAATGGCATCACCCATACACGGTACCCTGACCACAGCCTGGAAATATCCTTGAGCAGGAGCTGCCAGGAACACATGAAGGACCTTCAAAGAAATAAATGGATTATCAATCAAAGACAGGATTTGTGAATAAAGAATCTTGAGTCAATGTATATTTACACAAATAAAATAATTTTTTAGAACTTCATTTTCATTTATTTCAATGCCCGTTACAAAAGGAGTCTTTTTGTTGCTATCAAATGTAGTGTCTTGATGCTTTAATTCTATTTGGCAAAATGTTGTCTTACACTTGTGCACACATGGAAGATGATGCAATCATTGTGTTCAAGTGCAAATTACAGTCATAAATCCGTATAGAAAGACCAAAGCAAGTATCCTAACCCAGTGACAATCAATTCATAAATAGGCTCTGTAAATGAACCATACATTTTCAGTAGGAAACAGCATAAACAGTTGATCCAAATAAAAAGAATTGCCTATAAGGTAATTTCCAAAAAAACAGTGGCCTTTACAGACAAAGAGTTGCTGGAAACTTTTCTTTAGCAATCCACCCATAGAGAATTTAGGTCAATCTGTCATAATTACCTTGCAATGCTCACTGATGGCTGCCACTAGATGGCGCTTTAGCTCTTTACGTGTGATCTGACAATCCAGATTGGTGATAAGGAGATCGATGCCTGGCATGGGTGTCCAGGGTTTGACCCCCGGCACTGACCCCATGGATCCCCCTCCCTGAAGCTGCTGTTGCTGCTGCCAGCTGGGTTTGAGCTTACTGGTAACCATCAAGGGGGATGGGGCTCTGTTGTAGTGACAGAGGAAAAAGGGAGACAGAATGAGATGAGATGGAAGGGAAAAAGGATGGACAGAGAGATAGAAATGATGTAGAAAAAGAATAAGAGGAAGAAATTTTAAAAAAGCAAAGTATATTTCATATATCATCAGACATCGGACTCTGAGCAATAAACAATACAGGATATATTACCTCTTTTTTTCATTCCTGTTCATTAAATAAGTGTTATTTCATTCTTTTTTGTTGTAGTCATAGCTGACGAGATGTTCAACGAGAATAGGCAGTACTAATGCTACAGAGAAATGAATTAGTAATCAAATCTTATATGGTATAAAAGCATGAATAGTTTATAGTTGATATTAGCAACTCACCTATATGACCCCTTGAGGTATGGGTTACCGGGTGTGCCATCTTTCCTGAGATGTAAGTGAGATCCAGGTGCCCCTGCCATCCTCTGGACCGACGGGATCGGTCGGAAGGCATCATAGGGACCGGGAGGATCCAAGGGAGGCGGCGGAGTAGGGATGAGAGGTTTCCATTCGGACCACGCCTTGTTCGAAGGGTCGGGACCATGCTGACTTTGGGTGGGGTACTGCCTCATTGCTGCTCCGTCCATGACCAAGTTGATGCCTTCACAGTTGGGCGGAGTCGGGGTGTGACGGGGTGGGGCAGGTGGTGGAGCAGAGGTGGGTTGGATAGGACGGAATGCTGCTGCAAGACCACTGCTGACTTTCATGTCTGTCTTTCCTGCACCAAGAGGGCTTGTGCAATCCCGTTGCTCGGCGACCGAGACGGGGATTGGTTTGGGGGCGGGGCCGGTGAATGGCTTGATATTTGGAATGCTTGGCTCCACCTTCTGGTTCTCATTGGTTCCTTGACTACTACTTGAATCTATAGCAAAACAAGATTTCAAAAGAAGAACACTTTAGAATGTTTTCCTTCTATTCATCCACTTATTTCTCAGTATTTGCAGGTATTTCACAGGGGCCGCAGAACGGTTTTCAAAGAGGGGGGGGGCTTACCATGCAAAAAATCACAATCGTATAGTCATTTTTGCGTTTTTGTTAAGACTGCTTTTCTATGTTGCAAACAACAAAAGAAATATTGGCAGTAAAGAAAAATCAAATTGAAAATATGGTTGCAGAAGTCTGATGTTGTTTCATAAAACAGCAATGTGCATAAAACATGGGTGGCATGGAAATGAATATGAGTGTTCCAATTATATTGAATGCTTAATCTAAAATATTTTTTTTTTTTTTTAAGAACATAGAACATATTTACAAAAGATGAATAGATGAAACTTCATATAATTAAAAATAAAAACCAGAAATAATGGTAGGTAGCACTAAGTCACTTTTTTGCAGACAACCCATACCATCATAAAAGCCTCTCCTACAACCATACAAAACCTTAAAAATGCTGTCACTTTCTTCTCATTTTACACACACAAAAAAGTTGTCCATGAATATCCAAGAGCCAAACAGTAGAGGATTGCTCACCATGACTAGAGACTTCTTCCTGGTTATCTCTCCAGCTCTTATCATGATAACTATCACTGTCTCGTCTCACATTATTCCTTCCATACCTCGGACTACCATAACCAGATCGATTGATGCGGCAGAACGACGTGGTGATGACGTTCCCATACACACTCTCTTTTTCCAGTCTCTTCTTAGCCCTTTATGCGAAAGAAAAATGAAATAAAATACATAATTGGCAACTCTTCTTGGTTACCAATCATATAAAAAACAGGTTCATATTCCAAAGCTTTGTTTCCAATCCTCTCAGATATTGTTTTACTTCAAATATTTTATTCTTCCCTCTCTGCTTCTGCTTCCATTTTGACAATGCAGCAAGCTTTACAGTATGGCCAGTCTGTAAATGTATCAAGTATTTTTTTCCAATCCATGTTTATTTACAGAAAGACTGGGTAGCCTATTAGGGTTCTTCTGGCACCAAACAGACCATTTTATATTTAAAATATCTTGCGAGTATTCTGTTTTTTTACCTTGACTAACCTGTTGGTTCATCATTTTTTTTTACATTTCACTATATAAAACTATTTCAACAAAATCATTTGATCCCCCTACAATTTGGATAGTCTGGTGAAATCAATATTACCAAATTATATTTTTCAAGTGGTGAAAAAGTAGTTTATTACAAGTGAATAATATAGAAGTCAAGATTTATAATTCACAAGCCATTCGACATTGCAACTTTCACACAAAAACAGGTTGCAAAGTTATATCCAAACTGCGAGCAATTGAAGAATTATGCATGCAGCTGTATCCCTATCTCCTTAAACATTTTAGAACAATCTTAAAGCTCCATGATTATGATGCAACGAACCTGCATGCTATCTCATGGCTTGGAAACTTGATAAATGCTGTACTGTTGACAATGTTGCCAACTTTGCCACCACAGTTGTCTGATAGCTGTTTTAGCCGCGTCCTGATGATACTTTGATCCTTCCACACTGGAAGATTGTGAACTACCAACTCTGAGCTTTCACTAACACTCTGTGAGAGAGAGGGGTGGATAGAATAACAAAGGAAAGAGAAGGGTACAAAGTGAAGAAGAGAGAAAGTGTGAGAGGGAGACAGAGAATAATGAAGGAGGGGCAAAAGGGGGAAGGGTGAGAATGAAAGAGAGAACAGAGACAGGAAGAAAGACACAAATACACATTTATAGGGAAGAACAAGCAGAGAAGCAATGAAAAAGAGAGAAAAAAGCTAAACTTATTTTTAGAAAATGATCACAGATATCTTGTAAAAAATGTGATAATATGAACTTTACTTTAGGAATATACAAACTTTCCCATTTTTATTCAATCTAGAACAAATGACTGCCAACATGGGCAGTTAGTTCTTGATTGCCTCTGAGCTAGAAGCTTCTTGTATCTGTCAAGCTTGTTGGCACAGTTCTCAAGTGCCTTTGACCAAACACATTAATCATATGCTAGATCTTGTCTTACCTTTGCTGGTGACCTAAAGGGAAGGTCCGCTAGGAGCTCATCATATCTGTAAGCCTTGTTGGCACAGTTCTTGAGTGCCTCAGAGGCAGCGAATCCATGGATCAGGACCACATTTAGTCCATTCCTGTGCCTCAGATCAGAAAGGTCCTGAGCAAAGTTGATATCACCTGGATTAGAAGATAAGAAAGGTAAATTGTGAAGTTACATCCTGATCATACGCATTTTCAACAATGGAAAGTCTAACACTTGCAATGCTAGTCAACACAAATAAACTTGTCATGTTTGGTATGTTGTTGATAGTTTGAAGGTCATGTATTACAAGGAAAATACAAAGTTGTTTTCAGTGTTGTTCTCATATTGGTAATCCAGCTGTAGATACATGTGTTAATTCAAACATTTGCCTTTTTCACAATAGATTCATTAAATTATCACAAAACGCTCTGGGGTTTTTGTTAAATCATCTCTGTATCTGAACACAAAAATTTTCATATCTTCTTACTGCATGAGCATTAACGATATCAACAGAGCAAAGGTGCGCAAAGGTGGACTTGTGGGATTTTTGTAAAAAGGAATCACCTTACCCTTACAGGGACAAAGCATTCTTACACACACTTTATTATTATAAAAGATGAGCCATTAAAGCGATTACCTGAAATGAGTACAACAGTTGCCGGTGAACTGTGGGTGTCAGCAAACCTTCTTAGACTCTGTCTGAGCTTATCATCAGCTGCATTCTTTGCAGTAGCATTGATGTGAGCAACAGTCACCTACAACAAATCACATGATGAATCCAAAGATTAGAATCTTAAGGCAGGGATTGTTACTTTTTCACACAACTGCTTCATGTACCGATGTAGATCGCAAAAACTGTACTTATGTCTTTATACCCTATTCATTACAATATTTTATTACACTATTTATTACAAGATTGGCCATATCAAAGGTAATAATGCCGAGTACACATTGTATGAAGTAGAAGGGGACAAACAAAAGAACCTTATGGGACACCAACTGCCCTTTCAAAGAACGCTAAATTATCAATCACAATTACAGGAGGAATGAAAACTACCTAATATGTACTAGTATTTACCTGTGAATCATTAAGTTCCTGTATGATGGTGCTACTCTCCTTGTTGATATCACAGACACACATGAACTCTGCCTCCCGATGTCCTGCAAAGAGCTGATCTCTGATCCGTTGAACAACAGCCATAGCAGACTTTCCTCTTGGTACGGCGCAATTCTCGATGTCCCAGAAGACTCCAATAGGGGGATTCTCCTCGGCTGGAGACAGAGAGAGGTAACGCAGGTTCAACCATTTCCCTATGGATATCATATGACTCAAGTGCCATGCATCATGGGGCTCCCAATAATATTAATGTTTAGCCAGAGTAATACAATGTTATAATTAGCACTAGAAAGTTGCAATATCATCATTATCATCATTCAAGATTGTGCAATACATCTGGCCGTGATCAAACCTATATAATTTTGCATTTTTATTTGTTGTCATGTAAACAGTATTTTCTTTGAGCGACCCTGATTACCATTATTTCAAAATATATTCAGTCTCTCTTAACTTAAAAGTTTGACTCAACAAGAAGAATGTGTCCTTTCATTATATATTTGGTGCATACCTTTGGAAGAGTTGAGCTTGTCAGGACTCTGGAATTGGATGGCACTGACTGTTGAGAGACCACTTTCATTCAGCTGAGTAATCAGTGAATGCATAGGACTACTGCATAAGGTTCCAGTAAGGGCTTGCCTCAGGGGTGTAATGTTGCTACCAACTCCTGAACCTGGTGGCAACCCTCCGGTCTGTCTGAAAGGACTACCCGGCATACCCTGGTATAACTGGACAGGAGGTGGTTGCTGACCAACTGGAGGATTGGAAGACTGATGCGGTGATGGCGTTTCTGGCGGTGGTGGTGGTGGTAGTGGTGGCTGCTTATTGGCATGAGGGGCATGGCATGTGGCAGTATTGCACTCTGGCTCATAAGCACACTCTTGACAGCTTTGCGGCACAGTTGCTTGGACGTCATGTCCATCATTCTGGTGTAGAAGTCTGAGTAGTGCTTGGACATCCTGGCCTTGTGGTGGAGCTGACCCCGGTTGGTGAGGCACTGGCAATGAAGGCATGTGTGGTGCATATTGTCCAGTTTGACCATATTGAGGCAGCAGTCGGTTCAAATCTTGGCCTAGCACGGCTGATTGGCAAGTTACACAAGAGCATGGGAGGAAAGGGGTGTGAAGGGAATTTGCACAAGGCATTGTCAATGGTAATGGTGGAGCAAGGGGTAGGCTAGGGAACAAACCAGCCTGTCCAAGACCTGTAAGTCCTAAATGTGCTGCTAGTATCTGCTGCTGTTGGTAATACTGAAGAAGCTGAATACTCGAAGATAAACTTGCATCAATGGCTGCTGTTGCTTGCAGTCCTGCTAGGTTAGCCAAATGAGGAAGTCCTCCATGGAGTGGATTCGGAGCACAAGTGGCATCACCGCTGACTTCCGGCTTCAGCACTTCACCAACATTCTTTGGACACTTCTCTGCTTCATATTGTCTCTCACCATCCATGGTGTTTGGAGGGCTTGGGTCTTGTCCTGCAGTCATGTACTGACTGGACGATGCCCCAGACACCTCCTGACTGCTACTCGATCCAACATCATCAAGGTCTACTACATCTGGAGATGATCCCCTAAACCCAGAATTCATATCCCGATCCGATCTGTATCTCTGACTGGAAGAATGCCTTGGTCTCTGAAGGATCTTTATCTTTTGTTTCCGAGCCTTCGGCCCTCCACTGCCATCACTATGACAGTGATGATAGCTGTCCTCACTTACACTTCTGCTTCTAGACATTTCATCTCCATGATGGGAATATCTTGGAACCCTTAGTCCTGGTGAATTTGATCTTCGGCTGCAATCACCATCATGCTTGTTTCTCCCCCTATCCCAGTCTCTCACTCTCTCCACACCACTGTAACTGTCAGACACATCATCTGTTCCACGCCTGCTTCGTCTTAACCCTTTACCTAGAAGCAATGAAAATTCATAGAAATTTCTAATAAATGTAAGACATCACATATACAATTATTGTACCATTACTCCATTAATGCTTAACCCAACTACACAAGTAACACTTACTGAAAAATCTGTAACATAAAAACCACTTGCCGAGGTGATTCTGGATTTCTCTTCTTCAAATCTTGCAAATCTTTTGAGCCCAAATCTGTGACACCGAGGTAAGTGGATACAAAATATTACATAATTCTGTGTATGTACTACATCAGACCGAGAACTGGGACAAACATATGATTTTGTGTAAAAATCCAGTACTAGTACAAATTATCTTTTACCCTAAAATCTTCATTACATTTGCTTGTTAAATATAGTAGATAGAAGTTTTATGCCATGATTTATTATCACAGGAGTTTCATTGACAAATTTCATTGAAAAATAAAAACAATTGTGAAAAACAAAATAAGAAATTTAGAAAAAAAATCTTGATCAAGTGCTGCTTTTGAGTCCAATGAACACCCCACAAATGGAGCATTCTCTAGCCTGCTATCCTTACATCAAGTTACATATTCATGTACTCAACTAACTCCAATAATATACGTAAACAACAAAAACAATCTTTAATACACAATAATAAATACAATAGTTCACAAGTAAATTCAAAGAAGGTGAACTAAAAAGCTACCTTTCTCGTAAGAGTGGTCCATTCTTTTTCCATTCCTTGTCTAAATTATTCTGTAATATGAAAGAAAAACACCAAATGTAATTAAAACTGTACACAGTCGCACCATCATCACCATCACTTTCATCCTTTCCAATGGACATCCGTTTTCCAACTGCATACTCACCTAGCACTAGTCCAAAAGTGACAGTCTCTGTTTCTTATGTCGTTCTGGTGGACTCTGTCATGCTTTACTTCAGTACACAACCTCTATAGACTATAGTCATTCTTCTACTCTGTACAGGTAACCTACATGTATACCCTAAAAATCAATTCTCGATTATCACCAAAAATACATTTTTCATCAAAATATAGGTCTATGAATGATTGAAATTTTGTAACTAATCATAATCTAGTAATCAACATCGATGAGCAACATTTCCTCCTGCGGCAACTGCTCTGGGCTTTAAGAGTACAAGATCTAAGATGTAGGGTTAGAGTTGCAATAAGGTTTTATAATACAAGATTTATGGTTAGGTTTAGGGTAGTGTATTAGAATTAAATCCAGGGTTGAAGTTAGTGATTCAATTAGTGTGGAATTCATCGCTCATAGCTCATAGCAGTTGTAGCCAGAGCAAGTATGGAATCTCAACACCACCTGGGTGCAATTTTACAGGGAAAAAAGAGAATGTTCATTAAAAAATCAGAACCCTTGTTTTTAGGGGAAAACATGTTGTGCATATAGGGCATAGGTCCCTCACGCCGTGTTTGAGATGGCTAGCCATCTGTGTACAAGCATACATGTATGATGTTATAATGTGTAGCTCAGACACACTGAGCCAGGCTGCCTTCTTCACAAGCATCCACCGTCATTCATACCTAGGTTTTTTACCTGACTGCTAAGAAAGCACAAATGCCTGTGAGCAAGCAACCAGGGGACCAACAGCTTTAGGTCCTCTCCGAGGGACCTGGTAATGAGGATAAATGTCTTACCAAAGGGCAGACCATTTGGAAATCGAACCCGAGACACCAGAATCCGAAACCCCCGCTCTACTGACTGAGCTATCGTGCCTCCTTGTCCAATACAACAAGACTGTCAAAAATTGCATTGGACAGAACAGATGCCCATTTTTCTTCTTCTTCTTTCTTTCTTCTGTGAAAAAGGCCAATGGCGTACTCTCATGTATATGATGTAGTTTTGAATGCAGAGATAAATTTACAATACCAAGGCTCTACAAAGGACTTGTCAGACCCATCTTGGATTATGGCAACTCTCGTGATGCTAAATCCATAGAGAAAGTTCAAAAGAGAGCAACCAAAATGATCTATGCTATTAGGAATCACTCATACACAGAGAGACTGAAGGCACTCAACCTCCCATCCCTTCAGTACCGCAGACGTCGTGGAGACATGATCCAAGTGTACAAAATTGTTCATGGATTTGAACGCATCCCAAGAGATGCCTTCTTTGAACTTTCAGCAGGCAATACAAGAGGTCACAGTCTGAAGCTTTCTAAACCCAGATGCCTGACCAAACTGAGGCAAGATTCATTCAGCCAGCGGGTCATAAATGACTGGAACTCACTCCCTGAAGAAGTAGTTACAGCTCAGACTGTGAATAGCTTCAAGATCAGACTGGACAAGGTGTGGGCAGACCAGCGGTTCAGCTCACCATATGAGTAGCAAACCCCTTTAAGATAGAGATCTGAGCCAAAAATGACACCGAGCAGACACCACACCAATCATTGAGATGGATGAAAATGGCACAGAACTGGAAGCCTGACTGCTGGGATCCACAGCACTCTTCCAGAATTTTGGGTAAAGGTTAAAGGGGAATGAAACCTTTGGAACAAATAGGCTTGTGTAGAAACAAAAAAAATCAAAGAATAAGAATAAAGAAAGTTTGAGAAAAATCGGACAAATAATGAGAAAGTTATGAGCATTTGAATATTGCAATCACTAATCCTCCCATTGGCAATGCGACAAGGATGTGTGATGTCACTGATGAACAACTTTCCCTTTGGTGGACTATAAAATACCCTCAAAATGTCTCTTTTTGCTTTTTCTTACGATGATACAAACTCTTTATCCATTATGCATTCTTAAAAAATATGTATTACATGCCCTCATGTAGAAAGAACACATGATCTGTGGATAGATGTGATAAAAGAGGCAATTCAAGTGAAATATATACTAAAGTAATGGGGAGAGTTGTTCATCAGTGACATCACACATCTTTGTAGCATTGCCAATTTGCTATCTCCATAGCAATAGTGATCACAATATTCAAATGCTCATAACTTTCTCATTATTTGTCCGATTTTTCTCAAACTTTTGTTGATCTGTTTCTTTGATTTTTCTGTTTTCACACAAGCTATCTTGTTCCAATGGTTTCATTCTCCTTTAAGTTCTTCTTGCAAAAAAACTTGGAACAAAAAACTGATAATGGGTCAAATTTGGTAGTACAGAATCAATTAAGTGCAAACCCTTAAGTAGGCCCGTTTCGGGTACACGTGTACACGTGTACACGCACGGTCAAGTCAGTGCACGTGTACTAAATTCCATCACCGTGTACACGGTAGCATCTGCATAAACAAGCTCACAGCCTCACATTAAATCTTAGTTCTCAGACACTGCACATGTTTTAATTACTAATATGTCAACATATTTCAATTAATCCAGAGTGAGTTCACTTTCAAAATCGCCAATTTAATCCACATTCTTTCTGGAGACTCACGTTTTTGTACCACGAAATCGGCACGAAAAGGGTCTGCTCCCGTCTCAAAAGCTCGAAAGCGTTGCTCAATCACACTCAGAGTCAATTTGAGAATCACCAATTGCGATAGCGATCATCGCTACAACTTACGTGTTATACGCTCGCACACAAGCCTACAAACAAACGCTCTTCAAATTGGCAACATAATAATGAAAATTAATCGATAACTTCAGTTACACTTATTCTGCAGCGATCTGTGCATGCATGTACGGTACAGTATACAAAATGCGCATCCACCGAGCGTCGGCGATAGCTAGGGCCCTGCACTGATTTTCTTTTGCATTCTTAATTTAATGCGCTGCTAAGCCGAGTAAACTTTTAATTTGCACCAATTTTTGTGGATTGATACTTCAAACTTCTCAGGTAAGCTTTAAAACCGTGACTTAGGCTATATAGACCCCTTTTTATGACATATTGATGCGGGTCCGTGTCGACATGAAAACAGAACTCGCTCTCACAGTGTTTACAACGTGTACACGTGTACACGACCGAAAAACACGCCGTGTACACGTGCATCAAAAATGGACTTTCAAAACGGGCCTACCCTTAAGTTTTATTTAAACCTGTAACTGGTCATCAGATCGGCAGCTGTTTCACGCCGCTCGCCAATTTATTTATTTTTACCACATTCTTTTTTTTTTCAAAAAATTGAGAATTTGAAAATGTGTTTTTCATCATTTTGAATTAAATAAAATTCCCTTCAGAAAGATGTTGCAAAGTCTTAGGCATATTTCTGATCTGTACGATGCAGGATCTAAGGGTGGGGGGTTGGCATGACATATTGATTAGAAATACCTTAAAATATACTTTTAGATATTTCTAAACTATATGTCATGCAGTCTCGCACCGCAGACAATTCAGCCCAGTTCCAAATATAGAATGCATATCCGGCTCAGCTGGCCGTGCCGGTGCGCTGGCTAGCCGGATGGAACTCATTTAAACACGGATTAGATTCTTTTTGGTCAAATCAAGCAAACATTTAATTGTCTGACATCCATGCCCGTACTGTGCTTGTTAGACATAAGTGTTAACGTCGGGAGATCTAAAGGACTACCTACCCTCCGGCCTCCCGTACAGATGATGATGATGATCAAGTAGAAATGCGCCAGTGTCTATGCATGGATATTATCCGGTCATCAAAAATACATGTAAGATCACAGTGTGTCTGTTGCCGAAATGATTCTGAAACATCCTAACATTATATACCCAGTTGTTGTGTGTCCGGACGATCAATTTCAGAAAGTCATTTGGAAAAAATTACAAGCGAAGTTTTAGCAATTTTTAGTATAAAATGTTAGGAAATATTAATTATTATAAAGAACTAAATAGCGGATGACTACACATATTGAATTCATATTCTTAGTGTAATCCAAAGACAAAAAAGAAGGCTTCAAAAATACGAAGTGTCCGGACACCCGACCCTAGCCAGGACTCCAGGAGGCTTCTAGAGACGTTACCCGACGCACGCGTCTGTAACGTTGGCGAAGAACAATAGGAAGCAAGATGGCGGCGTAAACATCGGGCAAGTCTCTTCCGTCTTTTCACAATATTTTTCTCATTTTTTTATGAATTCTTGTTCAAAAATAACAACGAGGGTGTAGAAATGTCGGACATGAAGTTTTATCCCATGTACATGATTTAGGGCTAGATCTTTTAGAAGGAAAGTAGAAATCTCGGGGGTGAAAGTTTCAAGTTTTGGCTTCCGTCGTGTGGGTCAATTACCAGGAAGACCTGGCTTTGTATGAGAGTAAGCTTACGTTAGTAAATAAATGATTTTTACTCTCTAGAAGCCGCCTGGCTACCCGACCCCCCCATCCTACTTTTGAGATTGATGATGAATGAATTTTTTTTTTAAATTTTGGATGTGCCGCTTGCGTTTTGGGCGTGACCCAAACAGCTTGTGGAATTTACTAGGGTGTCTGAAGCCACACTGAAAAGTGTCAGCATAAAACAGGCCAATTTAGGGGAAAATATGGCACATTTTTGGGGGGAAGTTCAGGCTGCTAGAAAAATGTGATCTGAATTGATTATTAACTTGTTTGGCATGTAAGGAAAGAGAAAATTCAGGGGTTTCTTTTGACAGTAAGGACAAGTTTATAGGATTATTTGAAATAAGGATTTAGAGATAAATTGCAGACCCTTATTTGTGTGTGTGTGTTGAGATTGTTATTTCCCCATGCGTTTTCTATGGGAAAATGAAATTTCTGTTTTGCACAATTTTTTTCACTTTGTCGCAATTTTTCATTGTGATCTGGTTTCAAAATCTTTATAAAAATCATACCATCAGAAAGAGCATAAAAAATCCTATCGGACACTTTATGGACAAGTTTTTGCCATTAAAATTAAATTTATAACAGCTCTCAGAAGCTGAAAATTTGGATTTGTGTGTGTCCCGTTTCTTAACTACACAGTCTATGGCAGAGAAACGCTGAAAATTGACCTAATTTCATTCTTCTTTTTTGCAGCCAATAATTGGAATTTTTTCAAAAATGTTACGTTTCTGTCAGTCTGAAGAAGGTCATTTCTCTTCAAATTCACAAAGAAAATGTGATATTTTCTTGAAATAAGAAAAATAATTTTTTTCTCCAGACACCCTAAATTTACATGTGTGGCATGTGATGCACACTTTCAACACTGGCGAGAACAGTGCTCCAGGCTAGGCATGCCCGGGGTGAATTTAAGCAAATAAAATCACTGTCATAAAAGTGTCAATGTGTCATGACTGTGTGTTTTAACAAACAAAACAAAACCTCACTCACTCGCCATGCTAAGAAATTTGATAAATAGAAAAATATAGATAAATAGAAATATAAGATATATATAGCGGTAGATCTATACTTTTATTTAATTTGGTCAGTCATTTAATTATACTCAACAACAGACAACATACAACAAATGAAAACATCAATGAACATCAGTCCTGCAAATCATGGCGAGTCGAAAGTTCACATCATCACAATTCACATCACATCATCAGTATTCATCAATTTCATGGTCATGTCAGTCAGTCACATATTCAAAACGTCTGTAAATTCGAAAGCTTTCCAAATGTTCAATTTTTCACTCACTCTATCATCTTATCGTCAACAACTTACCCGTCTAACATAAAGTCTAACTTCAGCTCTCTGTCTGGTTAGAAAATGTCAGCAATTTGCAAAGATTCTACTGATGTCTTGTCAGTTCGTCTGTCGTGAAATACGAGCAGCATGCAAAGCCAACCACCGCAAAATTACACACACACTGAATGCAAAACGCGCGTGTTACAAAATTCGCGTTCATTTTCCCCAAGATTTTCCCATTCATAACATTAGATTGTGCAACAAAATATTTATTTGTATAGACACGAGGTGGCGGTAGACAATGAATGACAGGCAGTGTATACAGCCACACGCGTGTGTCTTTACCATCAAGCCACACGCGTGTGGTTATATACAGAACACCTATCTGTGGATACCGCCACACGCCGCCAGTAATAACAGTAAAACACGTACCGGTATGTAGGTCTGACCGTCTATATCACGATCAAAATAACCTCATTTCTTCATTAAATTCTTACATTCTAAACCCCTTTGATATCCTTAGATCGTTTCAATTTCATTCTCACCGTCTTCTCTCCTTGCTTTTCTTGTCTTGTTACAAACGGTCGTCTGTTTAACAGCAAATTCTCTTTTTCTACTTGTGTCGATTCTGGCTTCCTTCGCGGTGGCAGACCCATACACAGTTTGGGTTTACGTAAACCCAAACTGTGTGTCTACTAGTACTACTGTGCACTGTGCTGCGCTAACGCTGTATGGGTCTGCCACCGCGAAGGAAGCCAGAATCGACACAAGTAGAAAAAGAGAATTTGCTGTTAAACAGACGACCGTTTGTAACAAGACAAGAAAAGCAAGGAGAGAAGACGGTGAGAATGAAATTGAAACGATCTAAGGATATCAAAGGGGTTTAGAATGTAAGAATTTAATGAAGAAATGAGGTTATTTTGATCGTGATATAGACGGTCAGACCTACATATACATACCAGTACCGTACGTGTTTTACTGTTATTACTGGCGGCGTGTGGCGGTATCCACAGATAGGTGTTCTGGATATAACCACACGCGTGTGGCTGGATGGTAAAGACACACGCGTGTGGCTGTATACACTGCCATGAAAAGGCCCTATTTGAATGACTGTGAGAAGAGAAAACAGAGAAGAGAAGTCGAGGGAGAAAGAGACGGAAGAAGGGAGAAGAAAGTGAGAATAATGATGGAGAAAATTAGGGAAGGAAAATAAGGAGAAGCAAAAGGGAAATAAAAGGAAAACAAGAGGGAAAAAGGAGAATAAAAAAGTGAGATTGAAAAGAGGAAGAAAAAGATCAAAGACAAGGGAGGGACAGGGGTGGTGCTGGCCATGGGCTAGTTCAGGGGCCTGCATGGAACGATTTTTTTTTACAGGGGGTGATATGCGGATCTATATTTGACAAGCACCCCAAAAGAGGCTACGAAATGTGGGTCATTTTGGTCATATTTCTTCATTTTGCCACGCCTACCAGAATTCCAGGGGTGCTGCCAGTGGGGATCATGACACACGCTTCCCAGGGGCGCCATATGGGCCACTTCTATTGAAAATTTGGACAGCATGCTTAACAGGATTGTTTTTCCAGAACGGGCGATGTGTCAAAATATGAGCGACGGTGGTGCATGCCTTTCAACCAAGGGTATACTATGAAAAATGGTAGCTTTCTCTGAAAATAGATCATTCGAGGCATTATAAAGGGAGTGGGAGTTGAGTAGAGAATGAAGAGGGTCCGATGAATGAGCATAATTATGCTATACCATTAGCTCGGGGGAGGGGGGGGGGGGGTGGAGAAGAAGATGAGGAGGAGGAAAGGAGAAGTATTGAATAAAACAGAGGGAAATTAATAAATTTTATATGAGAGAGAGAGGGGGGAAGGGGGGGGGGAGAAGTAGAGCAACAAGTAGATAGAGGCCAGAGACCAGGAAAGTACAAGTAGGCCTACGGAGCAGATGGATATATGAGATTCTTAGTCCAACTAGTATAAACACCTCTTCATGTTTGCCCCCGCCCCCTCGGCCTCCCCCCCACAACAAACCACTCATAGTAGGCCTCAGTACTCTAATTCTTCTCCGGCAATTCTTGCATTTCCAGAGAGATCGAGCCCCACTTTTATTTTTCTTGTCAATACATGTCTCATATTGCACTTTTATATCTGTTCACTTCCGGGACAAAATATTTGCCAAATCAAAAACACATAATGGATGACTTTGATATTCAGTTTTATCAAAGAAGCACAAAAAACCCTGAAGCGGGGGTTGGTTATAAGATGAAATGGTAATAAGCTCTTCTCCATTAACCGACTTTATGCGTGTAGAGACATCCGACAGAGTCCTCCAATAAGTGTTCCAATTATTGCACGATCCCAATATTTGACAAAAAAATATTATCACAAAACTAACTTGGCTAGCACAAGCGGTATTTTGGTTATTTCTCTTGTTGAAAAGACGGTAGTACGAAAACTTGAATATGAGATGGGATGAAAGATAAATGGATGAAATTTGCTCCAAGTGAGATGATAAAATCCACAAAAAGTATTAAGTTATTTGACGACGTTCTCAAAACACGTGTTTACTAGAGTAGAAAACTTTGAGAAGTGTGTCAGAAATGAAAGTAGTAGTTTCCGGGAGTAGTTTTCATCCCAAATGTGTTGGAGGATGTAAACAAAGATAGAGGGGAGGGAGAGGTACCAATTCGGAGAATTTGTGGTGAGTCACAGGTGATTGTGCTGTGTGAGGGTCATTATTATATTATTGACCACTTGTTATTGCTTAGGAGTGGAAGTAACTGGTATCTAAGGGTAATGTCCTCTCGAAGATTATGAGTAATAGAAGGCAAAGTTGAGAAACGAGGAAGGATGAAATTTTGAAAATACTCCCGGAAAATACTGCAATCCTGTTTGTATCATCGTAATATCTCAATCATTACTAATGGTCCTTTACATTAGGGAAATAGTAAACTGATGTACCATTGTACCCAGTTCAAATATTTCCTTCACAACTTATTTTAATAAAAGTTGACTTTACAATGAAATAAAAAAAATAACCCTCATTCTGATTCAAGAAGTTTTAATAATTAAACGATTGCAACATAAAGGCATCATTTTTAATATGTCGCTTTTAAATCTTATTCTTTTCCGTAGTATCAAATGAACAAAAAAATCGGATGTAAAGGATATGATTTTAAGGTATATGTTTATAGCCTAAACAATATAAATTATGTTCCACCAAATTAATAAATGACTCAATTTTTTTTAGGGCAAGTCCGCCCCAACAAAAAGTTTGCATGTCACCGAGTTATGCATAAATTTTATAACTGTTTTGAGAGCCATAAGCAAATCTTGAAAATGTCAAAACTTTCTAATTTTATATCAGATTTTGATGAAATTTTCAGTATTGTGCTCGTTTTATTTGTCTCTGTTAATTCAATTCAAATTTTTCTTAGATGGACTTTGAAATATAATTTTACATCGAGGAGGAGCGATAGCTCAGTCGGCAGAGCGGGAGATTCGTATTCCGGTGACGCGGGTTCGATTCCCACTTGGCGCGCTAGTGCCCTTTGGTAAGGCATTAATCCTCAGTACCAGGTCCTTCTGAGAGGACCTTAAGCCGTCGGTCCTCTGGTTGCTTGCTTACAAGCATTCATGCTTTCTTAGCAGTCAGGTATAAAATCACCACCACCACCACATCATTTTTAGTAGATAATAGCCAACATCACATGATGTAAACATGATGTCAGCTTTGTAACATCAGTTTTTTTCTGAAAGAGATTGGATGTAAATCACTAGCATACCTATCATGGGGGGGGGGGGCACAGTGGACACCCAGCATAATTTCTAATTACCCCTTTTGTCTGAAGTTCATGGGAAGTGCTTACGAATATAGTGGTGACCTTTGAACTATGCAATAGTTTTCTCAGAAAATAATTGTTTTGATTAGATGGGAAGTGCCACTGGAAACGGAGGTGATCTTACCAGGTACATAGCATACCTCGAGAGGCCTTGAAAAGAAATCCATACTACATAATAAAACTGTTTAAATTTGTGACATTTTAACTGTAATGTTCATAATCCAAAGATACTTCTATATGCTTGTTTGTTGAGGTTTTGTGGCTCAGTGGATAAGTGTCCAGACTTTGAATTGCAAGGTCCGGGGTTTGAGTCCCACTGCAGCACTGACAGGGTGTTTTTCTACATTTGCCACTCTTCACCTAGGTGTAGTAAATGGGTACATGGTAGGAAGGAATTCCTTGAATGCTCGAGTGTCCGATCAGTGTAGCTGTGCTAAAGCCGGGGAAATAATATGCAGCACTTAGTGCTATAATGTTGCATATTATTAGCACAGAGATACAAAATGAGGTCCGATACAGAATGTGTGTGGTTAGGAACTTGACTTTATTAACAACAAAAATAAATAAATGTACTTCATATCTATGGAAATAAACTTTAGCAAATCACCGTTCTAACAAACAAAACAACAAAACTGCTACTAACAAATTTGATAAATATATAGAAATAAAGATATATAATTCAATTTGGTCACAAAGTCATGATTTTAAAATTCCCTATTTCTTAATCATTTAGTCAGTGAAAAAATAGTAGCATTTTAAAAATACTCAAACTAGACCAATGCATGCTATTGAATGAGTTCCTTTGTTTCTAGCTGACCATAGGCACTCACTAATTTCACTACAATCACAACACACAACTAAGCATATTGAAAGACACACTTTTCTTTTTCAAATCATGATACTCACTTCTGTACATCTAAATTAAACAAAGTCAATTGTTTGTACCTGCATATACAAGACAGCTGCAAGCCTTGTTTTTTTTTCCCTTTGGTGCCCACAGGATGACGGCATGATAAATGTTATTCTTTATTTGAATTACAAGTTTGCTTGTTTTCCTTAATTTTTGCACGAATAATGCATCACCCATTTTCTATGGAGGGGTGTAATGGTACAGTGAAAACTATTCCACTGGTTAGATTAGGTTGCATAAATGCACATTGACACACAAGGCAGCCAGATAGTTAGAGATAACACCTACACTCCTATTGCATTTTAAGACCTTCCATTTTACATGATTTCATTCATAATCACCACTGAAAGACTATGGCTATCTACAAAGCCTTAACTCTATCTACAAAAAAAAATGGCTGGGAATTTTGTCCATTCTACTTGGGGTATTTTTTTCTATTTATTCTATTTCATATAAATCCTTTGACTAGATTTCCATCTGCTATAAAATCCACTAACTTTTTACTCTTGATTTTCAGAGCATATAAATATTTATGTGAAGAAGAAATCTTAACAATCTTCCCTTTATAAATGGAGGGTTACTAGTTTGATACATCTAGTAACATGAGACATACATGTATATAATTTTAAATGTATTTTGAAATATGATTACATATTCAAGTAATCTATCTCTATATTTATGATATATTCTTAGATATATCAAACTATAGCTGCACTACGAGAGAACACCATGCATTACTTTAAAATATCATGTATGGAAAAACAACACAATATATTGACAAACAGCAAATACACACACAAAAGCTTAGAGTCATATCAAAATGTAGAAAAATAGATGACTAAAATAACTTCAAAATGAGAACAAAAAAAGTAAATTAATATTGGTACTATCATAAAATAGTCTTTCTAAGTAGTTCACAGCATGCTTGGAGGTTTCTTCCAGTACAATTATACACAGAGTACCACAACATAGAGTATCATGAAACAAAACAAATTCATAAAATACACATAGAGATTCACACAAAAGCTTGCCTGGTCATAAGTAAATTACAAATAAAGAAACATAGCTAAATTAATTGGATTATAACATTACAGGCAATGTCTATTTACAAGTGTATCATTAGATCACATTTAAGGCAGTCTAATATTTTGGGTACAGGTATGCATAGCAATACATTGGTTTTGTTTAGATAAGATAGGTCAGGTGCATACAAATATTCTATTGTATCTTAGTACATAAAAATCATAATAATAATAATACTCTTAAAGGAAACATGTATTCTGTCATCCTTACAGGTTATCTTTGCTCAAAGCACACAAGACTGTCATACGAAAATAAATAGTAATATTGGCAGGAAAATAGTTGGATGAACTTGCAAAAGAAATAAAAAACATTTATGGCAAACTAATTCATTATTAACTTCCATGCACACATAAATTATGGAGCAGATGCTCTATTTTCTTCACGATTCTCATGATTTTTCTAACATTTATAAAATCTTATTCTTACTAGTAACCAATATTAAGGGCATTTAAATCTGAATGCACTCCTAACAGTGATAAGACATTTGCTTGGGTCTTGATACCTCAGAGGGCATAGGGGTAAAATTGGGTTAGTAACAGAGTTTTTGGTTCAGAATAATGTAAAGATTAGGACTAGAATTTATTTAGTTTTGAAGTTGGGTTTTATGTTTGACTTAACATGCAGAATTTCCATCAGAGCAATGGTCACCGGAGCAAATGTTGCGGAAATTCCTCCTAACTATTCCTCACAACCTGTTTCACCTTCCCACCACTCCCCTACCCTAACCCCTTCCCTCTGCCCCTCTCCAATCCCCCTTCTCCTCTTCTTTCTCATCTTAAACAAGTCAAATCATTGGACCAAATGCCAAAATAGCTTTACACTATATTACACATTATGTAGTAAACGAATTCACTTCCTGATGATAAATTCATTTCACATTTTTCACATGATTTCATGTTAGGATGCAGAATAATTCAACAATAATATCAAAATATTGCGACATTGAAAATTCAATAAACAGACTATATTGGGTCCTTGATATATCGCCTAACATGGTATCACAATTACCATTTTAATGCATATCATACCTCAAAAAAAAATCTGCCTTGAAATGCTATAAAGACAGACATAAAGTCATACTTAATGAATTTCATACAGCTTTATAAGGCCAGGGGCCCGTTGCAGAAAAAAAGTTGCAATCAATTGCAACTCTAAAAATTCAGGCGCAACTTGATTTCCAACCAATCAACAGCGCGCATTTTGGACTTGCGATCGATTTTTTGGCTTGCGTTTAGACGAAACTCTTTCTGCAACGGGCCCCAGGTATGCAATTTCTTGACCTACAAACTTTCAAGCCATATGAGAGTAGGACTTATGCAAGGTTGGCAATTGACATTCTATGATAACCCTAAGTACATACATGTTTTCATTTACAGACTCCGACTACCATGCATATAACTGCTCAAATTCTACTTATATTTTTAAACATGCATCACAAAATATCAAACAATTCTAAGAAGGCACGCATTATTTTCATAAAATCATCTTTAAAAATATAGGCAAATCTGTATTCAGCCTAGCCATGATAGAATGCAAGTTGTCAAAATGCAGAAATTCCATTGATATTCAAACATACTCATGATTTTTACATTAACTATAATTGTGAGACAATGAAATGAACTACAATTAGAAAATAATCACAATATTTTCTTATTCTTTCTAGCCTCTGAAAAAACCCCTTATGCTTTAAAAACTGAATAGCTGCCAAAAGTGACAACATTTTGTAGCCTGAGGAGCATGGCTTCAGTTGATATAATTTACTATGTCAACGAAAATTGTAAGCAAATCCATAAAAAAAAATCCCAGCCACATTGCTTGCAGATTCTAAACAGTATGTTAATTGCACATTATCTGATAATGCTAGGAAATAGTACGATTAAATGAATATTCAATCATAACTACATTGAAATGTAGGTTCTATTTACGATAGAAGCGATGAGATAGATTAATCTTGTTTTCTGTGGTCACTAAATGGCCTTTTCCGATAATTGGTGGTAACTGATGCACAATGCAAAAAGTGGGTAGGAGATTGCACAGTAGTACTGGAAAATTTTGTACTTTTAACACAAATGAAACATAAAATAGAGAAACATAAGGAATGTATTCTTTAAATGCATAGATAACTTGAATAAAACAAGTAATATTAATACACATCTAGACTCTATAATGTAAAATACATTACAAAATGTGCAATTAAAGTCAATGAACACCTTAAATAGGTTTACAGTCACTTTTTCATATTGGATATATCTATTTTTGTATTAGAGGCATGCTGTGTGATAAATGGAGAAAATATTGGGGGAAATCACTCTTGCATTTCAAAATCCATAGTAACTCTCACAAGCTAACTAACTAACTAAACTTCATGTTTTAAAGAGCACTAATGCTAAATTATAATCAAAGGATAATCCTTGTTGGGGGAATGGAGTCTATAATCTAGCTGGGAGCGAGCAAATATAATCAAATCCTGGCTGAAGTCACACCAACTTATTGCATGCTTGAGGACTGTTAAAATAAGAAAGGCATTATCTGTTATCAGAGCAGGTACCTGGTTACCCTAATGGAATGGGTAGTCAACAAGACGACAGAATGAATGCACACCTATAACACTCTTGCTCTGAATATCATACTGATAATAACACTACCTGACTTTTATTAACCGTTGAGTACATTGCAACCAGGAATATCATTATCAATTGAAAGCCTAAAACAGGAAGAGAATAAACTTGGCCGTTTGGACCAGAATGATCTAAATCTCTTTATCAACACCTGTAACACAGCCATACCCGTATTCTCTTTGTTAAAGCAATAACAGATTGCATTTATCACAGGTCAATAGCTGCAGCAAATAATAATACACATAGCAAATGGATGAGTGGTGATAACAAGGTATCTTATTGCAATTGAACAAAAAAAAGAAGCTGGCCAAAATCATACACACACAACCAGGTCAAAAATCAGCAGAGACTGAATCTTCCTCAAACGCATTTCATGGAAAATCAAATCTTCTTAACTAATTGGAGTATACCACTTTACAGCTGGAGACCCCTAGGAGAGGAGCCGAGAAGCCTGCCCTCGTTGTCGGCTGCACACAGAACTCAATGCTGTCCACTTGTCCTTTCTTCTCCAGCTTCGGGATGAGAAGGTGGCACACGCGGAAGCTGTGCGAGTGCGCCCTCCCGACGAAGAGCTTATCACTCTTGCTGACGGCCCGGCTCTGGTTCGGGTCGCGCTCGACGCCAGAGCAGTAAATGTCAAAGTGGTGCCCAAGGCCGGCAGGGTAAGACCATGATAGAGTGGCACAGAGGGAAACAACGGTATGGGGGTCAACGACATCAGCGATGGGGGGATGCCAGGTGATGTCTGAACAAGAGAGGTCAGTGACCTGCTGTGTTTGGTCTCGAAGAGAGCTTGGGTTGACGACCTGGGTATAAATGAATAATACAATATTCATATAGGGAATATTTCAATTAAAAAAAATCACAAACTCTTTACAGACAAGTTGTATAAAAGAACAAAAACTTAAGATAAAGAATGCTTATGAAAGACAAGAAAAGTGGTACTAATCTAAAAAAAAAATGACAAACTCTTTCCATACAAGTTGTATACAAGAAAAAAAAACTTAAGATAAAGAATGCTTACAAAAGAATAGAAAAGTGGTACTAATTTAGCCATTTTCTTTTAGTACATGCTCTCAATTACAGGGAAACATCAAAAGGTAAATTGCTGATTGATCTTCACCCACTTTGTCTACTTTCCATATGTGCTCATTACACATTGACTTTTTCTAGTTCGTCTACAAACAGTTTATCTACTAACAATATACAAATAGCGAATAGGCATGAGTGCGATGGTGCAAGATTTCGAATGAGGCGAAGGAAATATGCTCTATTCAACTCGGCTAATGCCTCGTTGAATAGAGCGTTTTTTTCTTTCACCGAATGCGAAATCTCGCACCATTGCACGAATAAGAATATTCGCTATTTGTGTTGTACAACTGCTCGGAATCTAGCGAAAATATGAAAAAAAATTGTCACCTTATTCAATGAAATCGCATTGTGACGTCACCTCCTAAAGCCGTGCAATGGTACATTTTGGATGGTACGTCTTGTGTGCAACGGTACGAATGTGTGACAGTCAGCCTCCCATTTGATTGCGTACAACAAGCCAAGTACTAGGCGTTGTACAATTTGGTCTAATTGATATTTTGCAGTTACCATTCCAGTTCAGGCTATATCCATTTCCTCTAATATCCACTGGATCTAAACACCACTGTGCCTGTACGGTTAGGGTACTCCATTATTTATTTATAAATAGCTTCTATCAACAAAACTGGATAACTTCATAACACCCTAATGTCAGGGGCCATCCTGAATAATTTTCTAGTCCATATGACTGGCTTGAGCAGTTTGTGTAGTGAAGAAAGGTGTACAACATTGTATGAAAGTGTTCAGGTGTGACTGTATTTTACTCACCTTGATTTCACCAATCTTGACTGAGTAAGATTCAACAGGATCAGCTGAGAAGCAGAGTACACCAATCTCAGTGATCTTACCACCAGCGACCAGCACAGACTCTGGTAGAAGGTAGTTCCTATGTTCCATAGAAAGGAAATGAAAGCACAATCAATAAGGTTTAAAGTATCATTGTAAATTGGGTGAATGTGATGAACAAATCATTCTCAATCATATTTAAACAAAAATAATTCTCAAAAAAACTTATTCAAATTTAAATAGGAGTGAGGGGTACATTAGATTGGGTGTTAACACTACTTTTTTTAAATTAAGAATTCAATTTGAAAAAGTCAATATCTATTGATTGATCAAGAAATCATTCTTGTCATGATTCTGTGACTTAACTCAGGACGTCTTCCGCCAGAAAAAGAATCCTAGATCATTCCTTTCAAGTGAAAATAAATAGGACTCTGCATGATCCACTGAGCAGCTCAACCAAGTCAACAAATGTAAGGGAGGAGTGAGGTAACAACACTATAAAAAGCATGTTATTTGTCATCTTATGAAGCATTCTACCTCATTACCCGTTCAAAGGGTGAAAACAACCAGCAACTCCAGGTGATTCCTTGTAACATAGGTATCACTGAGCTGTAAACCAATGGATTAATCCTGGAAGATCATTGAACTGCGAATATGTTCCTTGAAAAGCATATTGCAACAAAGGGATCCTGGACGATCTCTTCAGAAACCTCACCTTGTGACCCAACCTTGGGTCGGTATCACTGAGCTATCGATGCCAAAGAATGCATCCTGGAGGATCTTGTGACAGGTGCCGACCAGAGGAGAGAAGATGGTGGGTTCGGATGACTTGATGGCATCAGGTACGGTGGATTGGTCGATCAGGGCTGACAGTCTCAGGCCATATGTACTCATAGGCTGTTCACCTGCCTTCATGTCATCTGTATGAAAAAATGTGTTATGATAATTATAATTGATGATTTAAAAAAAAATTGTATTTGATGTTAGTAAATCAAAGATTATACAATTTCAAAGTTTCAGTTCCTTATCGGGTATGCAAAGAAAGGAATTCTTAAAAGAAAACCCTGTGAGCAATAAAATCAGAAGTCTAGCTTAGCCATGACACTGCAGGGCATCTTGAGAACCAAACAAGGTGGATATATGCATAATATCAATACCCTATACTGTTATGACTTTATCAAAATAAAGTCAAGGCAAAATTTGAAAGGTGGAATAAATAAGACTGGAAAAGCCAATTGCACTTCTAGGTATTTCTAACTAGATATCAATCAAATAAAGCGAAAATCAAAGTTTCTTCCTACCTGATGTATTCCACAGTAGAATGTCCTTGTTTGGTGTAGATAGATAAAGACATACTTTGCAGTTATCAGCATGTTTGACTGTGTATGAGACAAGTAGAGGGTGTGATCCAGAGATACCGGTAGCAAACAACCTATGAGAGAACAGTGAAGCACCTTAATAGCACCATCTCAAGTCCTCAACTAATAAACTCTGACCAAGGTTTTATCCCATAATGCAACATTATCAGCAGTGTAGTCTTGTAATTACATGCTTACTTTAATGATAACATGCTAATTCTCTAGTGAATGCATTAACACTGTAGTAATTATGTTACCTAGTGGCACTTCAAGTACGTTTCTCTCTGTAACATTTTAGTTTTCTCTATACAAATCAAAACGTATTGAATTCAAGGCTTACTTATTTTCGGTACAAAAACAATTCAGATCTAAAGAATTAAATTCATACTTAAGTCAGAGTCCTCAGTGATTAACACGATCAACGTAAGTTACAAGGTGGACCTGTCTCTTTGTTATGGAATGCACTGTAATGAATGAAAGCACTTTTTTTCTTATACTCTAGCTACTCATTTTATCTCATTCCTACTCCAGCTTTCCAACCCAAACCTATCCTCGCTCACAAGTACATTACATGTTCTATATGAACTTTTTGAAAGGGAAATAAATAAAATATATCCAAGCATGTTGGCAAATAAACAAACATGTGTATCAAATCCAGTTTCTCTTTATACCATCTCCTCCAACCACTTCAATAGAGATCATTTACAGTACTTTACTACACATGACCTACTTGCATCTGGTGATCTGATTGGCTGCCAGTCCTCCATGGATCTCAATACAACCACCCCCATTGAAGCCATCGGACACCAGGTACTGCATGGATGTCTTCTTTGAAGCGCCCTCTGTGTTACAGAACTGCTCAGTTCCATAGGTTGGTACGATCTGCTGGCTGCTCAGATTACACCATGCTTTCTTCATCACCTCCTGAGTGGGGAAATTGGCAGGAAACGACAACTCATTCAATTTGAAGTGAACAGTGCACATTTATCACAGCACAAGTGGTATGGTTTGTCTTGTCATGTCTGGACGCTGTAGGGAATATTGCTTAGCGGTCTCACAACAAAATTTCTCTTAAGCCTCACATTCATTGTAAGAGGAACCGTTGCTGTGCTAGCGCCTTGAGCGTCTCAGGAAGGTGTGTGCGCTCTATAAGACATCACCATTATTATTATGATAACATTACATCATCTATTTTTCTCAAAAAGAAACTATGATAATAATCCAGATGAAACTTACATTTCCACATTTGAAACCAAATTCTCCATATCCCCTGCAGAAATTTGTGACAAAGGGAAGCGAGGAGACTCCATGGGTGTACAGATAAGGATCAAGCAAAGACCAGAACCTGATAAAGAAAAGAAAGGACAACAAAATCAATCAACAGGCAAAAGAATAATAAAAGCTGGGAATAATGGCCCCAAAACTCACAAGTCAAGGAAAATGAATTTCATTTTTGTGTTGTTATACATATTTACAGAGCAGATGCTCTGCTCCGTAGACATTCAAAAAGAGATACATAAACAATGATTCAGATTGAACATACTTGTCTTGGTTGGCGATAAAGTCTGTCTCTCCTAGTTTCTCCATGACCCAGCCTGGAGCAAAGATGGCTGTCGAGAGACCCTGCCTCTTGATCACTTCCATGGCCTGACGGAATGGAAACAGGTGGAAACATGGTATGACTAACAAATAAAATTGGGAGAGGGAGAGAATGAAAAAGAGAGAGAAGAAAGTGAGAGCGGAGAGATTGAATTCAGGAGAGATAGGCAAACAGCAAGAGAGAGCAAGTCAGACAGAGAGATAAAAGGGGGGAGGGAGGTGTCTTCTGAGTTTTAAGCTGTTCTTTTCGTGGTGCATGACTTTTAAAACAAATGTAATGAAGAAGTGCAAAAATGTAAGCCATAAGTTTTTCATATCACATCAATACACTGTGCATCTATAAAATATACTAGATGTTGCATATCTAAACCAGCAGGACATTCATTGATTACCAGTAAAATTGAACTTAACTAAATGAGATAGGATACCTTGTAAGTGTTCCAGCCTCCTCCACCAAAGCAATTCCTTCCAAAGATATCAACCCCAACATAGACATCATGCTTCCTAGGACCAGCATTCTGAACAGAGGTAGCGAGTTTGTTCTCATTCCATGTGTAGTTCAAGAAGATAGCATCACTGGCATCAAAGAAGATCCTGCAAAAGGGATTCAACAAACGAAATAGGAAAACTCAATATTAATTTTCTAAATCACCAAAGGCATGTGGCATGGCAAGAGAATTATATGCTCGGGATAGGACTTCAGAAAATATGTAACTGAAATGTCAAAAGTTTGTGACACTATATATTCTTACAACCTACCATTTGATTAGTTTTTTGAGCAACATCTAGTGCTTCCTATCCTTTCAATTTCATTTCAAAGTTAGCTTTCTAAGCACACTTCTGTTCAGACCCCCCTCTCTCTTCGAGTACCCGTATGTCTCACAAATGTGAAGCAACCAACTATTTAATGAACAAGTGGAATGCCTCTGGCCGTCTCACCTGCATCACGCGGTTCAATATAGCAGCAGTGCTGACTTTGATATTACTCTAACTCGCATAAGATGTTCAGTGATACATGGTTACTCTTATGTCCACTTTTTATGAACTAGACCAATAAACTTACAGAGATATGATGGTTATTCAACAAAAAGCCCCAACATGGCCAAAGTTCATTGACCTTACATGACCTTTGACCTTGATCACGTGACTTGAAACTCAAACAGGATGTTCAGTGATACTTGATTACTCCCATGTACAAGTTTCATGAATCAGATCCATAAACTTTCAAAGTTATGATGGTAATTCAACAGATACACCCAATTTCGGCCAAAGTTCATTGACCTTTGACCTTGGTCATGTGACCTGAAACGCACACAGGATGTTCAGTGATACTTGATTACTCTAATGTCCAAGTTTAATGAACTAGACCAATAAACTTTCAAAGTTATGATGGTAATTCAACAGATACCCCCGATTCGGCCAAAGTTCATTGACCCTAAATGACCTTTGACCTTAATCATGAGACCTGAAACTTGCACAAAATGTTCAGTGATGCTTGAATGCTATTATATCCAAGTTTCATGAATCAGATCCATAAACTTTCGAAGTTATGATGGGAATTCAACAGATATCCCCAATTCGGCCAAAGTTCATTGACCCTAAATGACCTTTGACCTTTGTCATGTGACGTGAAACTAATGCAGGATGTTCAGTGATACTTGATTAACCTTATGTCCAAGTTTCATGAACTAGGTCCATATATTTTCTAAGTTATGATGACATTTCAAAAACTTAACCTCAGGTTAAGATTTAGATGTTGATTCCTCCAACATGGTCTAAGTTCATTGACCCTAAATGACCTTTGACCTTGGTCATGTGACATGAAACTCTAATAGGATGTTCAGTAATACTTGATTAACCTTATGGCCAAGTTTCATTTACTAGGTCCATATACTTTCTAAGTTATGACGTCATTTCAAAAACTTAACCTCAGGTTAAGATTTGATGTTGACGCCGCCGCCGCCGCCGTCAGAAAAGCGGCGCCTATAGTCTCACTCTGCTTCGCAGGTGAGACAAAAACCTGAAAGCTGTCATCATATATGTTACACTTCATATCGATGATCTTCTCCCAAATAATGTACATCTGTATGAAGCATCATTCCCAACAGAATGTTTTTTTTTTCCATGTCACCCAAATTTGGGATATTTGAAAATGACTGAATATCAGAAATAGGCCAGAATTAAAATCAAACACATATCCAAAAATTGAAATATCTTGGTAGTATCATTCAAACTATTCCGCTTTTTCTTGAAAACCTGTGATAACATTCTAGTATTAACATTGTCAATAGAAAAAGTGAAATACTTACCTATTGTTATCATTCAGCATGTCCTGCCAGCGCAAGGAGCCGTCAGCTATGACACTGTCATACCAGATGACCTTTGACCCTTTGATATGCTGGTGCATCTGCTTAGTGAGGTAATCAACGAACCCTAGGAGTTGGGGCATGTGCTCGGGCTGTTGAAAGAAACAGAGGAAAGAAGAACCATTCTGTAATACGGTTAGATATCTGTGATCTTGGAGAAGTGATATAATATAGCTCGTTAAATCAAAAGTGAATTTTACTTGAATACTGCTTTGTGATTTAAATTGATAAATCCTCTCAAATATAACAATGACATAGTGCTTCAAAATCTTACTTTGTAAAAAAAAATAGATCATTACCAGAGCGAATTTAGACACTTTTGAGTCACAAATGAATCTAAATTGAATGAAACACTACCAATAGCTTCAAGCGAATCAGCATGATTACCACAATAATCATCACAATAATAATCAACATAACTATTACAATATTCATCAACAAACTAACAACAAGTCCACAGTGCGCTATCACTACCACATATAACCATCATGACCACCTGCACCACTCCTTTGAGTCCTGTCACAATCCATTCAAAACCAACTGTAGGTGGATGAAAGTATAATACAAACAGGAACAATGCTTACTGGAATTGGGTTCTCGATGTTGATGAGCCAGCCTTCAAAGTTGTAATACTTTGCAATCTCCACCAGCTTGTCGGCAAATCTCTTGTAGGTTGCCTCGCTCCCGTACATCTCTGCACACCTCTTTTTACCGTCTTGCCACTCTGTGATGACGGTTCCTATCATTAAAATATGTTGCAGATTGGTATACAGTCAGAGCTAATACTTTTACTCATAGGCAAAGAATAATTCAAACAGCAAAGTTATGAAATTCATTCATTAATTCACTGATATAAATTCTTCTAACATACTACAAAAGTAGACTACTTGTGTATTGATAATTACAAACAATTACAAATGGTCTCTAAGTTCTAGTGGAAAAGAAAAAAAATCAAGATGATATGAAGAAGTGACTACCAAGAGAATAAGAAATGAAGTGGATAAATCAAGTTATATATATATTATAACTCTTGCATTACTTATAATGCCCTAAAACTCCATCTTGGATCTGATAGTTAAAGAATTAAATTCAGACAAGAAAAGTAATCCCAAATCATAAGTAAGTAATAAAATCAATGATTCTACAACTTGTTGTTGTATTATCTGGTGGCATATAATACATTTTTCTTTAATGAGAAATGAGAAGAATACAATTACAATTTAGGTACTTGTGGCTTGGCCAACATGTGACCCTGTCCCACAGGTACACATTGATTTAAGTAGACTTAAAGATAAATACCAGTTGTGGTATCTCAAATTGAAATCGAACAGAATCCAATTAAATTACTGCCAAAGTGCTTATATGTATAAATAACAAAATATGTGCAAAATAGCTTTGGTAGAAAATACGTAATTGCTGAGAAATAAGCAAAATACGCAAGGAATTCCATCAAATGTCTGGTATTTTTCGAAGCAATATTAATACACTGTCCCACATATGCTTTTCTGTGTTTGTGATCATTAGAATTATCGCTTTTCAGCTAAGATTTCATGATTTTACAAAGATAAATTAACATGAATGTACCAGATCTTGATTTATGATAATATTTTGTTAATTTACTTTGATTTAAAAGACTTTCTCATGAAATATTTGTATCTACTGTCTTTTACCTTTAACATGAACTAATAATTCCTGAAATCGATCTTTCAGGGTAAAATATAAAATGAAGGGAATGAACCTTTATTTTTCTCTATTTCAAGGGCCTTGATGCCACATAATTTGTTGGATATTAATTGATTTTGAGGGCTATTTAAGTGAGTGATGCAGTGTAGGGGAAGGATAGGATGAAAGGCTTGAAGCAGAGGGAGAGGGGGGGGGGGGGTAGGTCTCACCAAGCATGAGGGTGCCATTTTTATGAGCAGCATCCGTCCAGCAGGGTGGGGGAATGGTGACAAAATGATGGCTAAAATAGATGAAGATGTCGATGTACTGCCAGTGGTAGAAACGGTAGGCGGAGCTGACGGGCACTCCCTGGACAAATCTGCGATGATGGAAAAGGAATGGAATGAGGTAATGGTGGGGGATATTGTAAAAGCAAATTGCTGGACAAAACCTGCTATAAATCAAAACCTATTTTAGGTATCACCTACATGTATGTATAAAAGGAAAGGGTCACCTGTCTACAAACACCATCATTTTGTTCCCTTTGGAAAGTTCTCCTTATTGAAATATATATCTGTTCACAGAGACCACCTGCTAATTAAAAAAAAACAGCATTTCTTGTCTCAGAAAGAATTGGAATCAAACTTGACTTGATTCTAAACCAATCCACAGCTCAGATTTTAAACCTTTCACTTTATTTTCATAGATGTGTTTGAATGCAAATTCTCTTTCTGCAAAGCCAATGGGCCCCCAAGAAAGTAAAAACATAGGCCACCATAACACTGTATCCATTGAGAACGTCTTCCTTATTGAAATAAAAATATACGCTTTACTTTAGAAAAGAAAGAGGACTTGGATTAGGACTGTACATGACAGAAAATAACAGGCTCAGGATATCATAACACAAAGCTTTATGCTTGATCCTAAGGCTAATCATTTTATACTTCATATGGGCAATTAAGTACACAAATCAATTTTGCAATCAATCATTCTGCTTTACGTTATTATAGCACAAAGGTAATTTGAAGAAAACAAAGGGTAAATAGCAAGTCCTGTTACTCCAACAACAAAATGTATTTTGGGTAGTTCATAGGTGCATGAGGAACACACATGTGTATGATGAAATATGACTCTTTCTGCATGACATCAATTGATGCGGCAATTAATTTGGCCAGTAATCAATTACAATACAAGGCATTTGAGTTAATTTTGTTCAGACTTCAATTTCAATTCTGATCAGGAAATTTGCCCTGATCAGAAAATACCAGGTAATTTTGGCAGTATGATTTAGAAAATTATGCGTAATATCCCCCCAAAATATCCCAGGTAAATAGTAGGTACTTATCAAAGTTACAAGAATTTTTCCAGGAATTTTTCAAGGTCCTGCGCATTGCCTGCTTATGCAGACCATACTGCACATATGCTTCAAGAATTTAGCCTGAAAGGAGCTTCTTTGGGTCAGTTTGGTGGAAAATAAATATTGTGTATTTTAGAGCCTGAACAAGTTTTTGTAATTTAACAAGAGGTACTCTAGTAATCAAGGCAGTCTCTGAATACACCTTATCTGTACTTCTCATACAATAAATTTTGCTCACCGGTCATCAATGTAACCTCCTTTCATGTCATGGCACACAAGGGTCATAGGTCGAGGTCCAGCGGGGATCGTTGGGGTAGCAAGAGGGGAGTTTGCAACATTGAACTTGTCATCTGGCTGCCATAACAATACTTCATCAAGAGTATCGAGTGGTCGAGTAATAGGCTCGGAAGTCTTGGGTTCAAATCGGTTCCCTTCAATGTGAAAAAGAGAATAGAAGTGTCAGCAATTATCTTATAACATTTAAGCAAAACCTTAAAATTGAATTGAACATGGTGAATAATTTAACACATCAAATATAATTCTGACTAAAATATAGTCAAAAGTGGAACTTATGAGTGCCTCATGCTTCCATCAAAACTACATTGTTTGGCAATTATGTTCTGTTTAATTCAAACTCCACTCGATGTTTACTAAGGCCCTATTGTTCTCAATTAATCAAAAAATGTTGTAGGAAAGTCAGAGATTTTCAATAAGTGATTTAATGTTTCTTCATATCTGCTTATATTTGGCTAACTTGTAAATTTTGTTTTGTCTTATAAGTTCAAAGTTTATCCATCTGCAGAAAATTATTTCCCAAAGGACCACCACCCCTTTGAATATTTCTTCCAGAGTAAGTGCTGCTTCAAGATAGTGACTTCAAGATGATACAGGGAATAGTTTTGATTTCCAAATTTGAATAGCATTTTGGGTTATTAGAGAAAAGCTCTCAACTAAGTAATGTACAGTCCTATGTAAAAATATGCTATTTATGCATAGCAGTCTTTCAAAAAAATTCAAAACTTGTGATGCGATACCAGGAAAATTATTCCCTGACGAAGATTAACACACTATTTGTGTGTGTATGTGTGGAATTTTTCACAAATTGTTATTCCATAAAAAAGGCTCTTGTTCTTGTAGTGCAGGTGCGTATAAACAATCTTGTTCATATCTATACTTACTGGTATTCATTTTACTAATCTATTTCCCCAATTACTTGCATTTGGTTGATCAAGTTATTGTTTCTAGTCTTTCTCTACTCCTTTATGCCTCTCACACTCCTCTATTCTCTCATTTTCAACTCAAACTTTTTGTATGACTTTCATAATTCACATGTTCTGCGTTAATTTTTCCCCAAGGAAATTAGCTTCTAATCAAAAAACAATGCAGAGGTAAAAAGAAACGAAGGGAGGGAATGGGAGAGAGTCAGACAAAACAAAGTGAGGAGGGAGGGGGGGCATACTTGATAGACCCCCCCCCTTTTTACCTTAAACAAAGGTTTGAATGAAGAACTGATACATTTCTATTCTTATGAAATATTGAGATTGAAGTTGAAAAATAAACATTGCAATTGAAAATTGCCATACACTCAATGAAAAATGATGTAAATTTTATTTTTTGAAAGACATTTAAAGACAAAAAATTACAGAAAATTAAAGGCTAACGTTGAATTATCGGCAGTTTACTATTTGCATGTATATCCTGCAGGTGCATGAAGGGGTACATAATACTAACCTCGCACTAGTGTGAGTGGAAGGGGAAGTGATATCATGACATAAACAAGGACAATGTCAATTAATTCATGAGGATATCTCTTTTTTTTCTAATTCTGGGCCAATCCCAATTTTGGACCATTAGTATACAATTTGAGTCATCACTTGGAGTCGACTTGTCTGCCGCCCTCTATATGCATCTTGTAGATTAGCTTCTAACAAAGAGAACAAGATGGCCATGTAATTTACATGGGCATGTTTTTTCCCATCTTCTCATAAAGACATTTTTCTTGTTTTTTAAATGAATATTTGTTTAAAATGAAATTGATGTTTTTCCTACAAACGTCAGAAATGAAGTTCTATCCCATTTACATGATTTAGGGCTAACGTTATATCTTATTTTTACTCTTACAGGGAAAGTAGATATCTCGACTCCAGGGTGAAAATTGCAATGCCATGACATGTTCACTGTGGAATGCACATATAAATGGGGCATAATCCCTGGCTCTGTGTGGAGAGGAAGCACACGCTAGTGAATGATTTTTACTCAGTCTCTAGCACTTGCTCACTTCAACCATCCTGCCTCCAGGTCCTGCCTGTGGGGATTCTACAGGTAGGACTATGGTATACCAATGCAGTACATACACAGCACATACTTTAAAAAATCATTAAACTGTCACTATTGTGACGCATAATTATAATTTCTATACAGTTGCAATTTATTTTTCATTAGTAGTATTTTGGGAATAATCTTTGTATTCACCAGAGTCCAGAGCGCTCCAAAACTTGACTTTTGTGCATATTTTTGCATGCACCCTCTATGGGTGGAAAGTAATATGGCAAGAAAAAATTCATTTTTTAAATTTTAAAGTAGATAAGAACCAATAGCCCCATCTTGATTCCTCAACTACTCATTCCTGGCCAGTGTCCTGACCCATCATGATAGTGTATTCTAGTAATATCAGACCCACTTGAATGATAACATGTTAATTAACTACTCAATACATTTATTTCTTCTCTTCTTCCAGTCTGGTACAGTCCGCCACTGGCGTATTATCGTACCTTGTGCTTGTCAAGTGTTGAGTGTACAGTGCAAGTAAAAAATTTCTACAATGGACTCTATGTGCAGCTAAAAAACCAGACTGAAGCTTAACGAAGCTTGACACACTGCACCTCCAGCTTGAAAGGCTCCAATGAAGAGGCAGGATAGTTGGAAGTGAGCAAGTGCTAGAGAGTAAAAATAATTCACTAACGTGTGCTTCCTCTCCACACAGAGCCAGGGATTTATACCGCAATAGTTATGTTACCGAGTAGCAAAACAATGACTTTTTCCCTTGAAACGTTTTAGTTTCTCTACACAAAATACAATTATAGGTCAATTTATTCTCTCTACATAAAGCATTAGTAGATGTCTGAAAACATATATTTTAAGACTAGGCCCATGTATTTATAATACACAGTCATTGAGAGACCACACACCGTTCACTCCCCCTTTAATCTATTTCTAATTTAGAAAAAATAATCAAAAGAATCAAATTTATTTAAGAGCCAAGTTATATAAGTAGGGCCTAGCTGTGCTGGAACCTGACAGTGTATAAAAATCAAGCATTTGTCCCAAAGAAAAAGAGAAAACAAGCCAAACATTACCAACCTTATTATGCCACTCACAGACTGACACAGTCATGATGGAGACTAAAGTAACAGGGCTGAGAACAAGGTTATATATTTTTTTACATTTTATTAAATTTTTCATTCATTTTTTCTTTCATAGAAAAAAAGGAATAACAAAAATAACACTAATGTTAGATCTTAAGCAGGGCTCCACACTATCCCATTTTTTCTACTGGTCCAACCTATTCATGTCGGACCAGTAGATACCCAGTTTTTCAAATTTTTACTGGTCCGAACCTAAAATCTACTGGTCCCAAAAAGTAAAGAAAACATTAAAAAAAAGGCGCAAGTTTATTTTTCTAGCCTTTCGTGACCCCCCCCCCCCCCCCCCCGTAAAACGAAGGAATGAAGGACAAAAAGAAAGCAAGACAGAAACGAAGAGAGTAAGAAAGAAAGAAAGAAGGAAAGAAGGAAGGAAGGAAAGTCAGAAAGAAAGGATGGAAGGAAGGAAGGAAAGAAGGAAGGAAAGAAGGAAGGAAAGTAAGAAAGAAAGAATGGAAGGAAGGAGGGAGGAAGGAAGGGAGGAAAGAAGGGAGGAAAGAAGGAAGGAAAGAAGGAAGGAAGGAAAGAAGGAAGGAAGGAAAGAAAGAAGGAAGGAAAGAAGGAAGGAAAGTCAGAAAGAAAGGATGGAAGGAAGAAAAGGAAGGAAGAAAGGATGGAAGGAAAGAAGGAAGGAAAGAAGGAAGGAAGGAAAGTAAGGATGGAAGGAAGGAAGGAAGGAGGGAGGAAGGAAGGGAGGAAAGAAGGGAGGAAAGAAGGAAGGAAAGTAAGAAAGAAAGGATGGAAGGAAGGAAAGAAGGAAGGAAAGAAGGGAGGAAAGGAGGAAGGAAGGAAGGAAGGAAAGAAGGAAGGAAAGAAGGAAGGAAGGAAGGAAAGAAGGAAAGAAGGAAGGAAAGAAGGAAGGAAAGAAGGAAGGAAAGAAGGAAGGAAAGAAGGAAGGAAAGAAGGAAGGAAGGAAGGAAGGAAGGAAAGAAGGAAGGAAAGAAGGAAGGAAATAAGGAAGGAAGGAAGGAAAGAAGGAAGGAAGGAAGGAAAGTAAGAAAGAAAGGATGGAAGGAAGGAAGGAGGAAGGAAGGGAGGAAAGGGAGGAAAGAAGGAAGGAAAGAAGGAAGGAAAGAAGGGAGGAAAGGAGGAAGGAAGGAAGGAAGGAAAGAAGGAAGGAAAGAAGGAAGGAAGGAAAGAAAGAAATAGAGAAAAAAAATTAAAAGAAAGATTGAAAAGAAAGAAGGAAAGAAAACAGGAAGAAAACAGAGGAAGAAAGCTAAAACTATTATCATAAATAATTTATGTTTCTTTTTTGGCTCAATTAAAATAGCTACGAAAGAAAGTCAGAAACCAAGTGTATCAACACACACATAAATGCATATGTGGGGCTAATATGTATTCAGACGATACCACCCGAGACCCGATCTGTTTGAACCAAACAGAAGTGAAAATTTACCCTTTTACTGCTTACAGATGACAGAGTTACTCCAATTTTTAGGAAATATGGACATTATAAGAGCCTTTCATGAGTATGAACCGTGAATTTTGACAGTTCTGTGAGAGATTTCTGCCAGAGTTTAGCCAGGCTTCGTTCGTGCGGCCAGTGGAGAATTCACCATGTGGATTGTGTGGCTGACTACATGTACACTGTATGCATGCTGTATAGTACTCTAGTAACACGTGCGATTCATTCTGTGTGTATTCTGTGTGTGAATTGCAGAATTTAACGGGGGAAATGGTTTGCTGTGAATTTGACCATTTCTGCCTTCTCGGCAAAAGTTATTGGCCCAACAATGGTTTTTATTACTGGTCATGTCGGACCCTTAAATCTTGCTATTTTTGGAAAAATTACTGGCCCGATCGACAATGATATTTTTTACTGGTCATGTCGGACCAGTAAATCTTCCAATTTCTGAAAATCTACTGGCCCAACAGCGATTTTTACCGGTCTGGGACCGTCGCTAGTGTCGAGCCCTGTCTTAAGAAAATTATTACCTACTTGCCGCAAAAGTCATGAAAGTAGTCAATCATGACTTATTGCCAAATTAAAAACAAGGAATGTAATGAATAAATCATGATCTTGTTCATTGAATGAGTGCTCTCTAGGAGACTAGAGTTAGGAGCCTCCTGGCTACCCCCCATGCCGATGTTGGACCGACAGGTAATTGTATTCTCACTTACACTTCGTACTTCCCAGCTCACTCGCACTCTGACACTCAATGAATATCCTATATATCTACAATGCAATTTACCGCATGTGAATTTACAATGTATATAACACGGAAACGTGATGGTATATATAAAACAATCATACATGAGAATCGCACACGCCGGTAACAAATTTGATGGCTTCATGAAAAGTAAAAGGAGACCTAGACCAAGGCCCGACCATGACGACAGAACCAACCACATACAAACATGAAATGACAATGCAATAATTACCTAAATCAGGATAGTCAGCAATCTTCACTTTCGACATGAACTCAGCAGCAAGGCTGTTCTGCTCTGCTTGGGACGACATTTCGTGGATGCAAATGTGAGTTGACGAGTCGATCAAGCTACGCCTGCGAGCGACAGATAAACAATATTATTTTGGTAAAATGTATTATGACAAGCCATATATTCAGACATATATACAGTGCACGCAGCCGCAGCGCAGCGCAGGGGCGCTGCAATCAAGAAGGTATGCCAATTAAGAAGGGTGGGGGGGGGGATCGGGATGGGATTTTTGTATTCAGGTCCAGGCAATGTATGGAGTTTGGAGGTTTGGCATGTTGAATTTAAGAAAAATCTTTTCAAATTTTATAGCTGCATGCATAATTATAATTGCCTAATTAATAATTAAAGGGCGGCGATCTCCAGCTTATAGTCCTATAGTCCTACAGGCCCAACGATATCCATTTCAACAGCTTGAAGCACATGTAATATTGATCTTTTAAATCCACTAAATATTATCGTCATATTCATACACATTATATATATATATACTCTCTGTTGGTATAGTATATAAAAATAGGACATTAAAAAAATAATGGGGGGGTCTTTGGCATCTTTTGATACAAAACTTACATAATTTCAACCATCAGGTAGTAGCTTTAAAGGTATTGTTTAACTTTGTGAGCAGCCGATTTAAGAAATTCTCAAACCAAGATGAATGTACAAGTGCAAGTATTAGAACTAATAAACCCTGAAAACAACCATTATTGAGAATGAAAAGCTAAAACTACAAGGCAAACCCCTATTTTGTAGGCATTTTATATAGACGCCTAAATAGTACACATAACTGTATGGGATGAAATTAAGATAGTGTTTCCGGTCGCTTTATATTTCAATTTTTGAAGCACTAAATAATGATTTTCGAACGCAATTTTTTCAGGGCTTCATTTTTGTAACATATCTCAGACACAGGTGACAAGTGTGTCCTTCTAGCTCAGATTTTTTAAAAGTCAAACCAATGTTAACCAATCATTTTAAAAATGTTGCGCTATATGGGCGTTCGATCAGTTTCCCCATACATTAAGTTCTTAATGTCGATATTGAAATGGCAAAAATTACATACAAGGCTACAACTCAAAAAGTATTTGATGTATGCATATCGTAGGTGGCGGAAGCGGGGGGGGGGGGGGGGAGGTGATGACGGTCTCCCTAAATTTCTTGTCGATAATTTTTTTTTCTTGTCATTCCTGCGCCCCCTAAATTGTTTTGGCTTCCGCTGCCAATGTATGCGTATAATACTTTGCAGACTGCCCCCAAATAATTCCATAACCATGTTTTTATTTGTCCCTTCATATTGTCCCTTCATATTAGGCCTACATGTTTACATGTACGATATTCCATGTAGGCACCAGCCAACCTCACGAAAGAATTTTTAATTTGTTATGTGCACATGAATTGGCTGGTGCTCAATAATCAATTTATATTTCTCTTCTGTTGTATCTGTCATGTTTGTTATAATTTGCCTGGAAGTAGAAATAAATAAATGAATCATGAATGAATGAAGTGAATGAATGAATGAATGGATGAATGAATGGATGGATGGATGAATGAATGGATGGATGAACAGGGGCCACGGAAACGTGGGGGGGGGGTCTGGGCGGGTTTTAGCGCCCCACTTTTTTTTTTACAAAATCGTGTACAAAAGAGAAAAAATCGGATCATCTGATCGTGATTTTTTTGCATGGTCAGCCACCCCCCCCCCCCACTTTTAGAACAGTTCTGCGGACCCTGATAAATGAATGAATAGATGAATAAATAAATGAATGAATAAATAAATAGATTAATAAATAAACAAATAAATTAATAAATATTTAAATAAATACATAAATGTAATGAATAAATGAATAAATAGATGAATAAACGAATTAATGAATGAATGCATGAATTAATCAATAAACAATAAAAAACAAATAAATATATGAAGAAATAAATAAATTAATTAATTAATCAATAAACTTATTTACTGAAATTTTAGAGTCAGAATAAAGGGGAAATTAAATGTAGAAGATAAAAAAGGCTAGAGCTTTGTTTGGTTAGATTCCCATATGTGACAATTTGTGCTCTATTTATTTTCATATGCCATATTTCAAATTCACTGATATTATGACACTTTCTTCTTGATATAATTATGTAAGTGGTTTTCAGTTAGGGCCAAAAACACTGGCGATAGAACGACGGGCATGAGACTATAATTTTTTGTTTTTGAAGCAAAGTGATGAATTTTTTAAAGCCATTACAAATTGGCCAACTAAATGAAAAAAAAATTCAAATGGCCTGGCCGCCATCAATTTCAAGCTTAACCGCTCACGATTGTTATTATTATATAAAACAGGGTCAAATTTATATGCTCACATCATTATTTTGTATTCATTATGTAGGCATATTAGGATAGTTTGTTGTTTGGCCTATGAATTATTTTGTATAGGCCTATTGCATATAATTATGTCACATTTGATCTTGTACTATCTGAACGCAGAAATCAAGCAAACAAACAAACAAGCTATAGGGGCCTACTTTATGAACATGGTCTCCTACACACATGTGCACACACATAATATATTCATGCATGCCTCTCTCTCTATATTTTTTCATTCATTCATTTGCGTCAAATGAGGTGCCGTAATAGTTTACTGAAATCATTCAATTTGATTTGTGAACATAGGCCTATATGAGAAGTCTTTGTGACTAAACAGGAGGCCCAAAATGCTGAAAATGTTATCAAAATGAGAAAGTCAGTATGACATAAAAGTTTAAGCTTCGCTTATTTTTCACAAAATATTTACATGCACAATTTAGTCACGTGCAAATGCGAGAATAGATATGTCACTCACTCACTATTTCTTTTGTTTTTTATTGTTTGAATTGTACTCAATTTTTACAGATTTAACAATAACTTGACTGAACCCTAAAATGTTAAACCATGGTAATTCCACATGTTCAGGGAGAAATAAAACATTGTTTCACAGGACAATGGGGAGAAAATTATAATATTTCCTATAATAAAATACAAAAGAAATTGTCATCAGTTCCCTCATTTGCATAGCGAGCTGGGATGTGCATATATATATATATTTTTATGCGAATTTTTTAAATGTCATAACTTTCTTATTTTATATCCGATTTTGATGAAGTTTTAAGTGTTATGCTTGTTGATTTGATTCTTTTATCCAAATCAACTTTTTGTTGGGATTGATAGTTTTCCATATCAATTTGTTTGCGCTCCTTTTTTGCAGTGCGTAGCGTGTTAAATTATTTCCCTATGGAGAATAATAGAAAATACGCCGTTTTTGAGGGATTTGCTAAGATATCTCCCAAACGCGTCAACAAGGTGATCTATCAAAACAGAATAGAATAGAGCAGATTCTCACCTTGAACATGATATGATTTTCATTTAATTTTAGTCAAATTAAGTTCTGTCACTTTTGAGGTTTTTGGAACCTTTCTTGATGATTTTGGAAATCCATTTGTACATGAGCCAATGGGCAAGTGCGGGAAACGAAACGTTTGGTGCGACTTCACATTGTTGTAAAAAAATATATACGTCACAATAGACCCTATCAAAAAAAGACATTTTGCAGAAAATGCTGTAGATTGCAAATACCTAAGAATGATTTTGATTGGATAAAAAAAACCTCTGTCACTTTTCACATTTGCAAAAGCTTTTGCAATAATTGGTCACTATAGTTTGGCGGGTTCAGCCGATGGCATTGTGTGTATACAGTATAGTACACAGTACACACGCATAGCTAGGCAACGCAGCGCGTGAAGAATTTTGCACGTTGTACAGCGACGACTTGAGTGTATGTTGGATAGGACCGTACCATTTTTGACCGGGGGGTGTGCCAATGAATGCAAGTGATCAAGAAGAGTTACAAAACTGAAGGGAGTGAGAAAACAAGGAAAGTGAGAGGGAAATTTATGAAAACAAGTAATGCGAGGAAAAATGACAAGAAAAGGAGAGAAAGGGGAAACTAGGGGAGAAAGGAGAAGTGAAAACACGCAGCTGAGTGCGCTCACGATATGCAAGTTGAACACCCCTGCACCGCAATGTAGCAGCCCGCCACTATACACCAAGACTGCCTTCACGATGCGAAGACAGCGGCGCGTATTATTAGTGACTGTGCGTTAAACGTCCCATTTCTATGCCTTATAAGAGGAGCGTTTTTTGTACACAACAAATTGATATGCTTTAATCAATCGCGAGTCCCGATAAATTCACATGATTAATTGCAGGCCGGCTAGCAAGGTTATCATTTGCTTCGGGTTAATTTTTATTTTCTTATTTTTTTAGGCATGTACAAAGAACTATAGCCTCAAACAGTCTTGTTGTCAACTTCCAAAATATATAAGCATCTGGAACTTCGAAACCTTTATAGGAGGAAGTACTTCCTCGATGATATACTGCCACATCATAGACATGGAATAAAAAGACAGATCAGCAATTTTAATAGACATTGTTTATACATTATTCATATCTATTTTCATTGGATTCAAAATAATGAAGTAACGTTTCTATCTTCTAAACACGTATTTGAGGTTACGTTATTGGTACAAAATCTCATGATGAGTTTGTGAAAAAAGCAAGAAAAAACCCAAACAACTAACTTTTTGCAGTTTGCTATTGAGTGACAGATTGCCATGTGTCGAGTTTGATACGTGTTTCTAAACTTTTCGCTGCTCTCCTGCAAAAATTGCTAACAGCGTGAATGCATGCGGTGCAGTCATAATTTGAGGTTCAGCATCGCTCGCCACGTCAACTGAGCAAAGCCATCTTCCGATCTTGTCAGACAAACTGAACAGAAGATCATGAATATCTTTCGATTAGTCGGGGATCTTTCCCATCTACTGGCAATTATTTTGCTTTTATGGAAGATATGGAAAACAAGGTCATGTGCTGGTAAGTAACTGACGTTGAAAACTCTTTACTCGTTAAATTGATGACCTTTTGTCTCGGCTGATCGAATTGTCTTTTCAAATGACCGCTTTTGCTCCATAGCGAAAGCGTGTAGAATGAATTGTCATGTCACTCAGATTTAAAATTGACCCTATTTTCTTTTGTTTGAAATCGATCTTCTGTGAAATCCTATATGTTTTAAATGTATTTATATTTCATTTTATCTTATTATCCAATTATGCTTTGACTTCTAAAAAATCTTGTGCCATGTTGACTGAAGTATTGTGCAAAAATGTGATCTGAATTCTGATTAGGGCGGTAATGACATGGCAGCCATCGGGCATACAGCGAACACCCGGTCGCGCTTACCCCGATGGTGCGGCGTGTGCAGCCGGGCCATTCCGTACCCGTCGTTGCTGTGCAGTGCAGAGAATGGGTACGGTAGATAGAAACTCTCGCTTACAGTAGGGCATGGCAAATTTAACGTATATTAAAGTATGGAGGCTGTAGTAGTGAAGTAGTACTGCCCACACTGCACAGAAATATTTGCTGACTCAACTTTTGTTTTGTCTCTTTTACTTAATTACTTAAAAGTGTAAGGCCTATTTAGAATAAGATTTTTAGGCCAGGCGCTCAAGTCAAGAAGTGAACAGCCAGGCTGCCAGGGTCTACTCTAAATTCAATGGGCTGAAACTAGTTTATGCCCCAGGGGCCCGGCCCGTTGCAGAAAGAGTTGCGTTTAAACGTAAGTCAAAAAATCAATCGCAAGTCCCAAACGCGCGCTGTTGATTGGTTGAATATCAAGTTACGCATGATTTTTAGAGTTGCGATTGATTGCAACTCTTTCTGCAATGGGCCCCTGGGACTTCATTTTTTTGGTCAGATTTGAAACTCTTCTTCTGCCCACATAGAGCTGCACAGCCATTTTATCATATATTATTATTAATGTCACAAAGACAATTTTTTTTGCTTGGCCTTGGATATCACTGCTTTTTGTTGGCCTCATTTCCGTCAGTTTATCTACATGTACATGTAGACAGATTTACTCATAAATTTTTGTCCAGTTTCTGTATATAATTTGTGGATGTTTATTTCTTAAAAAAAATGAAAGTAAACTTTTCTAGAAGAAAGTTAGACATTAGAATTGAGATCTATCTAACCCTTCTTTGTTTCCCCATTTTTGAAACCTCACTGTCTTTAGTGTTTTGTCTCAAATTTATGTCCTTCAATTTCTTATTTCTTCTCATATATTTCCTTTAAAACAAAATAAGATGTTAATCTTTATTTTGTTTTTTCTACCCGATATTTTTGTGAGTCTATCTGATCTCCTTGACTCATGTAGGTCAGAGTATCTTGGGTCTTTTCAGAACTTGGCTGCACATGCAGTTTGATTTGGCAGTTAAATAGCTAGCTCATTATGTTGCCGAGTTCTCATGCGTTTATTGTTGATGCATTTTTCCTATCTGACATGCGGCATACTCCCCTGACTGGCAATGGCTGCAGCTTCATCTAAACATCTCTAATTTCTATGCAATGTCTAAATAAAGTTGGGTTCGTTTGCCAAGTACTGGTGTAGTAAATTAGAAAGCATTTAGCGATTTGCAATCTCCTCATTGTCAAGTGAAGCAAAGATAAATTCCTTTCTGAACATGTGGAATTAGCATTGTTGTAATACTATATGTTTCAGTCAAGTTGATCCTTGTCAAATATGTAAATAATGAATTATTGTATAATTCAAAAATAAAAAACAAAAGAAATAGTGATTGAGGGACATCATCAACTGTCTAATTTGCATTACACTGAGTTGTGCATACATATAACTGTTTCATTAAAAATAACTTAGCGAAACATTTTTAACTCTAGTCATAGTTTTCTTATTTAAATTTCAGCTTAAATTGTCATATTTGACTGAAAAGCCGTTAAAAATAAAAAAAAAATATATACATTTTACATGTACATACGATTTTTATGAAATTTTCACCATTATGCTAGATTGATTTTTCTCTATTTATTCAAATCAACATTTCTGGGGAGGACTTAACCTTTAAATTATGTCAAGCTGCATTAACTCTAATATGGGTATACATGTACAGATGGGCAATAGTTCAATAATGCAGCAGGATAATGAAGGTCAGACTAGTGAGACTACATTTGAATACAGTTGTGACATACATGATCAAAACACACTAATAATTCATTCTTATAAGGACAAGCAATTTTGTAATATCAATAGCAATTTCATCAAAATCAAATTTGATTTTACTTGGATATAATGACAAAAATTATGCACCATTGTTTCACACTTAATACAGTGTGTCTACTGTATGTGTGACTTACTATTACATCAGTGCTTGTACAGCACACATGGCACATCACTGCTTACTAAGTGCTTAGTGGTCTGTATGCACTGAGGAAAATAGACAAAATATAGAAAAGTTGAATAGTAGAAAAGAAGACTAGATCCATAATTTCAGCCCAGCTACATTGATCAGGTGCTCGAGCATTCAACTCAAGTGTACATTATACTATCTATTCTAAACCAACAATGTCAATATGTAAATTGCAGTATTCTTTAAAAAAAAATTATTTTTGGTTGATGGAATGATTTTTAAAGAACATATCAACATCTCTATTTTATTATAAATTTAGAATTAAAATTTAAGAATGTGCAATATTGTTTGCAGTGGATTATTCATAGATTTTTTTCAGGGCTTATGTTAAACGTGATGTAATTGATTTTGTGTTTGTGTGTCTTTTCAGGTATCTCTGGGAAGTCCCAGCTGCTCTTTGCGTTGGTCTTCACCACCCGCTATTTGGATCTTTTCACTAGCTTTATTTCTGTGTACAATACATCAATGAAAGTGATTTATATTGTCTGTGCCTATGCCACCGTTTACCTGATCTATGTCAAGTTCAAGGCTACCTATGACCACAACCATGACACCTTCAGGGCAGAGTTCCTGGTGGTTCCTGTTGGAGGACTTGCCTTTCTTGTCAATCATGACTTCACCCCACTTGAGGTACACAAATTTGTTATGCTTTGAGAATTATAGATGAACAATGTGCATGAAATTGAAACAGACCTGTAGAGTGCTGAATTTTATATATCTGTGTGCAGTTTGCTTCTAGATTTAAAGATAATTATGAACTTACGAAGTATTTTTTGTTGTTGTAAATGTCTGGATTGATTGCTCAACATTTCCAGTAATGATGCTATAGTTGATAGCAGAATTATTTCCTTCCAGCTGTTTGTTTTGAGTTAAAATTTTAAGTTGATAGAAATATGTGATGATGACAAACAATGTCAATACATGGATTGTGGACTATGTTTTACCCATTACTTGATAGAGTAATTAGAACTTAAGATGTTAACCCTCTCTCCTCACATCCAAAGATTTTTGTTTCATTTTATATGGTTATTTTGTTGTAAGAAAACCCTCAACCAACTTACCAACTTGACTAGATCAAGATTTGTACTGGAACTAAACCTAAAGCCTTAATTGAATATATCCTACCAAGTATTTGTCTGCTAACAACATATGTTCCTCTGATTGCCCAGAATTTGTAAATAGAATTATATTTATGTGATTCTGAAAAAGTATAATCGCAAGAGTAATCCGTTTGGAAGTTGATTCTAAACTGGCTCATTCTTTCTTTCATTTGCACAGATCCTTTGGACATTCTCCATCTATCTTGAATCAGTCGCCATTATGCCCCAGCTCTTCATGATTAGCAAGACTGGAGAGGCAGAAACTATCACTAGCCACTATCTCTTCTGTCTAGGGGCATACAGGGCACTCTACATCGTCAACTGGATCTACCGCTTTTACTCAGAGGGGTTCTTTGATCTCATTGCCATTGTCGCAGGCTGTGTACAGACGATACTCTACTGCGACTTCTTCTATTTGTACATTACAAAAGGTGAGATTCTTGCATGTTGTTTGAATATCCTACCAAAAATTGGAGATCTTCATATGAATCATTAAACATCCATATTATTTGGATGTTTATTTTAAAGATGACATTGAAATGTGAGATCGACTGTACTTGTGGTGATTCACTCACACTAACGGCTCAAATGATATTTTAGAATTAGATTGGTCTTTTAGCTGTTTAAGAATTGCTAGAGCATTAAGATTTCTTTTAGCCGTAATTGAGTTGCTCTAAATACATGATGGATGGTATTCAACTCTTTGTTTTTATTTTTGTAGTGACTACGTTAATGTTTTCGTTTGGAAAAAACAATACATTCTTTGTGAATAAATATTATGTTGCCTAGCTGGAAGAAGTTTGTTGGCTCACATGTTCATGGTGTGAATATTTAGCACCCTTTTACACTCCCAATAGACATGGGAATGGATGAATGTGTATATCTTAATGCCCATATTGAAATATAGTTTATTTTACAACATATGTCTTTTGCAACATTTGCCATCAAAACAAAGGCAGACATGAAATGCAACAAGTTAATTTTTTTTATATTGTTCATTAACTACTTTCCTTCATTTTTTTTCTGCTACAGTTATCTATGGACAGAAGCTCTCATTACCAGCATAAGGGAGACACTCTCTTTCACCTGTACATGCAGATGACTATGTCTTAGTGATGTATAAAATTTCTTCTGTCTCACATAGAGCAGACATTCGCTTTCCAACTGGAATGTATTTGAATGTACTTGCCATATCACATGAATGTGAGCTGACTTGCAAGAGAGGGACATATGATAAAACAAAAAATGTTAGATCAATTGCAGATGTATTTAGATATTTAATAGAATCTGTCCCACGTTGTAAATTCAAGGTGAGTTGGGAGTTGCCCTTGGACATGCGTGAAAGTAATGGTAGCTGAAACACTTGCGCCCTTGTTGAGTTATCTTTATGTGATCACTTCAGTTAAAAATACATACTTGTATTTTTTTTAGAATGTAGGGTTTGTAGTTTCATTGAAATTATTTAAAACTTAAAATGATAAATCATGATCATAGTTTGAATGAATTCTACATTCTTAAATAACGGAAAATCCGACAAGCATGTACTGAAATGTTGGCAGAAAATATCAGATCATTTACCTGTTGAGGTTGATGTAAAATTGGACAGAGAAGAAGACAATTTTGAAGTTTTGAAATTATTTTTTTTAATAATTTGGTATTGATTTCATCCCTTCAATCTGTTTTGCTGCTGCATTTTCTTCTATAACTTCATGAGTACCAATGGTGTGTTGGATTACATTTCAATGTATAGATGCGCAATATCACTAAACATCGATATACCAGTATTTGCATTTTTGCACCCTACTACCGATTGCACCTGACGCCAAAGATAATTGAGGTAGGGTTTTTTGAAAAATGCGTATTTTACCGAAATCATATCATGTTCATTGGATTAAAAATTAGTGTCAGTTATGTGCTAGTTTTCCTCTTAATTCAGTAAATTGTATATTTTCTATCCATATTATATGACTGTACACAGTAATTATTGTTTCCTCCCATCCCTGTTTTAAGTTGTCTTCCCTTTCTCGCAAGATTTGCCACTTTCATGTGATACTCTTGGTAAATTAAAAATCATACTTGTATTTGTGTCTATCACTTCATTTATGTATTTTTTTGTTCCTGTTCATACTCGACTTTAGATTTTTGTGGTGTTTTACAAAATTTACATATAATTTTTACACTATATAGCAGCATGGATTTGATTTTAAATCTTGTGAAAAGCACACAAATATTGTGCACGTCAAGTGGATCAGACTTCTGCATTATTTTAGAACTCGGTGAAATACGAATGTGATAGATCATCATCACATATTTTTTTTTAGTTTCTCATATTTTCTCCCTTCTTTGATAATGTAGATAGATAGTAGATTATTAATTGATGTATTAAAAACGCAGTGCTTGTGTTAAAGATAGACAATTATCTCAATGCCATTTACTTACTGTATGAGTATACTTTACACTTGATATGATGTGATTTGATTCCTGACTATTGTGTCATGCACAGTATTGGCAGTTGGGTACAGAAAGCATAATAAAGAGAGGAGCTGAAGGCCTAGCTGGGCTATGTCATATTCATTATGGTGTAATACATGCGATGTCATGAACTTTGTAAATATGAAGAGAAAATGTTGACTTATCAAGTTTTTGATACACAGTTGCTTTAGTGACTGTATTAGGTATTGGGGTTGTATTCAAACCAACTTCCCAAAGGTCGAGAACACTTTTTTTACTACACTTTCTCAGTTTTAATTCTTTTCGCCTTTGATTTATTTTACTCTATGTCATTTCATGGAATGGGATATGTTCTATATAGTTATGAAATCTCTTATTTATGCCACAGGAAAAAAAGGATATTAAATGGAATCATTGCAAACACATGAATTGTTAGACTCGGTCACAAATCTAATAAAAAATATTAAGACATGAATTATAATTGAATAACTTTTAGAGGCTTGCTACTGGAGAAAGTTGATATACTTTCTTCAATTTTGATGTCAGATACAATCGTCATTCAATGTCACTTTATTTTGATTATTTTTTTAAATATGTCAATTAATCAATGTATGCATTTTGTGGTAGGTAAATTTTACATTGGCATGTACATTTGAATGCTTTCAAGTTGTAACCCAATATGTACATGCACCTGTATTTTTTCCTAAATAAAACATTCTTGTGCATCCATTATATTTCAATTGATGTTTAAGTTTTATTATTACTAATTTAGAAAACTAGATATAGAAGAAATATATGTTTATGTTTTTCTGCTGTTGTACATACAAACTCCTTTACTCTCAGCTGTCAAGTGAACTCATTTTAATGTAAATAGATTTTCATGTGTTCCTAAAACAGGGGTGTCAGTTATAGGTTACAGTCTTAATTCTTATCTCCGACATTTATTTATAGCAATTATTTTTAATCTTTGGTGCAAACTTAATCTTGATCGATGATTTATGGTCAACAATTAATACAAATAATTGCGACGCCAAACTGTAATACTCGCCCCTCACATGATTTTCAGCTTTTAGATGTTTTTTCCAACAGTTAATTATGAAGCAGCCCGTTCATTGACTGCGATCCTCTTCCAAAATATGCATAATTTCTTTTGTCTTTGTCTTATTTCTTTGTGATATCTGATTTTTTTCTCTTAATTAAGATATTTCTATTTATTCAAGTGACCATTTTCACTATTTTAGTTGCCCACAATGTGTGAATTTATAAGAATACAATGTCAAATAATATTTCTATAGACCCTTCTGATGAAAAGTGATTGATGTTATAATGAGTGAAGCATTTACATTTTTTTCCCTTTCTCTTACTGTAATTATTTGAAATAAAAGTTGGGAATATTGTTTTTTTTTTTCTAGCAGAGTGAACAGAGAAATGACAAGCAAGTATGCATGATTAAATGATTCAGTTTGTAATGTGCATTTCAAACAGTAACACGAATGTTCAAGAATTTGTTTTGCGTTTTTTGTTTATCACTAGTGCCTTTTGAGAAGTCATATAGTGAGTGTCCTGACAGCATCTTATTTTGTCCAAGTCTAGCAAGCCTAAAGGCTTTAAGAACATGGTTTATTTTCTGAAAGAATATACCTCTGGAATATTCACGAGGACAAATTGTAAGGATATAAACAAATTGCAACACGGCAAACAATTGGTCTGCATGGCACAGTGGTATATAATTGATGACCCTGAGAAAAAAGTGGGTTCGGATCCCATTATGGACCTACATCTGTCTGTGATGTTAAGTCATACAGGTAAAATCCATTTCAAAGTCTTCAAAACAGTTTCTGGGCTTGCTTGGTTATGGAAAAAAGAAATCAGATGTATCCTGTCAGAGTATTGCAATGGAAGCTTTGAACAATAACCACCTCATTTAGTTATTTATTCTTTTGTAAGAATGATTTAAATTGCAAACATGCATGATATGATCTCTCACAAGTCAAAATATTGCCTCGGTCAGATCTTATCAAATGTTGAGTTTTCCCTTCCGATATTTACACTCATTTCCCCAATTCTCCTGGGTTTACTAGCTTCAACTATTTCAGTGGTGCTTAGACATCAAATCTATTAGTTGATTGGCATTCACGTTGACATCACAAGTCTCAACTTTAATATGCTACATGTATTTGTGAGTTCAGCGAAGCGGTAGCACGAATGACTTTTATACACGTTCATTGTTTGCAAACTGTTCATCTGCAAATTCGAGTCATTAAAAGCTGAATGGATGCACAGAACATTATTAGAGAAATTTGCATTTTTTTGTTGCTGTGTTATTGTTATGACCTCTTTTTCAAATAGTGTGCAAGCATTATGGGGGGGGGGGATATTACAATAATCTTTATATGATTAAAATGAAAAAAAAGGTGTAGTCTTGTAATATAGGCTCACTGGAAAAATTAGGCACTAATTATTCAATAATACATTTTGCAATAATTGTGTCAACAAGTAGCAAACCAGGTACTTACCTCTTCAAACATTTTAGTTTCTCTACACAGGTAGAATTATAAATATTCCAATTTATTCTCTGTGTTATTGGATATCGCAAAAGGTTCATTTCAAGACTTGTTTTTTGTAACATGCCAATGAGAGTTAACACACAGTGTTTGTCAAAAGGTATTTTTGCAATCGTCTTCATGTGACATCAAATTTTACATCAACGCAATGAATACCTCCTGATTGTACAAGCATAAGCATATACTGCAAAAAATGATATCAACTTATGTGGGAGAAGATGTGTGTCTTCATGATGATTTTGTTTATTGGCAGCGTATGAGCTGGTTTGATTATGTCGTTTTGTAGAAAAATTCATTTGTACTAAGTTTTATATTAATATGCAATACGTACAAATTCTCTAGATTCATTCAATTCATTTATTTTCTCTTTCAATCTTTTTACATTTACAATGATAGTTCAATATACATATTTACGAAATATAACATTTAAACCATTTTTTTATAATACAATAATACCATGAAATCGAAAGGCAAGGAGACCAACTAAAAAGCAGAGCTTGTAGGGTGAAGACCCCCTTTTATTGGTACTTTTTATGAATAAAAAAACAAGATGAAATACAGAAATGAACAATGATATATATATATCTTGAAGTTTCACGTATTGGCTTCTCTAATACTATAGTAACAAAATATGCTGGAGATAAATGGTAATGCTTTCAAAGCCAATATAGTTTTATTTCCTCGAATTTTCGACGGACCTCCGTCTTCTTCAGGAGTATATACAATGTGTGGTATCAATCAGAGAGGCTCTCTGATTGATACCACACATTGTATATACTCCTGAAGAAGACGGAGGTCCGTCGAAAATTCGAGGAAATAAAACTATATTGGCTTTGAAAGCATTACCATTTATCTCCAGCATATTTTGTTACTATATATATATATATATATATATATATATATATATATATATAATGAATACAAAACATAAAAATAACATTAAATAGATAATGAAAATAAATGATTCAGTATACACTATATATATACAAAAATCATAAAACGATTAATCAGAAAAATTGATAAACAGATTTACATATTAAGTTCTGAATTACATTACTTTGGGAAAAAACGATAATCTAATATGAATTCAGAAGATATTTTTTAAATTTTCCTTTGAAATTTTGTATTGAATTACATTGTATAATATCCCTTGAACCTCTTGAACATTTTATTTGTTTCAACTTTTAAGATTCGTCGTAAATTAACAAATTGAATGGCCATCTCAAGTGAAAAAGAGATCAGTTGATTTCCCCCCTTTTCGTCATGTAGGCCTATCCCTTCTCTTTAATGCACGCGTTCGATATAAAGTTGAATATACTTTTGGAATAATTGTATGCATTTAACTAAAATATTACTAGTTGAACTTTGATCTTTATTTCATTCATCATTATCGCGGCATTCTTTCATTGGTTTTCTGGAGTAAACTTGGCGTTCATCCGTTGGTTCAAAATTTCAAAGAGCAAACAAGAATATAGCTATTATATGTTAGTTGCTACCTTGTATCAAGCAAATATACTGACAAAGCTTGTGTTTACCTTTATTGGCTTGTCTTCAAGACTCCTCTTCATCTCTAAATTGAATTGAAAAACGGTCACAATTCATTTATTCACTTATTTAGATGCCGGAATTGCATCTAAATATGTGCTTAGACGAGAGGGGTAATTTTGATTTAATAGTGGAATTGCGTCAGTTTCGGATCGGTGGTAGTCTTCTGGGCAAACCCTTCGCTCGAGTTACGGGTCTGCAACGTGCAGCCTACCTCTCGTTAACGTCAAGTTTTGTACGTGCTAGTCTTTGCGTGGAGACACAATTGTTGATCAAAGTTTCAATCAGGGTCTGCGGGGTCTGTGCCTGCAGACTAGATCGGGGCGCCCCTTACCCTGTAGGATGCTTAATTAAATCTTAGGGGAGAAAAGTTATTAGAATATTTGTAATAGTAATAATGAAAAAAAATGTTCCCTCCCGGACTGCATGCCCCACACAAAAGAGGGTTGTGCCGTGACGACCTGTTTTGGCTGGTGGAGGGAGGAAGAGATATAGGGTGCATGGTATCGATCAATCCTGAACCCAGCTGGGTTTTCTAACTCAAAATTTATCGGTAAATGTATCTTCACAATATCACGACCGAGTTAAAGGGATCGAGTTTACCATTAAATATCTGCAATTATCGATTATACTACAAATTTTCACCATCTGTTGCCCTATTAATCGTTATCATGTTAACAAGTCGAAATTAACATTCATAATCATAGATCCTATCATGAGCGATGTAATATCAACACTGCATGCAGCTAAAGTAATTTGCTTTCAGTTAATAAGTTTGGGATAAAATACATTTTATTTGAATAAACAATGTTTGATTACCTCTTATTGTTGGTATAATACTACCACACCGACTGGTTCCCTAAATCTTTGTTTGCGCCTCAGAAATGGATAACAGCTCGGATCAAAGTTCACTCCTTCTTTTATGACATTACTCAAGCTACCTCAATTGACCTTTATGATCTCAAAGGTCATTCTCGTGTGTACAGACCTGCAGGGATTTCTAACAAGCTTGTAATATACTTTAACCGTGTTCTTCAAATAAGACTTAGTTCCGATCAGTGGTACATTGAAGTTGTACAAGAAGGCGAGCAGTGCTAAACCACGGTGCTGTAATTGATCCCGCAGCATTGGTAAGTAATTATCATTGACTTCTGAATGATATGTTTTGAACTAGTATAATTATGTAATACTTTTGTATATATAATCATGAGTATATCACATTGTACAGTTGTACGATGGGATATAAAGCCGGGGATATAAGTGATATCTACATTCTGCCTAATTAACAATAATGTATATGATTATGTTACGAGCAAATCGGCTTTATATGTCGAGATATCAAGTCGATTGGTTAAAACCATGGTATTTCATTATTTGTGAACATATAAATACGAGTATTGTATATATTGCATTGTGATGGTTAGGAGGCGTGTCTCTTGATTTGTCAACCACGTGTTGGTGTACAAGGTCATGCAGCTAGTATATGTCACGCCCGGGGGGGCCACTTACATTGGCGAGTGGATACCATGCGCGACCAAAAAAACACGTAAAAAGGATGTCTTTTTCACGATAGGGCACGTTACGTACGTAACGTGATAAGGGTGTCAAAAAAACAAAAATAATGAAAAAAGGGTATCTATTTCGCTAGGAAAATTACGTGTTTAGGGTCGAATATGCGGGGATGATAAAACAAAATTAAAATGTTTTATAAAGGATGTCCTTTTTGCCCCAAAACTTCGTGTTTAGAGTCCGATTTGCGCGAGGTGTAGAAGGTGGGGTCGTACTAAACCAAATAAGGTAAAGCCGCGACGACCGAAGGACCCGTAACAATAAAACATTCCTGTACTTGTTTAGGGGTTCATTTCAGGGAATATTTGCCAAGAGTATCGTTTTGTTTCCCATACTTGTTAAGGGTAGGGTTTCACACGCCAATACTTGTTAAGGGGTGCATTTTCAGAAAATGGAAATTACGTGTTTAGGGTGCTTTTCGAGACCCCATGGTCGCGCATGGTATCCACTCGTGAATGGAAGTGGCCCCCCCGGGATCTCACGAGGGCTCTGACTGCTATGTTGCTATATAATTATGCATGGGCCTACTCATGAGGCCCGTCCGAGCTAAAGCGGTAAATGTCCTGCGGCGAATCCAGCGTTGTCAAATGGAGGAGGGGGGGGGGCGCCATCCGTGCACAATGAAAAGCTGATTTTATCAACAAACAATATAATAATAAGTATTTACTTTTAAAAGAAGATGCGAACGCGAAGCGCGCGCATATCGAAAACTTGCATACAGTGTACCGGACATGTAAAAACATAGCAGACGACGTTTGCAGACCTCGCGATCATCGTATGACTAGTGGTGCAGAATGTTCCATTGCGGCTTTATGGGGGAAATAGCATTACAGAGGGATAAAAGGTCTTCACAAATAATGTTTCAGCGTTGATTTGCAATATCTTATGTCGATTTCATAAATTATCCTTACATTTAACATCATTTAAAGTGAAATGAATAGGCAAACTTAAATTTCAGACTTACCAATGCAGCGATAAGCTAGGATGCACCCCTCGTATACATAATGGACCCGTCACAACATTCAGAGACATATCCAATTCAGAGAATAAAATTGATTTTTGTTGGCAAAAATAATGGTATCTGATATATTTATATCCATAGTTCGGACTGACAAGGTATATATATTTATATATTCCAAATAAAATGTTCAGCACTGCAATGGAAAGAGCTAGAAAACCGCTGTGACTCGAACAACACACCGACGTACACAAAAGCTCTGTCCAGCCCTATGTGTTGAATGCACGTCGAGTGTAGGTTTGCTCACTCTTCGGACATCAGTATCACAAAGAAAATCTCCTCTGATTTGATGATAAAAGTGCACTATTTCCTTAGTAACCAATCTCCATGGTTCTTTCATGAGTATTTTCCTTACAATGTGCCCTTTATCATAATCTGGGCGGAAATTCTTGATACCATCACCCAACGATGTGACGACGGATGTAATCCACCCGGGTACTATAAAAATGTCCCAATAACCCATTATCCCAATACATATTCCTGACTATGGATGGTTTTTAGTGATTTTAATGTAATAAAGTGCCATATTTCCCACCAATTGAATGTAAAAAAAATTATGGTCATCTGATAGAAGTTATTAACATTCATTTCAGGGGGGGGGGCGGAAATTCTAACTGAATCAACGCTTGTCCTTGATACACATTTGTTTGTGAAAAAGGGGTATGATGCAAGGGAATTCTGCGTGTTATAAGGGTGCGCGCGTGCAGCGAGGACCTTCTGTCCGCTAGTTTTCCATATGGCTGAAATATTTTGAATACTGACTTGCAAAAGGGACATTCTATGCATTATTTGAATTCACGAAGAGGATAAAAATCTAAGAAAATAATTCGATTTCGAAGCGCGAGTATATGTTAAAAATGACATGTAATTATAGTACATCAACAAACAATATAATAATAAGTATTTACTTTTAAAAGAAGATGCGAACGCGAAGCGCGCGGGCTGAAATATTTTGAATACTGACTTGCAAAAAGGACATTCTATGTATTATTTGAATTCACGAAGAGGATAAAAATCTCCTAAGCATATAATTCGATTGCGAAGCGCTAGTATATGTTAAAAATGACATGCAATTATAGTACAGGAATATGTCCAGTATAATACACACATAATCTCATTAAATAAAATAATGCGATCGAGTTCGAAACGCGCGCGAGCTAATTTTGTTAATTAATTGAATTGATAATGAATTTTCAGCTCGCATGCATTCTAATACTAACAGTTCTGGAAAAAAACTTTTTTATTGACTGCTGCATGCAGCTCTAGCTTTCTCCCCCTCTCTTTCTCACTCCCCTCCATCTCTCCATTTCTTTCTTTCTTTTCTTCACCTCTTTTTTTTTCTTTCCATATACCAGCTCTTCTGTTCATATCTTTCTCTGCATCTCTCTTTGAATAATATTTATCAATTATCCCTCCTCGATCATAACAATTAATTAAGCCTATATGTTGTGAAACAACAGCTTACTCTTCGCCAAATAAATAAGCCGTGATTGTCGCACGGGTCTCGGGATATAATTTGGTACATTAAAAGAGACATTTTCAATTTCAAACTTTTTTACTGTATTATACAGCCTTAACATTTACAATGATGATGAGCTTCTCGATTCCATCTTTACTTTCGACCGTGGTCGTCATCCTGTTGGCTGTTGACTTCGTTCACGGTGAGATGAAACCAACCAAATTTGCTAAAGGTAAGAAACCGGTAACGAAAGTTAATGAATCTTAAATGTACGATAGTATCAGCTCTACCACAACTTACAGTTTTAGGGAACAAGTCAAGTCTTGCATGTGGATACAATTAAATTACATGTAGTTAGTATTAGGTCTGGGAACGAGTTAATTGAGAGAGAGAGTTATAAAGTTGAAGGAACAAGTATATCATGAAATGTTATTCAGACGAGATTATTGGCAAATTGTGGAAATGAGGTAAACATAGGAGCGAGCTGCAGTTATAATTTGCGGCTCGATATCTTTTCTTTTGATATTACCCAGATTCAAATATAGAGATCTATTTTGTTTTTACTTACAGAGGTTGTTTGTGAAGGCTGTCATGCTGTAATAGCAGGTAAGAAAGTTTTATTGAAATAGGGAGGATGATATTAAGTTTATTTTAATAGGCTTATGATATAGTAGGCCTATATGTCTTTGCAAATACACTGAATGCCGAGTAAGATATGTTTTTATGATTCATAATTGTTACCGTGGTGTGTTTATGAAAAAACAACTTTAAGAATGAATGAAAATATTAATAATCAACGGCAACATCAGCATGAATAATAATGAAAATATATAAATGAAAAAAACTATCTACGGTACACAATATTCAACTGAAATCAATTATATCATGATTCACCTATTCATGTTGCTTCTTCATAATTTTGATGTTTGATGCTTATTTAGCTTGAATTTTGTTTCCGTAATTTTATATTTTGATGTTTGCACTGAAGCAATGATAGGTACGATTTATTTAGTATGGATTGTTATACTTATGATAACTGTTTTTATTATGAGTAAAACGTTTTCCTTGTATGAATCATTGTCAAGGAAGGTAATTTTCATTACTGTTTGTTTATGAAAATACTTATTATTCTAACTTGTGTAATATATGATAATTACAAAATTTTTACTCTCTAAAAGAAAAAAAAAACATAGAATATCCAACTATACATTAAAAGCTATTTCATCTTTCCATTGTTGTTTGAATGAATAAAGAGACGAACAAGATCCTTGGGAAGGGGAAAAGAACAGAAAAGACAGTGACAAATTCAATGCGAGGGATCTGTGAGGCACAGAGGTTAAATCAATACGAGTTCAGTCCACCTACTATGAAGAAAGTTTGTGATTATTGGACAGGTAAGATGCGGAGCCGAGAGATAGAACGAGATGGGGGGGGGGAGGGGACTAGTAGGGCTAGGATCGGATCAGGGGGTAACTAAGAGGGAGGGAGGAAGGAGAGGATTGATGATGAGGGAAAGGATGATGATGATGTTGATGATGATGGTGGTGATGATGATGATGATGGTGATGATGATGATGGTGATGATGTTGATGATGGTGATGATGTTGATGATGATGATTTTGATGATGTTGTCGATAATGAGGATAATGATGATGGTGATGATGATGATGTTGATGATGATGATGATGTCGATAATGATGATAATGATATTGTTGATGATGATGGTGCAGTGGTGGTGGTGGTGATAATGACGACGACGACGATGTTAATATTAATAATGGTAATGACGACGGTGATGATAATGATAATTATGACTAGGATGTTAATGACGACGACGAAAACAATGTTGGTGAAAGTTAGGAAGATAAAGAAAAATACGAAAATGTGATTCAATAATTACACATTACTGTCTGCATATATCAACCGATGGAATTCTTATTTCGCCTATATTATCCCACGAAGTTTCACTTTCATGTCTTTGTATTTTGTATTTGTATTTTTTTTTACACAGAAACAATCTGCTCAAAGTTGAATCGCTATCTCATCAGAAAGACATTTAAAAGAATGTCGAATGTCTAGTTATAATTATTGTTATCGTCGAGGATTTTTTAACGTGTTTTAAATAAAATAAAATAAATCAAATCAAATAATTAGTGTAGACCTGTAACTCAATAATCATATAGAAGACACGTCTCAGGGCCACAACTATTAAGATATGTATATATGTTTTTAGAAATGAATCGTGCCTTCGATCATCATAATCTTATTAACATTTCCGATTTTACATACTTGGTATCTTTTCTCTCTTTTCTTGAATACCCCCCCCCCCCCACATCCTCGCTTTACAGAAAATTATAAAACAGAGATCAAAGCTGCTCTGATGAACGGTCTTCCTGAAGACGAGCAGGAAATCGAACTCTGTTGGATCACCACTGATATCTGCCGAGGCGTCGATCGTTCTAATTTCAGAATAAATAAATATGAAGGACCGGTTAGTATAGTCTAATTCGCACTGACAAAATAAGAGAGGTTCAGGCTGGGGATATTTTGGATTCCGATATTGGAAAGCACTTTTAAACAACATTTATTCTCATTTTATAGCATCAAATGGATTTTGTGATATAAAATTAATAATTTAGTCTTTGATATAGAAAAACAAAAATCAAATTTTAATATCACGAATCAGAAAGGTAGCCAAAACCCTTTCCTTTAAAATTAAAAAAAGGGAAAGATATTTGAACTCCTATTTGGTATATTTCCATATTCCTTTCTTTGTATATGCTCTCCTTCTCAATCTCGGCCTCGTTCGATTTTATAGCTTTAGTTGTTTTTTTTCCTTCCTAACCATGCAGAGCAAACGAAAAATAATGGCCGCGACAAAAGCTAGTAAAGAAGAGACTGCTGACGAGACTGTCGACGAGTCCGCCGACGAACCACCGGCGGAGAAGAAGGAAGAAGCCAAAGATGAGAAGAAAGATAAAAAGAAGTCGAGCAAAAAATCATCAAAGTCTAAATCAAAAAAGAAGGCAGAGGAGAAGGATGAACTTTAATGATTATTGATAACTTTATTGTAGATGAAAGACCTTAATTTACCGCATTTAAATTATATTGAAGGATAGTTCCAGCTAGAGCATTTTGATAAAAGTGTTGGGGTAAGATTATGGCATTCAGATGACGTATTTTTTCTCATTTTGGGGGTTGACTGTTAAAACATTTCTATGACATTTGCGTATAACAAGCTCATATACAGTGTTATTTTCATTTTCTACTAATGTATTCTAATTGTCTTCGTTCTCCTTTCTTACCGCATCTAAATCACCCTTAACACTTTAACGGGGACGTAGTCGAGGCCGGCCTCGTCGCCACATATTGCCGACCCTGGCCTCGACCTCTTGCGAGTCACGTGTATAAAGACCGTGGTATAAAGTTTATGCGAGATGATATTCTCCAACGCCTCGCAACTAGTATACCAGCATAGATCGACTTAAAAAAAACATTAAACGTTATTTTTCATTTTGTGTATTTATTTCTAAAATCCATTCCAGTCATTTTTTTCCACTCAAACTTTTTCAATCCTCCCTGCAACATAAATTATGTCATGTGTTATACCTTGTAGTTATAACGATATTATAAAAAAATCTAAATTTTGATTCATGTATTCAGAATTGTTTATGTATGATTGATGATGTGAACAAAACAAATCTCAGACTTAACTGTAAAATTGATTACATTTTATTATACATCTATTTTATTTTTGTTTTGCAATTCGATATCCATTTGTAACTTGACGATTGAATAACTTTCAAAATTGTTATTGCGCTGTGTTAATCATTCAATTGTGATTAAACTTTTTTATTACTTAAAAAAAAGTATCCATGAATTTACGCCAAAATGAATTGTTCTTATCAAAAGACTGAATAAAATACATTTTTGTATTATCGACATGCTGTGGCCTACTGTTTTCTTTTGTTGACGATGATCGTGATCATGACCTTTACACATATTCTGTGTTCTCCGTTCCTTCATTTTTGAAATGAAGTAGTCTGATTTTCACAATCATATTGGAGGGGGGGGGGGTGAAATCCCCTGAATATCCTGACACCCAAATCCTCTGCCTCCTTCTCCTGCAACGTTTAGGATATACCTACTATCTTTAAAAAAATTGCATGGCAATTTCTTTTTAGGGGAAGGGGGGCAGTGGGGACAATTAGACAATATGTTGGGGTTAAGGCAGATTATACTCTACTTTCTCCATTGTTTCAAATCTATGGGGTTCCATCAAGGGGGGGGGGGGGGTATCCCCATGCCCGACCACACCCGGCCGGTGCCCACTGGCTGAAGTTATACAAGTTATTAAAATTAAGGTAAACCTGATAAAGGCTCGGTACGTGCACTTTCAACGTTCCAAATGCGATCCGATCTCGGGAAAAAAATGTAATAGCCACTATAGTTTCAGTTTCATACAATTTCACTCCTAACCCACTGAGTTAATATTACGTTTGCAAACACTCCCAGTAAATGGACTGTTATTTATTTGAATCATAATTATGATGTCATCATGAAAACAGAGTTATTTTGGTTGGAACTTCAGTTTCACGTCAAAATTTTATAGTTCCTTTTTTTTCTCGTTCCAAAAAAAAAAAAAAAATGAAAATTACAACCGTTCCAATATCTCCCTTTCCTTCTCTTCTCTCGATCATAATAGTTCCTCCTCCTCTTTCTCCTCTAATTCCACCCTCTATATAACTTCTCTCTCCTCTCATGCTTACTTGCTTACTCCCTTCCTATTCCCATTTTCTCGTACATGCATGTTCTCCTCCGGCGACCCCCCCCCCCTTCGCCTCACCCTCTTCTTCCTCCTCCCTTTTTCTCTTCTATTCCTCGATCCTATTTTTTTCGATTATACATCTTTTTTTATTTCAATATTTTAATTTCTCCCCCCCCCCCGAATCATCTTACATAGTTTATTCCCGGATCCTTTATTCTGCTCCTTTCTTCAAACTAATGAAAATACCGTTTTCTTGGGGGGCAAAAGTGCATTGACCTTCATGTTTACAAACAAAAAATAACATCCGGGAATTATTGCAAGGAGTGTGACGAGTCAAGATGGCCGCGCACTGTGCCCAGAAAATTTTGTTTTATTTCATTCAAGCTGTTTTGCTGTTAGACAAAGGTATGTGTATTTTGATGATTCGTAGATTAACGTATGAAAAATTATTGCCAATTCTCTGGCTTTGTTTTACTGGGGAAAATCGGAACGAGTATGTAGCACTTACCAATTTGATTGGCGATCATGCCTGCCAACACAGCAAAGACTAGTCCCACCCGTTTCATTTTGTGTTCGGTGTGTGAACCCCGGGGTTGGGCATAAGCTTGCCTTAAGGGAATAAGGCTTAAGTCAAATTGTGAATTTGATGTCGATACTGATTGATATTGATGGTGATCAAAGATGATCAAAATAAGATCAGCCGGCCATTCCGTGCTTTAGGAAACTGGACACTATTGGACACTTATTTGACATGTTTGAACCGGGATCTACCTTACCATGTCCATGATTTTCTAAAGAAATCCTCGCTTCAAGTCAACAATTTTCAAAAGATCTGATGCGAAACCTTTTGTTCCCGATGCGAAACTCTCCACACAGAGCATTCGCTTCTGGTTCCTTGCTCCTCACACAATATTCTATTGAACGACTTTTACAGCGAGGGACACTTTTTCAATCGACTTCTGAATTATATCTATAGACTAGTCTTGAAAAAGGAAACTAAATTATGTGAATAGTTTGTATTTAATGGTGTCCTATTTCACGACTAAATTAAGGCTTGTTGACCCTTGTTAACTAATTAATTTTAATTTTATTTTGGTGTCCTATTTCACGACTAAATTAAGGCTTGTTGACCCTTGTTATTTTGCGGTTGGATGACAATGAGAAATTACATGAGGAAAGAGGTGTCCATTGTGTACAAGTCTATGGGGAGATCTCCATACATTTCTACAAACTTGATTTGAATAAAAAGAGAAAAAGTGAACAAGCATAATGCTGAAAATTTCATCAAAATCGGATGTAAAATAAGAAAGTTATGATATTTCAAAGTTTCGCTTATTTTCAACAAAATAGTTATATGAACGAGCCAGTTACATCCAAATGAGAGAGTCGATGATGTCACTCACTATTTCTTTTGTATTTTATTATATGAAATATGTAATATTTCATATAATAAAATATTATATGAAATATGAAATATTTTTATTTTCTCGTCATTGTCATATGAAATGAAGTTTCATTCCTCCCTGAACACGTGGAATTCCATTATTTTAACATTTTGTGCTTCAGGCAAGGAGGTCCTAATCGTCAAATTCGTAAAAATTGAAATATTGTATAATTCAAACAATAAAAAACAAAAGAAATAGTGAGTGAGTGACATCATCGACTCTCTCATTTGGATGTAACTGGCTCGTTCATATAACTATTTTGTTAAAAATAAGCAAAACTTTGAAATGTCATAACTTTCTTATTTTACATCCGATTTTGATGAAATTTTCAGCATTGTACTTGTCTGATTTTTCTCTATTGATTCAAATCAACATTTTTCTGAGGTGGACTTGACCTTTAATTGGTGGTTGGATGTCAATGAGAAGTTACGTGGGGAAAGAGGTGTCCACTGTGTACAAGTCTATGGAGAGTTTTTCCATGCGTTTCTACAGACTGGTGTCCTATTTCACGAGTAAATTAAGGCTTGCTAAACCTTGTTAACTAGTGATTTATTTTGTTTTTGGTTTCCTATTTCATGACTATATTAAAGCTTGTTTACCCTTGTTAAAGGACAAGTCCACCCCAACAAAAAACTGATTTGAAAAAAAGAGAAAAATTCAACAAGCACAATGCTGAAAATTTCATCAAAATCGGATGTAAAATAAGAAAGTTATGGCATTTTAAAGTTTCGCTTATTTTCAACAAAATAGTTATATGAACGAGCCAGTTACATCCAAATGAGAGAGTTGATGACATCACTCACTCACTATTTCTTTTGTATTTTATTATATGAAATATGAAATATTTTGATTTTCTCGTCATTGTCATGTAAAGTGAAGCTTCATTCCTCCCTAAACACGTGGCATTGCATTATTTTAACATTTTGTGCTTCAGGCAAGGAGGTCCTAATTGTCAAATTCGTAAAAATTGAAATATTGTATAATTCAAACAATAAAAAGCAAAAGAAATAGTGAGTGACATCATCGACTCTCTCATTTGGATGTAACTGGCTCGTTCATATAACTATTTTGTTGAAAATAAGCGAAACTTTGAAATGTCATAACTTTCTTATTTTACATCCGATTTTGATGAAATTTTCAGCATTGTGCTTGTCTGATTTTTCTCTACTGATTCAAATCAACATTTTTCTGAGGTGGACTTGACCTTTAAATAATGATTTTCATTTGTATTTTGGTGTCCTATTTCACGACTAAATTAAGGCTTGTTAAACCTTGTTAATTGGTGGTTGGATGTCAATGAGAAGTTACGTGGGGAAATAGGTGTCCACTGTGTACAGTTTCTCTGTGCGTTTCTACAGACTGGTGTCCTATTTCACGAGTAAATTAAGGCTTGCTAAACCTTGTTAACTAGTGATTTATTTTGTTTTTGGTGTCCTATTTCACGACTATATTAAAGCTTGTTTACCCTTGTTAAATTATGATTTTGATTGATATTTTGGTGTCCTATTTCACGACTAAATTAAGGCTTGTTAAACCTTGTTAATTGGTGGTTGGATGTCAATGAGAAGTTACGTGGGGAAATAGGTGTCCACTGTGTACAAGTCTATGGAGAGTTTCTCTGTGCGTTTCTACAGACTGGTGTCCTATTTCACGAGTAAATTAAGGCTTGCTAAACCTTGTTAACTAGTGATTTATTTTGTTTTTGGTGTCCTATTTCACGACTATATTAAAGCTTGTTTACCCTTGTTAAATTATGATTTTGATTGATATTTTGGTGTCCTATTTCACGACTAAATTAAGGCTTGTTAAACCTTGTTAATTGGTGGTTGGATGTCAATGAGAAGTTACGTGGGGAAATAGGTGTCCACTGTGTACAAGTCTATGGAGAGTTTCTCTGTGCGTTTCTACAGACTGATGTCCTATTTCACGAGTAAATTAAGGCTTGCTAAACCTTGTTAAATAGTGTTTTTAGAGTGTTTTTGGTGTCCTATTTCACGACTATATTAAGGCTTGTTAAACCTTGTTAATTGGTGGTTGGATGTCAATGAGAAGTTACGTGGGGAAATAGGTGTCCACTGTGTACAAGTCTATGGAGAGTTTCTCCATGCGTTTCTACAGACTGGTGTCCTATTTCACGAGTAAATTAAGGCTTGCTAAACCTTGTTAACTAATGATTTTACTTTTAATTTTGGTGTCCTATTTCACGACTAGATAAAAGCTTGTTAACCCTTGTTAGATAATGATTTTAATTTATATTTTGGTGTCCTAATTCACGACTAAATTTAGGCTTGTTAAACCTTGTTAAATACTGTTTATTCGTGTTATTTATAGTTTACAATATAATGATAGCCTACTGTCTAAAAGTGGCAGAGTGGTCTTGAAGAGGAGGGAAATGAGGGGTAGATGGAATATACAGGTTAATTATCGTTTTGGTTTAACTATTTTTTTTGGGGGGGGGTGTCCTATTTCACGACTAGATTGAAGCTTGCTCATTCGTATTATTTATAGTTTGCGATATTAGGATAGCCTACTGTCTAAAATTGGCAGAGTGGTTTTGAAGAGGAGGGAAATGAGGGGTAGATGGAATATACAGGTTAATTACCATGATTACTGATATTGTCTTGACTGATTTTGGTGTCCTATTTCATGACTATATTAAAGCTTGTTTACTCTTGTTAAATTATGATTTTGATTTGTATTTTGGTTTCCTATTTCACGACTAAATTAAGGCTTGCTAATATGCTAATATGCACCTTATATTCATTCAATTGTCATTTGAAAGCATGCTCCACCAGAGCAAAGATCATGAAGTCAGACTCTTTAAGTGCAGCGAATTATTCACACTTCTAAGCAATCAGCACATAAGATTACCATCATTGACCAATGTTGCAGCAAAAAACATCAATGTCACTAATAAGAACATAAAATATTTAAAAAGTATATTTTCATTTTTTAAAGTTTAATCACATTTATTTATTTAATACCAAAAGTTCCCACTCATTGAACATGAATCACAAAAATTATATGCTAAAGCATTTATCAGACTATTAATTGTTGTCAAAAAGAGATTTTCAATATTGACCTTTCCATCAGAAATGATTGATATGATTATCTTGAACTTTCGAAACTCTTATTTATTACATATAATGCAAATTAATCCGTTATAAGCATCACAACATTATTTGAGTGAAAATAGAATGCTTGTGCCTCGATCCAGCAAACTCGTAGGGCCAAATAACATCAAACCCATTCGCGAATCCCAAACATTGTATATGACTTTATACATTTGCCATCTTGACTTCCGTGATATAGGTGTATTAAGTTAGCAGTCGAAATACTTCTTGCAGGGTGTCGGTCTTGAAATATAAACAACAATGTTTCTGATTTATAATGCTTGATTAGACTTTTAACGGACAAAATTATGTTTTCATTCATAATTAAAATTATCACGAGAAATACATACTACTCTATAGGTTGTGTTTTCAATTCAATAGCATACTGACTAAATAAAGCTTAGATTAAAGACTTCCCCGGGCACGCCGTCTCTATGCGACATTTCAAAAATGTGTACATTACAGTATTACAACTCTGCGAATGTCAACACAGAGTCATGCAGCCCTATAGCAAAAGGGCAATCACACATAAATATTAGGATCCGTACACTGCAGTTTCACGTAAAGGAACGCCACATTGAATAATATTTTGGAAAAGATACAGAAATTATTTCACTATAAATAAATTCAAATATACGGCTTGCAAAATGTGCATGGAATCTTATAATTTCAGTCTAATTTCTTTAAGAAAGAGTTATTGAGAAAATAATCATTTTCACTTTAGACTTTATAAAGGAATAAAAACATATTTCATGGAGTTAGGTATTCTTAATTATTTCAGCAAGGATTGAATAGGTTAGCTCGTGAAAAAGAATATTTAGAGAGTTTCTTACTGAAAATCACTGTCCGATGAGAATTCATATTGGAAGTCACATTTTCCGTAGCCAGGGCGTTCAGATGTCTTTGTTGCAATTGCTTTTCCCTTTTTGTCCACAGGGATGAAACCGGCTGGGTGGCATAGTGTACTGGTAGTTTTGTCCCGTTTTGCTGCCTTCTTTTTTCCTTTTGAGGACTTGCGACCGGGACTCATAATGTGACGCTTCATGGCCAGGCAGGGACGAGATGGACTTTTGGGTAGCGGGGTGATGACTTGCTCCTTAGAGGTTGATGGCATTCCAGACACTGGTCGCTGTCTCTCATGTTGCTCCATCGGCTCTGTTCGTGTTGGCTCATCTGATGGGATCTGCTCAATCTCAGGCTCGAATGCTCTAGTTATCCTATCTTCCTCTTGGTGAGCATTCCAAGAGTCAAACACCGGGTAGCGAACTTCTAGCGATGGTTTGCGGACCAGTGAATAGTACTCTTGGATGAGGGCGAAGAAGTTGCAGATACGATCCAACTTCTGACAAGCGACCCTATTTCGCCAGATCCCCTCACAGAGATGCCCTTCGAAGTTGGAGAGACGAGTGCCATTCATCTGCTTGAAGTGGTCTTTCGCCAGTTTCCACGCTCCCTCAATCGTATTGGTGTGAACTTCCTTTACATCTCCAGTGTCGTTGTTCTCATACAGCTGTTTGAAGGTATGCTTATGCTCGACTGTGAAATGTTGATACCCCGTCCTGTTCAACAAGCTGTAGGCCCTCCATCCATCGCTGTATATCGTTGAGCCCTTGGTGACGTGACGCTCGATGAGATGAATTAGAGTGGCCTCGTTCCTTTCGTCCACGGGGTAGATGATGATGCGATTCGAGGAGCGTTCAATCATCCCAAAAATCCACACCTTGACACCACGAGGATCCCCTCGGTTGAACTTGCACCTACATCCGAATAGACTTTCATCAATCTCTACTTCCCCCGAAAAATTGTTCCGGAAAGGTACCATAGTACAATTCGTTGACGAATTTGCAGCAAATGTCTCTCATAAAATTCGCCCAGTCCACTGCAGTACGTTTGTAGTCCATCCAGTGGTCACGGAACATCGATGGAGTGAAGAGGATAGTATCCATTCCCTGATAAAGACCAGGATTTCTCTGACATCGAAATGAGAGCCTTCAAAGATAGAGTTGTGATGGACGGAGTGGCTTGTAGAATGAGGCCAAGTGACCGATCCTCGACATCTCCAGATAACGTCACCTTTTTTTTTCGCATTAGTTACTTCTTTGCACCTCCTGGTGCAGACTGCACAGTTGACTGATGCAGTGATTAGGCGGTTTTCTTTCAGCCAACTATACAAAGACTTGTCATCAAGACTGATTAAAAGGTTGTAGAAGTTGAATGGATTTTTCCATTGTTCGAATCCCCCCGTCGAAGGGTCTGGAAGGCGCTTACTCCAAGACATGTTGGCAAAGTGGTGATTTCCCTCCAATTTTCCCTTATTTATACCCTTGATTGCCGCCAAAAATATTAAGTGAAAAGAATTTGCATAATTATACTATTAACATAATAATAGGAATATTCTACTAAAAAAAGTAGGGGCACTTACCTCTGTTTAATAATATTTGGGTGTTCCATCCAAAAACTCGTAGCGCCCTGTCGATACATTCCATTCATAGAGTTGGTAGTTCCTTCCTCCTTTGAACAATCTAAACAACGCTCTAAAGTGGTTGAAACTTGACCTTTCTCTACACAGTTCCATAAGCGTTGCCCAGTCTAAAAATACATCAGGGTTAAGGCCATTAACAAAAACAAATGCTGCCACTAAGCATCTGTTCCAGTGTCTCAAATTTTTTGTCCAAAAACACCTCCTTATAATATTTCCTAGCATCACCAATAATATCCTGTATATCGGTCCACAAATGATAGATTTCCCGATTTCTCGAAGTCATTCCGACTTTCATAGAATAATAAAAAACGATAAGGGCCTAATTATTGTCAAGTCGCAAGATGACTTTTAACACCCCTATGAGGTTTGTATTAGTTCCATGTCATAATCTCATATTTTCCATGAACCAATGGCATCACAGACAAGTTTTAGAGCATGCGCAAAATATAGCATTGAACTTTGTTACTATGCAAGACCTTTCCATTTTGATATTTCAATGGGGTTGTATATTGTAGACCTATTTTAGTTTCAAAGTGAATGCTTGATTGAAAATTAGACGAAATCTAAACCCTCCCTTAATTCATGGAGCATACACTGTTTATGATGTCATTTTTGTACATGTAGTCGAGAAGTGGCAGTAGACTTCCTTGCATTGATTGCACAATGCATTATCTAATCAGTAATTACCCTTTGTAAATTATGGTACATTCCATATTTTCTCATAGGGCAAAATATTGAGCATGCGTAGTGGAATAAATAAAAAGTTTTTTTTACTCTACTCGCAGTCATGTTAGTTGCATGCTGTGAATTTTAAGAGTAGATTGCACTGGATCTTGTAGTACTTTACTATCCAGAATCACTGAATGACACCTGCTCGCACTCTGCTCAGCGAGCTCATCACAAACCACGCCTTTTAAAACCATATATGGAAGCTAGTCTACATGCACACACAACCCCCGAGGCACTCGCCCTACTATATACAGACGACCAAAGTGCGCGCGCCTGCGTAATAATTTCCATTATTTTTTTATACGAAGACACTTCTGCCAAATCAGCTTAGAATTAAAATGCACAAGGAAAGAGAGAGAGAGGGAGAGAGAGAGGGAGAGAGAGAGAGAGAGAGAGAGAGAGGAGATGAAGATATGAATATTCTGAGAGGGAAACATACATTGCTAATGACCATTAACATGCTGCAAGTCGCCACCTTGACACTCATTCATTACAGGAATCACGGAGTTTGCATATTTATAATCAATTACTAGATAATAGGATCTTTGCAGGGGCCCGGAACCGGGGGACTGGGGGACTTCAGCCCCTCCCCCCACTTTTTTTTCCTAAATAGTGTACAAAAACGCAAAAATAACCATATGATTGGGATTTTTTGCATGGTCAGCCCCCCCCCCCCCCTTTGAAAAACGTGCCTGCAAGCTGGCCATGACTTGAGCCACGGCTTTCGATCGGCAAGCCAAGGCAAAGCTAGTTTAAACTATACACAGGGATGTACACAAATCTCTAGCACGACCTCCTATATGCACGCGAATACCGTACTGCGCCGATATGTGAGCATAAGAAGTGACTTTTGACCAATCAGATTGAGGCTGGGTACGAGCGTGAGTACACTCCATCTAGCCAGCTTGCCAATGCACGGAGTGTTTGCATGCGTGTGTGTGCGTGTGTAGTCTATCACAGTATTGAACTGGCAACATAGTTTCATTGCACCGGCATTGCACGCTGAGAATTTATTTGTAAATTACATGATCTTGTAGTTTACTCCATGACAGACAGCTATTTGGCATAGTTTGATTGATACGTGCCCAAGGATACGCGTGCAAGAAAGTATTCCTCGTCAATTACTCTTGAGATGAGCCACGCCCTATATTAGCCAACACTTCATTCACTTGGCCCTGCACGCGACTGCGGCACCATTATGCGCATGTACAAACTCACTTCCGACCAATCAGCTTATAGGCCAGTACAGTGCGTGCATGCATGCCACGCACGGCGAAAGGCACACACGATCTACGTTTTGGCTTCTTCGTAGATGTGAGAGATAGAGGGAGTGTGTGTGTGGCCACGTGGGTAGAGTATCTACACGTGGGCTAATAATATATCAATTGCTAGCATTTGTGCACTTGCAAACAATCAAAGCTTTATTCTTTATTTCGTCAATTAGGCCCACAATTAGGTTTAATTCCCAGTGCTGATTGCTCTCACAATCCCGCGATCTGAAATATTTTGGCAATTTAGACCTAAATTGTGACATTATAAAATATTTTTTTTTGTAATCACAAACAAGATGTGGTATGGTCATAAAAAGCAGGAGCTGAAATTATTTGATATATTGACTTGAGAAGGAACTTTTTATGAACTGTTTGTAGACATTCATGGGAGGGGGGGTAAGTATATCAATGTCCAATTGCAACCACTACACGGCCACACTAATTTCGTGTAATCATAAAATAATGAAAACTCGTCACAAACAGAATTATTTGTCCATAATATTATTGAGTTGAAAGCGGGTTAATTTTAGCTCCATGATATCCCCTGTGCAGCTTATTAAATGCGAGATCGAAGGGTGGCCAATTAATGTTCGAATTATTTTCTTCTATCTGTTGAACGTGAACTTCAGTGCAGGTCATGTAGAGGAGGGGGGGGGCTAATGTGGAGAGAGTTTGATTACACGGCCCAGTGCCACTGCAATAATTATAGGCGCGAATTATTTAGGGAATTTGTCGATTACAATATACGGATACTTTTATCGATCTGATGCACGTGCAATTTGTACTTTTCGCCCGGAGATTTCGAGAATGTATGATTGCATGAAAATTATGTGAGACAGTTTGTAGGAGTGGTCTGTTCGGCTTGACTACTGAGCAAAACAAACCATGCCTTAAAATCTGAATAGGTTTCGCGGCCTACACGTACAATATACAAGTCATGTACAGACTAGTATCCACCCACTCGAAGCGCTCTATGGCCAGTCGAGTTGACGAATTCGCAAAAGTCAGAATCATATGAATTGCGTGAAATATGGCACAAAGTATATTGTAAAACAAAACAGTCCATCTACCCCTCATTTCCCTCCTCTTTAAGGCCGCTCTACCACATTTATCTTAATATGTTTTTATTTTTAACGAAAGACCAAACTTTAATCTAGTCATGAAATAGGACACCAAAATCAGTCAAAACAATATCAGTAATCATGGTAATTAACCTGTATATTCCATCTACCCCTCATTTCCCTCTTCAAAACCACTCTGCCACTTTTAGACAGTAGGCTATCCTAATATCCCAAACTATAAATAATACGAATGAGAAAAGCTTTAATCTAGTCGTGAAATAGGACACCCCTCCCCTCAAAAAATAGTTAAACCAAAACGGTAATTAACCTGTATATTCCATCTACCCCTCATTTCCTCCTCTTCAAGACCACTCTGCCACTTTTAGACAGTAGGCTATCATTATATTGTAAACTATAAATAAGAGAGTCAAAAGGGGCCTAAGCTTTCGATCCTAGCAGAATCTTCTTTGGAGTCAAAATGACAAACATATAAAGTGGAACAACCATAATATAGACCACAGACATTCAACAGCAGCACTGAAAACAGGGAGACAAAAGGGGCATTAGTGAGGAGATGACCAATCAGGTTAATGAAGGGGATGAAAGAAAAGGAGTATGCAGACACAAAGGGAAGTTAGTGTACTGTAAGTAAGGCCAAAGAAAGACCTCAAGCCTAGAGGGATTAAGATATGAGGCAGGCAACATCAAACAGGATCTGGAACAAAACAGTGATAGAGGGTGTGAGGAAGAGATGAATAACAAGAGAATTAGTGAGAGGTGGGTCAAAAAAACAAAGAAAGGCATAATAAATTGGTAAACTGGTGCATAAGAGTGGGGGAAAAAAGGTAAAGAATGGAGAACAACTGATAATAAGCAAAAGACATGAGTATGTATGTAAGAGCATTAAACAAACTAAGAGAAGAAAGTAAGTGTAAAAATAAATCTGTAAGTATAAAATTATATAAACATATCCAAAAAGGAAATGGTGTAACTGGTATTGTAATCCGCTGGGTGTGAGGGGGAAAAACAAAAGACTATACAGTAGAGAGAGAAAAAAAAAAACCTGTATAATATTTGGAAGGGAAGCAAGAGCCTAAAAGGGTAAAAGCAAATAAGGAAACTGATGCTGTATGAGTAAGGGGGTGTATTAAGAAAATAACATAGTAAACATGAAAATAAGCAAAATAAATAAGTGGTAAATCTAAGAGATGAAGGGAGAGAAAATATATATATATAAAAAAATTATTATATCACCTGAAAGAGAGGAAAAATTGGAGCTGAGCTTATGTGAGATATGGGAGGAAAGTAGAGGCAAAAACTATGATGTAACTAATCTAAAAAAGCTGAGGGGGGGAAAATATGTGGGTACAGATGGAAAGTGGGTAAGAAGGATTGATCAGTCGTTCCTCTCTTGGATGTTCAGGCCATGAGGTTGGATGGTGCGAAGTCGTCTCATCCAGAACTTCTCTCTGCTAGTGCGTACTGAGTCAGGACGGGTACCTAAAGATTCGATGCCCTGTAGCATCATGTCAGTGGTTGTTCCACTTTATATGTTTGTCATTTTGCCTCCGAAGAAGATTCTGCTAGGATCGAAAGCTTAGGCCCCTTTTGACTCTCTAATTTACTCCATTGGCTCTTTTTTTAGATAAGCAGTTTTCAGCAGCTTCTTATGGCAAACTATAAATAACACGAATAAACAGTATTTAACAAGGTTTAACAAGCCTTAATTTAGTCGTGAATTAGGACACCAAAATATAAATTAAAATCAATATTTAACAGAATGAAACGAAGTAGGAGGAGGAGAGGGGAGAAGAAAAGGAGGATGAAAAAAAATCATTAGTAAGGAAAGGATGAAGAAGAAAAAGAAGAGTCACAGCACTTGCCATGATTGTGTCCCCCATGATGTTCATTATAAGTGGAAGTTGAGTAATGAATATTTTTTAAGATTAAACGCAATCCTGTATGTTAACAGTCTGCCAGTGTTTTATTTTCATTTTTATTTTATAAAAAAAAATGTTCCTTTAAATGTTATTAAATACTAGGGTCAGTTTCTGGTGAAGAGGTTCGGATGAGACTTGTTGAGGAGCCAATAAACCTAGGGTAAGTTACTGAAAGTACAGTACCATTAACAATTCTTTGACTACCTGTTTACCTCTTTCAACCAGAGAACAATAGTTTCAGTGGAATAAATCTTTTGTTCTCTGATTGAAACTGGTAGTTGAAGAATTGTTACTGGTAGTGTATCTTGACTTAGCTTTTGATTAGTAAGTGCTTTTGAACTTATATTAATGGAAGTGAAATAGGCTCATCATTGGTTGGTTGGGGCAGAAAAACTACAAGCTGTTTTGTAAATAGCATAGATTTGGCGTTCATTATTGGAAATAAATGCTGAATTGAATTGAAATAATTATAATATTCAGCAAGAAAAGTATTCCCCGCATTTATACTAATGACCAGCTAGTAGATATTCATTTGTGCAGGAATGTGCAGTACTTCATCTAAGATATTATTGATCATGTTAACAATTGTTCTGTAGAGATATAGTTTACTAGCCCAAATTTTCCCTTTGATTCAAATATACCTTCTGTATGTTTACTGTGTTTTTGCAAAATTATAGCATCACTCACTGCATAAATGAATCCTCACATATTCCCAATTAATAAATATTTATGATGAAGTATTTTGTTTCGAACTACATATTGTTCTTGACCAGGACTACCAATATCATTTTGCCACTGGGTACCTATTTTATAACCATAATAATTTTGTGCATCTGATACAAATCATGTTTTTCATTATTTTCTCTCATCAGAAATCAACAATGGAATGCACCATCCCAGCCTAAAACACTCGTTCCTAAAGTTCAGTTTTCAAATTTTTCAGGTATGGAAGTCAGAGATATTCTACTCCTGATCTTAGATTTAATGCACACGTAAAAAGAATGAAAATTAAAAAAAAGGTAGAGAATTATGCACATTGAAAACTGAAAATACTATGCATCAACTATTTGAAATGGGACATATTCTCTATGAAGAGTGATATGAGATTACACTTTAACTTTTGCCAATTTTGGTTTTGATTTTTTTTTATTACTCAATGTCATATCATTCATTGGAAGAAAATTTTAAAGAATCTCATTTAATGTAGGCAGTATAGTTGATAAAAGTGCAGTGGCCAGTTCATATAACTTGTTATGATAAGGAATTTGTTTTAACAATTAAAAGTTAATGAAATGCTTCAATCTGATTGGACGATAGTAAATTTGTTGTAGAAATAAATTGTGCATTTAAAATCATTATAACAAATCTTTATGAAATGTGACCTTCTACTTCTGAATTAAACATATAAGATGTATTTATGCTATAATTATTTTGCAGGTCCGCCACATTTACAGAGATTAAAAGGAAAATGCTTTTCATTAGTACAAAATGAGTGAGTATCTGTGTTGTCATAATGTGATCTGGGCCCTGTTTTACAAAGAGTTACGATTGATCCGATCAATTGTAACTCTATGGAAATCATCAGTGTCATAATTTTTTCTACGAAAAAATTTGCACAACGTCCTTTGTATGCAAAGATAAGCACAGTAGATTTTTAAGAAAACAATGAATGCATGAATATACATCACAGCTAGAAAATATTTTGAACAAACATGCATAATAGATGTTGACGTTGCTGGCCGTCCATAGTTGCGATTGATCGGATCAATTGTAACTCTTTGTACAACAGGGCCCTGAACCTTTCACCATTTGAATATCTGACCTGGGGGCCGTTTCATAAAGCTGTTCGTAAGATAAGAGCGACTGGTGATCCTTTCTTACGCGATAAACCATCGCCAATGAATATACCATTTACCACAAAAAAGGATCACCAGTCGTTCTTAAAGTCATTCTTATCTTACGAACAGCTTTATGAAACATCCACCATTAGTCATGATAAGTGTCTTTTTGCTCTATGACATATGTAGCATCAGCATTTATGAATGTACAGGTGATAAACAGTTGCACTTGAACAATCCAATCTACATAATCTTTTTTTTTCATTTAAAGGACCCCTGCAATCAAGGTTCAAGTTGATTTCTATTGATGCAAAGTTCTGAATGAAGTATTAAAAATATGTTTTAGATGAGTGTATGTGTTTGCCTTATTTTTGAAACCCTTAGAGCATTATATAAGAAGTTTTCTCATCAAAATATTTCTAAATTTTGGGGATATCATGCAGCCATACATCATTGGTTTCTTACTAATTCTTAATATTTGTTCGTAATCTTTCTGAACCAAATATGAATATTATTTGCATTGGTTTAATAAATCACTATTAAACTTGTTACTCTTACACAGAATAACCTTAGATGTGATGAGATAATACTATGTATACTGTGAGAATATGCTGTTCTATCTAATTATGTTATGTTTGTATATATTCATTTCCAATATGTTTTTCCCCTCTTTTTTGTTTTACATCATAGTTACAAGTATGATTTATGTCCTTTTCAAAATGTTACGCAACATGAGCAGAGTTTAAGATGGAATCCGTACAGTGGTATTCTAGGGTAAGTTTATTCTATTTTAATGTTATTTATTTTTTTTGGGGGGGGGGAATAAACATCATTTTACTCTTCTGGAAATAAACCATGAAGAGTTTTATTTGAGGAATTATAAAACCATGTTAACATTTTCTTGTACAAGCATTGTCAAGCAAAGAGACAAAGGTGTATCTGATTGATTATAATTGCCTTTTAGTTTAGTTTTGAGGAAAGGTCTAGGTAATAGTTTATTTAACCATTTATATTTTCCAAAGTTTTACTGGTAAGTCTTTTTTTTCTAACTCAATGATCTTTAGATGTCTCAAATGATTGACCTGCATCACTCATTAAAGTTGATTCCACCATTTTTCCCTTCTCTTTTATTCTTTGACATCCTGTGGGTAGTTATGCTGGAGCAATGTGATCTAAAATACTAGAAGTATAACATTTATTTTTATTTTTATACAGGATCTATGAAGAATGGGAAATAGTTAATAATACATTCCATGCCATGGTATTTAAAGATGGTGATGAGTGTGGAGAAAAGACAAGACAAATTAAAGTGAGTACCTTATTTAATTGATAAATTTTCATACTTTCAGGGACAAGATTATATTAGACCCTGTCTTTGAAAAATGTCTAAGGAGTTTGTTAACATTATTAGAAATACAAGTTGAATGGTTGTTAAAATTTGTACTGCCATCCCAGCCAGCATGGGATTTATAAGTGGCATTCTTTGTCTAAATGCCTTCCAAATACTCACATTTGAGCATTATACTTTGCTTATAAAGCGCTCACTGTATCTGAAGTCTTTAAGCCATCTTCAGTGATGCAGCATAATTTTCCTGGCTTTAGCATAGCAGCTGTTACACGCTTTCATGTTTCAAGGAATAGATTCCTACCTTGTCCCCATTTACGTCTCCTGGGTTAAGAGTAGCTCATTGTTGATTAATTTCTTGGTGAAAGAAGTGATGCCTTGCCTGGGACTCAAACCCACAACCCTCTAATCAGACAATCAGATAAATCATGATACTGTGGTAGTTATTAATTGACAATTACTGATATTTGTATTTCCCAGTGTTGTTATACATTGTTTTCTGGAATGTCCTTTTCTCTCTTTGATAGGTACAACTGAAATGTGGTACAAAGAATGAGATAGACTCCGTTGGGGAACCTGTTACATGTGAATATGCCATGACTTTCCGTACGCCGTTGGTTTGCCATGAACACTCAATGCTTGGTTAGTTTCATGATATCATTACCCTTTCATGACATTGGGTGATTTCAAGTTTAGTGTTGACCTTTTGGTGTTGGTGTTAGGTCAATTTTTACACGAGTATAACACCAAACATAAAATGAATATGGTCCTGAAAAGTCACTCACTAGTTTTTGAGATGTCAATAATGTGATCTGAATCGGTTTTACAAATTCAGAATAGATTTTGGAGCTAGGGGAAGCAATCCAAAATTTCAACACCAACACCAATGCCAACACCAGACTTGAAATTGCCCAGTACCTCCATCCATATATTATAGTTTTACCCAATCAATTATGATGTAGAGTCATTATTACAGTACCAAATACATTGATGCATTAGAACAATTTAAAACAAGTTCTTTCTTAATCAAAGTGTACCTCGATTCAATGAAGTGAACTTAGCAGCACATCTGATTCTTTCCTTTATATTCTGAAGTGCATAGAGACAAAGTTATGTGATATATGTGCTTTATAAAACTGACTATTGTCATTATTATAATTACATGATAAGATGAGCAAAATTTTATCTCTGCCCATTTGAATATGCATAATTAGTTTCATGGAAATAAAAAAATATAGGTGCACCAGCAATTCTGCGGATAGTTTAAAATCACCGTTTCTGTTTCATTGCAAGGGCCTTGTAATGCACTTAATTGTCACCGCTTAGAGCAATTTGTTTCAACAAAGTATTAATCAGAGTCCATTCAAAGACTTCCTGGGTTTCATCTGTCAAAGATAGATATAATGTCACATTGTGTAGGGGTAGTTTTGGGTCAGAAACAACTTGATTTTGATTTGAATCTATCACAACTTTTAGGGGATGTTGCAAGAAAATATTTGCATTCAATTGTAAATTTTAGTTGCATATTTACAAGTGATAGATCAATTTTAACTAAAACAAATTGACATATGATTGTAAATACAAGAAGCAGCTCAGTGACCAAATGCAAATTTGATATTAGCAAGACTTATGATTGATTTGGGGATCTAAAGTTGACTTCAAATCAATTGCAAGTTTCTTGCAACACTCCATTAGTAAGACAGATTAAAATGCTCTTCTTTAATTGTCATTAGTCCTTAAAGTCTCTGATGGTTCTCTGTAAATCAGATAAAGTGTTTTTGTTTAGTGTACAACGCTGACACGTTCTTAATACTATTACTGGTATGCAGCGTGTAGGCCTAACATTTAGTAGTAGATTACTTACAAATAATGACCCCCTAATAAAGCATGGCCACACCATAAGAATCTTTGGCCTGTATTCTGAAGTCGGGTTTAACTTAAGCTCAGGTTTAAAGTTGTGGTGGTTTAAGTATGGATAGCCAATTGTTACATAAATCACTAACAGTAGAGATATCATAATTCAGCTCATTTGGCTCTCAAATCATTCATAATTGTCTAGGAAGTATAAATAGATGATTGTCTTCACCATCGATGAATCAAGAAAGAGCACAGTAAACATAAGCAACAATACAACTTAATACAAATTTTGACACTTTTGGCTTCCCATAATTTTAGCACAGATTTAGACCATGGTCTAAGTTAAACCCGACTTCAGAATACGGGCCTTTATGTTTATCAATTTGTTTGTATATCTTCCTACTCTCTCTCCAGTTTATCCCAACTTGGATGAAGACTTACAAGCCGAGTGGAACGAGTTAGAAGGAAGGTTATATAGAGAAGAAGTGACCCAACAGGTACATCCTCAAGGTTGTCTCAAGACTATATATAGGGTCCGGGGGCCGTTTCATAAAGCTGCTTGTAAGATAAGAATGACTTTAAGGATGACTGGTGAACCTTTCTTGCGCGCTAAACCATCGCCAATGAAGGTACCATTTGCCACTAGAAAAGATCACCAGTCGTTCTTAAAGTCGCTCTTATCTTACGAACAGCTTTATGAAACACCCACCTGGTAGTAGAAAGGGTTGCAATTGATGGTGGGACTGACTGATTACATTGAGCATTGCGTATAATCAATCGTACAAATCAGCTCCATGATCAATCACTAAGATTTATATTACAGGACCCAGGTGTCCATTTCAGAAAAAGTGGCAATCAGATGTTTCTCTAAAATCAAACACAACTTGGATTTAAGAAGACCAGGCCCTTTGATCACGAGGCTGAATTCTATGGTTGATTTCATTGATTAATGTGTACAATCAATCGTACAAATCAGTCCTATGAGCAATCACTAAGACATGTGTTACAGGACCCAGGGGTCCATTTCAGAAAGGGTTGCAATCAATTGTTACTCTAAAGATCAAACACAACTTGGCTTTTCAATCAGTTAGAATTGCTCATTTTCGACTTGGGCTTGTTTTGGGGTTTTGTTTTAGTTGTGTTTGAATGCAGTTCTTGTGCAACACGTCCCTATACCTTTTAATTTTGTTTTTTGTTGTGTCTGGGGTAGGATCCATTCTATCAGTAGTTAGGTACTGATACCAGACATGTTTACACAAGACCAAATACTCCTCAGGATGTGGAAAATGTGGAATTCCTAGTTAAGTTATGAATTCTATCCTTTATTTAAAAGGAAAATCACTGTAAGAATATTGGCTATTATTATTATGGAGTAGATGGATCATAAAACAGTGTCCCAAGGTGAAAGAGATAAAGCTGTTCATTATTTTAAAAAGAAACATGACTAGTAAATTCATATGCCCTCCTTTCCTGAATGATAAGTTATAAATATATATAAAACGATTTTTGAATGTTGTTAGATGTAAGGGAAGTTAGATCACAGGCAGAAATTCTTGTCTGCCAAACATGCTATCTGAACAGGGTCGTGCAATTAATCTGCTAAAAATGACACATCATATAGGTACTTGAGGTGGGCTAAAGTGTCAGTAACTGTATGTGTAGACCAAAATAGATTAATTACCTGTGAGGACAGTGCAGATGTCCATGAAATATTTTTGTTTCTTCAGTTAGCAAACATGCAATTTTGATTCCAAATTTCCAATAATAGAAATAATTAATAATTAATATTATTTGTATAGCGCTCATCACAAAACATGTCTCTAAGTGCTAAGGAAAAAATAGAAAGAGAGAAGGAATTGTATAGTTCACAGTAGACAGTTGAGGGGCTTCACATGCGAAGGGAAAGGCTATTTAACAAAAAAAATTAGGTTTTTAACATGGATTTGAATTTCTCTGTTGAATCTGCTTGTTTTAACGGTACTTGTACCATTCATTATCATAGTTTTAAATCTTAATTTTCTGTGTTTTATAACCATCTCTTTTGTTTCCTTTATTTTCTGCCCCTTCTCTCTTTCTCTCTTTGTGATATGCAGGGCTATAAGAAGATGTTACATAAAATCTTTGAGTCTGCAGGATTCGTTCTTAGCCCTAATTTCAAGCCTATTCCTGCCAAACAAGATCATGAGGCGCATCCAGATGATTTCACAAGTCTTGATACATGTAAAGATGTAAGTGATGTCATTGTCTTTCATTGCAATGATCGCATTGACTCAAGTTTACACAATTTCTTTTGTGAAAGGCCCAATTTTTTCACTTTTTTTATTCTATGGTGGTTCATTTAAAGAGAAGCATCAGTAATTTACAAATCATTTGCAATAACAAAGTATTTTTGCAGCAAGTAGTCCCCTCTACTCTTTCTATATTTCTATCGAAATGATTTTCAACTTCAGTTTCATATGTTGCTTAACCATTTGTACAGTTTGAGCTACGGTTTCAATGCTCACTTATAAGTGTGGTCAGACAATATGTGAATTTTAGAATTTGATTATTCTAGTTGTGTTCAAAATGTCCATTTTTACATTCATACTGGTTTACCTTTTTCCTTTCTTTGTGTAGGAATATAGAAAACTCAATGCTGAAGTCGAGCGACTGAAATCAGAGCTGGACTCCAGAATGAACCAACCAGGTATTTTTTGGTGTTATATCTTCATGTTCGTTTTCACTAAGTCGTTGTAGTTTGTGAGTTTTACAGTCATGCTTACTCTCCATGGCCCAGTTTCACAAAGACTGGCAATTGTAGTAATCATGGCAACTACGATGGTAACAGGGCTTAGCAGCCAATCAAAGTTTCCATGGTAGTTAGTAGTAAAAATTACCATAATTGTAAGTCCTTATGAAGTGGGGAAGTTCCCCAGAATGTGTGTAGAGGGGAGAACTTTTAACCAAATATCACTAGATTTAGAATAAGCAACAGCAAACAAAAAATACATGTGCATTAGCTATTTAACCCTGATGGTAGTAGAAAGCTTGTCAGTGAAGCACCGAGTGAACATTCTTTGAAAATAAGTATGTTTCCGAAAGGACCATCTAAGTTTCCATATCATCTTAGTTTAGTCAAGTAAAATATGATACACAGTCCAGAAAGTCATACACTCTTCATCAGAAAGAAAGGTGAAAAATTGATGAAGACATATTTTTCCATTGTAATTGCATCAGTATATTTGCTATATAAAGAAAAGGGATCTTGGGCCCGTTGCAGAAAGAGTTGCAATCAATCGCAACTCCAAAAATCACACGCAACTTGATTTTCAACCAATCAACAGCGCGCATTTTTTACTTGCGATTGATTTTTTGTTTACTTGCGTTTAAACGCAACTCTTTCTGCAACGGGCGCCTTGTGTGATACATAATAGACATGCACAGAGAAATAACTCGATATGTTCCCTCTTAAATGTTGTTGTCTTTGCTGCAGAACTGAGTTTGCTAAACAATTTCTAGTAGTTTTTTTATTGTTCTTTCATGTGTTGCTTTTCATTCTTGTAATTGCACTCTTAGAACAATGGCCCCCATGGATGGATGGTAAACTTTCTTTGTCACACAGTATTATAAAATTTTTACTCATAATGGTTTTATTCAAATTTTTTAAGCCAGAAGCTAAATTTCTTATTCAATGTTCAAAGACTTCAATTCCCACGAATTTACCTTCTTTATCATGTTTCGATAATGTTTTTCATCTTGTTTCCATTCTTGAAAAAACATTAACCTTTTGTGATTGTCTACACCAAACAAGTTTTCACTTTATCATTTTTTTTTAATCATCCAACAACCTTCAATGCTTCCATTCTGTTTAAACAACTATATCACAGGTTGAAAAAAGCCTGAATTTAATTGAATAGTTTTTTTTTCCAAATGCTTCTATTGAAATGAGATATGTTACCTTGTGCAATGAGGCTTTATGATTTTTAGAATATCTCTGATACTGATTTAACTTGATATTGAAATCTCAAAGTGATCCAAAAGTGTGTTTCATCCATCAGTTTGTCGTTGTTAACCTTTTATGTGTACCAATCATTAGTCAATCAAGTTCAAAATTTGTGAAATTATTGTATGTTACATCAAGTTCCACCTTGTAGTCACTGTAATTCAAACAGAGGAGAATTTGATGCATTCATCAAGGCTTTTCATTTTCAGCAATTTCCAAGCCTTGAAATAAACCTTTATTTCTCAGATGCAACACTCGGTATCTCTCTTTCCTTGCTGCATATTTCTTTTTGAATAAATTGAAATGGACAAAAAATATGTGTAGAAGTTAGTAATCTGCCATTTTGTTGCCAATATTGGTGCTTCCATATCTTTGCTGATTTAAGACATTTTCTGTTTATTTTAACAATGTTTGTTGACTTTGAATGAATGATAGATTGCAAGGGAAATGGGCACAGTATGCATAGATTCTCTTCATTAAAAATATTTTTCATATCTATATTCGAGAAACAAAATGGAGAAACTATCCTTATGAAAAGTTATTTATTGATGAAAAGTAAATTTATTATATGAGCAATCATCATCTAAATAGTCTTTTTATGATATACTTATATTTCTTATGATCACTGTATCATGGTCTTGGTGTCAATATTCACTCATGATTCTTAATTCTTTTGCTTTCAATAAATTATTCATAATTGTAAAAACATCTCCTTCATTTTCTTCCAAACATTTTCTCTTTCTCTTCCTCCCTTTTGTAGATATCATAAATAACTAGTAGTTGTGATCAGCCCAATTTGTTTTCAATGCATTGAAGGTATAATACATGTTGATGTTATTGTTATGCAGTATGTGTTGCATTCATTTAGACTTTGAAACGTGATATTTCCCTCCACCCCCCTCCAACCTTCAATCTTCTCTTCCCTTTGCCATGCTTGTGCCGTTTCATCATTCTCCAACATGTCATTGATAAGTACAGTATTATCTGTTTTATGAGTGACATTTCCAGGTGTGTGGAACAAGATGAATTGGAATTATCAACATATTTGCATGCATGAAAATTCATTTTGCATACCGGTAATACAAAATTAGTTTTTGGGGTAGTACAGTTTCCCTTAAAATCTATTAAACAAGGACGTGAGAAGTAGAAGTTTTTACTCTGATGTTTCTGTTGATGTAACATTGAACAAATCATTAGAATTTCATTTCATTTTTCTTAAAAAAAAAGAGAAATGGTCCAATGATGGAAGTAAGTTATACTGCTGTTTTCAATCACCCTTTATAAAAATACTGTTTAATATAAAAACAATAAATTGTACTGATAAGTATTCTTGTAATAACAACATGAATATTAGAATACTTAATAAATTCAATGTGAACTGTGTGACATTCTTCAAAGACATTCATTTTTTGCTCATTTTTTTTACTTAGATAATATCTTTTCAGATCATATATTTGCCTGTGCTTATATTTTGTCATTCATTGCTGTCTATAACCTAAAGTGAGAGTTGACATCCCTGAAATATTTTTTTTGATGTAACTTTGTTTTGTGCATCATACATGCATGCATCCCTTCTCTTTGTTTTATCCTTCATATGCCATTTTGCAATATGAACTTGACCTTACATTCATTCATTTTTTTTCTGTTTTCTTTTCCTATGGTATCCTTGATAACCATAGAAATTCTGTGCTAAAAGCGTTTATTCAACTTGATTATGAGTGATGTTTCTATAGTTTTCAGTGTATGTCTCAATCAGCATCATTCATTTTCATATTTTAGTTCTTAATGTAGGTCTACAAACATCTCATCAATCTTGAATATATATTTGTTTTGTGCTTTGTTAGTGATACTGTTTGAAAGGGGTGCAGATGATACCCAATATTTTTTAATGGTTTAATGTAAATACAGTACACACAATAGTGCTGTGTGTACTACAGTGCAGCTCTTACATTTTAAATAGAATGTTTACTGTGACAAAACACACTTTATTCAAAATGTAAGAGCTGGTACGTTTGAATTGCAGTATTGTGAAACACTTCTCTATGGATATAGTGCTTTTGTTTTTTATAGTATCAGCAAACTTCTGGGCCCAATAACCCAAACACAGTGATTGATTCTTAGACTGATTTCAATGATTGATTAGACATTATGATCAATGCAATCAATTGTGAAAGCTCATTTAAAGATCAATTACTAACCGTTGATGTTTTTAAAGAATAAGCGGGTATGAATAAGAGTGACAGAATTTGTTAGTCAATGATTTGAAATTGGAGATGGGTATAGATTTGAACACCAAGGTGAAACCCCCAATAAGCAACGGTGACTTGTTTAGATTATTTGTACCTTCTATGTATCAAGCAGCAAGAATTTTATTTTATCTTTCATATTTTTTGTCACTCTGACCATTTTTTGATTTAATTTTTTTTAGCTGGGAGCTTAAAAGGAATATGTGTTACACCTGTATCTTATCCTTATTTCATTAATATGATTTGAAATCTCCAGCATGACTTTAATATTCCTTCCCTCATTCTGTTTGTTCTGCATGGTCACCTATTGTCATTCCATCATGCCAACTTGTTTATTTTCTTATCTTTTGTTTTGTATCTCTGAAATGCAAAGTGCATTCAATAGATAATGTGTGTATTTTGAATGTAGTAGTACAGCAGAGCATATATGAATTGCTCCTACATGAATATTTATAAGTATCAAACAACAGCAACAATAGACACAATGCCTCCACAAATTACAAGGTTGCACAATTATTTGGCCCTTTTTGGCAACACAATATCTACAGTATCTCAAAATCATGATAATGATAATAAATGCTGATTGAAAGTAAGTCTTCTATGGTGCTAATTTCCATCTGGACAGGTGCTCATGGAACTTATAGATAATTGCTGTGTGTGATTTCAGCTATGCATTGTGGAGGGATTCAAGTTGTCATATATGTAGTGTGATTCTGAGGTTATACTATTGTTTCAGAATGAGAGCTCTTATTCCCTTTCCTACCCATTCTAGATTGCATTTTGTAATGTAATAGCAACCTACACTACAGGGGCACTTTGCAACGTACAATTTAGCTGTGGTTGTGAATCCCCTTTGGATCCATATAGTTTTAAGTAACTGGCTTATCAACTGATGTCTTTCTTGCAGTTTGAAAAACCTTTCATTTTTCTCTCTGTTTCCCTCTCCAGGAGCTGGTATGTCGGTCAATGATTACGAGAAAGACAAGTATGATCTCTACGATGACCTGTAGGCTGTAGAAGGCAGAGAGTTTCTTGTAAGATGAGGATTATTTACAAACAATGACAGTTGATCCGTTAGTTTCAACATGTGAACAAAGAATGAACTTTGAAGTCTGATCTTTTTATGTAAATGTCCAGTCTTCAACAGATTGGTCCTTAAAGGAGAGACCAAATCAGGGCCCCGTCGTACAAAGAGTTACGATTGATACGATCAATGGTAACTCTATGGAAAACCATCAGTGTCATAAATTTTCCCACAGGAAATTTGCGCAATGTCATTTGTAAACAAAGAGAAGCACAGTAATTTCAGAAAACAATGCATGAATATACATCATAGGTTAGAAAATATTTTGAACAATCATGCATAATACATGTTGACATAGTTGCAATTGATGCAATCAATCGCAACTATGGAAAGGTTTGTTAAAAAAAAAAAATTCTAGATATGAATGAATATCCATAAATTCATTGATTTCTAGACAATTGGGTGTGATCTCTTTTGGTTACAAAGGACATTTTGCAAATTTCCTGTAGAAAAAATTATGACTGATGGATTTCCATAGAGACTTTGTAAGACGGGCTTTAATTCATTTCTTTATATCCTAACAAATCCATTACTATATTTCTGGGCTCCATCTTACAAAAAGTTATGATTGATCCAATCTATCTCAACTATATATGGAAATTCATAGTCATAATTTCCCTACCGAAATTTTGGACAAATTCTTTTGTAAACAAAATGGTGTACATCATGTTGTTAAGACAACGATGAATGTACGAATATACATTATATCTCGAAAACATTTTGAACAAACATGTATTTAAGATGTTGACATTGCTGGCTTTCCATAGTTGTGGTTAATCGGATCAATCACAATTCTTTCTAAGACAGGGCCCAGATATATTATATCCCTTTTGTGGATCTCCCTGGTACATTTTACCACAAGACGACTCATGCTGTATATCACTGGTGGGCAGAAAGATTTTGCATATTCACTTTGTAATTACCTTTGTGGATTTTCTAATGCATTGCTATTTTGTTGTCATTCGAATAGCAGTGAGTGGGCTTTCATTTACTTTGTGTCATATTTATTGTACATTGGAGTGGTCTCAATTGTTTTGAGAACTTGATACCATGGTAGGTTGATTTAGATGAACAAGTTTCATCTTGGTATATGTAATGTACAATATAATTTTTAAAAGCAGCTTAATGTGTGTGTTTGTGATGAAACTCAAACAAAAAATTATAGTTCATAAGTTATGAAAGTTCATCTTCGGCCAGACAATTGCCATTGATATTTTGTATTTAGAGATAAGTAAAAGTCAAACTTGCTTTAATAGTTGATGTAAGATAAGTCAGACACATCAAATAATCCTCTTATAGGCCAGAATTCACAAAGATTTGTTAACTTTTTATAATCCATGAGAAGCACAGGTTCTATGGTATAAATGCATTTGATCCAGCTCACTCGTACAATTTAAAAAGTCCAATGATTGCACTCGTTTCTACAGGTACCATTATAGTTTTTGAACTCACAAGTCATCAGAATTCATTGAGATAACTTGTGTGCTATACTTTAAAGCAATAATACCTAACAAAGTATATTATTAGTATACTGTAGAGATCGGACTTGTATGTTTCTTATGGTACATGTAACTTGTTTTACTAAACCATGCAAAAGCACATGGATACGCATGATAGTAAGAATGATTATGACCAAAAAACAACCCAGTGCCAAACACATGATTTAGTGTAGGACTATCAATTTTGATAAGTAGGTGACTAAAGATTGTGCTCTAAGGGAGAGAATAATGAGAGATTTCATTGGTCATTATGTATCCTACAGACACACTTACTTCAAAATGACTAATGATATGCCATTTTAAGTAATTACATGTAGCTTTGATTGGTTTGAAGTCTAGGTGTGGCTGTGATTAGAGGGTGCCAGGCTTGTGTTTTCAAACTAACTGAGTGGAAGATCAATATGAGAATCAACCCTTTATTTTATTCCATTTTATGACACTTGATATATTGTGTGATCTTTTTCCACAGCAGTGGATGTATGTTTTAATCTGGAATCCTGGACTTTTTTTTCAGTGTTTTCGCCTGTTTTTTAATATATTCATATGAGGTATAAACCATGTGTTTCATGGTGTTGATGTGATGCTTCGAATTTCATTATCTAGGGCACATGATAGAAAGAGTGGGGTGTTAAACACACACAAATCAATCTCAGTTCCCAATACGCACTTCTAATTGGTTTAAAATCAAGTTGTGTTTGATTTCTTGAGTTGTATTTGATCGCAACTCTTATTACAATGTGCCCCAGATCCTATAAGGAAGTAGTCTAGATTGGATGTTGGTGTATGGAAGCTCTTTTTCCCAAGACTAACATAGAGAGCGTCCTGACTCGCAATCCCTAACCCAGTGCTAATCCCCTCATCTCACCTGGCACTGGTTTTCGAGTCTGGACGCCCTCTGTGTTAGCTTTGGGAAAGAGAGCTTCCATTCGCCAATGCCCTATCTGGACTAATAAGGAAGATTTGAGACTTCAAATCATTATTCATGATATAATGCATATATATTTTGATGTTATGTTAAATTACTTAACTGAAATGGATGAAATGCTCATTATTTTGAGCTGTGTATTTTTTCACATTTCTTTTATTTTTAATTGTGGTGATTATGTGTGGTAATAAGTATTTAACTTAGGAATATGGTGATTTAATAATGAACTTTATTTCATAGTTGTTTAGAATGTTGCAATCTTATTTTGAAAATTAATATAAGATTTTTTTTATGTAAATCAACGTAAATTAAAAGTACTTCGTTAGAATTAATAAGTTTAAATGTAAACTAGCCATTAAATTTTGTCACATTTGATAAGGGTTTTTTACTGTACAAATTTGATAGATATGTAATTCTTTTAAATGGTCAACACATATACCTTTATAAGTAAATGGTCATCTTTGAGTAAAATTGTAGAGAAAATGTAGGAATTTACAGGATTCAAGAAGTGCTAGTTTTGTGTCCTTGAGATCAAGTTGATTTAAATTAAGTAAGTGATAATTAATCAAGTGTAACAATAAATTTGTCAACAAAATTACGCAACAAAGTGATATAATTTTGAAGTTTACATTGTTTTGTGAAATTATGGTGGGCAAGAGAGTAAGTTAATGATGTCATCAGCACACCTTTACTTTAATACATAATATTTTTAATATTTCATTTTCATAGATGTATGAGCTAGCTCCTTGTTTTTGGAATACCGTAAGTTACTGTGTGGAAGCAATGAATTTACACACTGACGGGCCAAACAAAGGCTTACCTAAAATGAAAAAGTTTTTTTTACATAATTGAGATTATCCTTCTAATCGAGATTAACCTTCTTTTATATTTGTACTACATTGATGTTCGGTGTTGTAGGATTCTTCAGATGGCGATTGATGAGATTGGCCCGAGTTGAAGTTGTTGCCATAATTTTCAGAGTGACAGCCTTATTTTCTTGGAGAAGGAAAGTGAAATATTTATGTTTTCTTAGAGTAAAATACAAAGGTGGGCTTTGGCATCAATTTTTTGTCACTTTTTTTTTTGGGGGGGGCTCATAACATAAGCTTTAAAATGCTAGCATATTACTTTGTATTTTTTGTCTCATGTCAGTTACTTTTTAGTGTTTTGCTTGTTTAATTCAACTCTTTAAATCATCTTGAACCCTTGGAGTGAAAAGTATACAGTACAGTTATGTAATTGTTAAAGGTTTAATAAAGCCCATAATGATTTTGATGGATATTCTTAGGTATGGAGAGGGAATTTGGAGTAGTTATATTTCTTATTTATTTGTATTTAAAAAATACAATTGTATCAGTAGTGACTCAAGTTTTTATTCATAGTGCTTTCTTAATTGGTTTAAAAAGGAAACCCTGTATCATAGAAAGCGATATGTGCTCAGTTGTGTTACATAAGCCATAGGAAGTTCAGAAATAAAGAAGTTAATTGGTCTTCATACAGGTATTTTGTTCAAGGTCTATTTATTTGATTAGTCTGTGTGATGACTGTTAAAATTATCCTTCAAAAAATTTGCATAATCAATGAAGTTAAAAGAAATAAGTCAAGAGAGCCAGGCAGACAAATGGTATGTAAGAAAAAAGATTAAAGGATTATATCTTGGGCTATTCATACATTTTTAAATTGAGAATTAGTCCATATATCCTCAACTATAAATAAATGCCATATATCAAAAATGTGTAAAATACTTATGACTGTATTAGTTAAAAGATTTATTATGACTGTAAACATAAATAAATATACAGAACTGAGGATATTGTGAGATGGGAACTTAATCTGCTAAATGAATGGCATTTCATTAGCAAATAGATGTGGTGCAATATGTTGCATTAAAAAAGTATAACAATGCCACATGAACTATCACACTCAGCTAATAATAGATTGATTAATATTCTAGGTTTTCAAGATTTCTTATTTATCCAGCAAGAGATGGTCCCTTCTGCCCCCACCCTGCCACAACAAAATTCTACATGTATGTCGTAAATCTTTGATTGCTTTGGGATTTTGCTATATTAATAGGCACAATATTTAACTCTATCTCTATTATACTCATATTAATTTGGAATCTGGATTAACTAAGCTGTAGGATGATAGCAGTCAAGTTTTTGGTAACTGACATGCTTCCCTGTGTAAACTGGCCCCCCATCCAAATATTCTCCAATTTAATAACAGGCCAAAACCTGAATTTTACCCCGCTCCTGAGTCCTCCCCAACAAAATGTATTATTATTGTAAATTGTGTGCCCGTCGAATCCCCCCCCCCCCTTTCATATGGCTCAAGCGCTTGATATAAGCGAAAAGTTGTTTTTGTTAAAAAGCTTCGAAGAAGACTAGTATTAAAGAGTGAAAATATGGCATCCAACGTGAACGTCCTGTGTCCGAATGGACGACGACAAATTGTCAAAGTTTCTCCTAATACGAGAATCCTAGAGGTAAGTCTGCTATTATTCAAATGAGTAAAAAAATCGTTTGTGCAAGGGTGTTTGGTTTACTAATGAAATTTGAAAATAATTCATTTGTGCTACATGAGAAATTGCGCTGTGTCATCCATCGCATCGGAGAGCGGCTTAGCGAACAGCTACGGGTATGCTATTGCTAATTTGCCCGTCACCACCGGGCTAGATTATATGAAGACTCGGTGATACTGATAGTGTGTGTGAAAGAGCCCTGCCGCCGCCCACACTGCACTGTAGCAGTAACAGTTAGGCCTATGCTATGGCTATGGCTAAGTTCTTCTTCTTCTTCCAGTCTGGTACAGTCTGCCACTGGCGTATTGTCATATCTTGTGCTTGTCAAGTGTTGAGTGTACAGTGCAAGTAAAAAATTTCTACAAAAGTACAATGGACTCTATATGTGCAGCTACGCCTACGAGTTATGGCTATGCTATGGCACAACTTTTGAAATAAGATCCATATTAGATTCGAGGTAGCTAGTTTAGATTTACAGCAGTGATTCCAAGTTCTTTTCCATGAAAAAGAGAAAAAAAATTGACATTTAATCTGTCCAATTTAAAAAAAAAGGTTTGTGACGGCTGCAATAAAGCTTCTGTAATTATTTGTAGGATGGGGGGTCGGGTGTCCGGACACTTAATATTTTTGAAGCCTTCTATTTTGTCTTTGGATTACACTAAAAATATGAATTCAATAGTTGAAATCATCTTCTATTTTGTTCTCTATAATATTTACTAACATTTTGTACTAAAAATTGATGAAACTTCACTTGTAAATTCTTCGAAATGACTTTCTAAAATCGATCGTCCGGACACACAACCTGTCCGGACACACAACAACTGGGTATATAATAATATGTCATTGATTTTCGTTTTCAGATCATCGAGACAGTGTGTCAGAAACAGAAGTTTAATGCAGATGATCACAATTTGAAGTAAGTCTTTCAAAGATTTGGAGGGAGTGAGCAAAGTCTTGAAAGTCATGGGCTATTTTGTCTAGATGCATATCATTATGAAATCTGTATTTGTGAATTGTATTGGTTAGTATAATAGTTGTCACTACTAGGGAATCCTGACAATTTATCTTTTTCATTTTTGGATAGAGTATACTAGGGGGGGGGGGCTGGGGGGCTTCAGCCCCCACTTTTATCAAAAACCATGTACAAAAACATAAAAATTACCATAGGATTGTAAAAATTTTGCATGGTCAGCCCCCCCACATTGAAAATCGTTCCATGGCCCCTGGCTAGTATCTTTATCCTCACAAAGTTTTTAAATTTTAAAGAATTCTAATTACCTGTATGTAACTACAGTGGTACAGGTCTGAAAATATAAGCATCTGTAAATATTATTTTCTTTTATGAGAAGAGATAAATCCTGTTGCTTTTAGTTGCACAGTAGATCCATCTCTTTGTGAAAAAGGATGTATGTCATTTATTTTTATTAATCATAAAGTGTATAATTGCTTAATTTATAAATGGTGATGCTCAGAAAAATGAGAATATCTATGAATGAGTTGCAAAATTGTTCACCATTCAATAAGATAAGTACCTGTAATTATTTTCATTCAAAAGTGAATATCTTGGAACAAACCCCCTCTAAGAGCAATATTTCTAGCTTGCATTTCTTGATATAGGGAATGATGTGAATGCAAAAATCCAAGACAGACTTGATTTTGTTGTTTTTCTGATGATTACACATTGAATCTTTTGGACCTTTGACATCTGATGGATAATTTCATCATGGATCTAAGCTTATTATTATTAAAAGATCACTGGGGTTAGTTAGTAGCTTTGCTAATTCTGTCATATCTTTGGCAGAACAAAACTGGGCACCATAGGCGAGTGGTCTTCATCATGAACTGACCGTGTAGGCAGGTTCCTCTCTGATATTCCAATGTTGATTGCTTTTATTTCACCTTGACTTTCAGACACCAGAGGACCATCCTTGATGTCCAGGTTCCTTTCCGATATTCCAATGTACCCAACAATGCCAAGCTGGAGCTGGTTAAATCAGACGTCCCACGCAATCGGTCTGGCTCCACCACGGTGGCACTGCAATTATTCACGGGTGAACGACTTCAGCATAGCTTCGAGTCTTCATCCTCCCTATGGGATATTCTAGAGCACTGGGATGGTCAGAGTAGTGACAGGTGAGAGTAGAGGGAACATTCACAAAGTAATGGTTTACTCAAATTAGAATCGAGATGGAGGTAAGCAAAGAGTTCCTTTGTGACAGCAACCCTAACCCTAATATATAGGCCTATATTTTTTTTTTCCACTTCGGGTGCCTGTTGTAACAGGAACTCTTCCTGGAGTGAATATTGGTTAGGGATTTCATTTTTACGACCCTCTCCTTGGCCTCTGTTGATTTGGATTGGAGTAGCAGACTTCTCAACCATTCTGATTATTGAGGAAAGAATATGAATTTAGACCTTTCTGACATCTTTGTTTGATAAGGTTTTCCTATTTTCATGGTGACTTTATTGCACTGCACCTACTTTCTTGTTATAGTGCACAATCCTATTTGAAATACTTCTTTCCTATTCTGAGTAAAACGAACCTCATTTTACAATAATATGCCTTGGGAGATCTGGATTGATAAGAATAATGTTTACACAGATTTAACTGTCTGAAACACATTGAAATGTTGATTTTTACATGTGGTCATTTTCAAACGTGAGTGACACGACAATCGGAGACGGTTAAGGGATCACATCTTTAAACTTAAAGGTTATGAATCTATCATGACTACTATATTATATACAATGTAGGACTGGCATGGGCCACTGCCAGTTTGATTTGAATTCTACAATTAGTTTAGTAGATATGATCGAAAAATGGTGCGTGAGTGACACGACAAATTTCGGACATGGGTTTCTGACCATTATCACTTATGATTGGATTCGTGCCCAAGTAGCTGACCAGGAGTACTGCGAGTACCCATACATGTACGTAAATAGTGTACCTATTTAGCACATATAGTTAGTATCAATCAAACCTTCTCTAGGGAAAATGGTGCCCTCCTATATACCGTGAGTGACACGACACCCAAAACGTGAGTGACACGACAAGTGCAAAAATACAACATTTATCTCAACAATGAAATTATTTTTGGCATGATGTACAAGACTGAAATCCCATCAACTATAAAACAAGCTTAATTACATAACAACTGCCTTCTTCAAAGTTGATAATGTGTCATTCTGATGATTAATTCTTCGTTTATGGTCATATTTGCCCATCAACTCACATTCCCTATACCATACCACATTATTGTCACACTCGAGCTTATACCACTCTCCTCTTTGGATGAGGAGGCACTTGAAGGAGGTGCTATGTGGTCTTAGCATTGGCATCAACTCAAACATTCTTTTTGTGGCCTGATTTCATTCAAAACTTTAACTGTTTCTCCCTATCTGTATATGACAGTTTACAGGTTTACAATTCAGCATCCACAACGGATGGAAACATTTTTCCTTGTAAGAAAGGTATTCTCAATTGTCACTCGCATCCTCTGGCATGGTCTGGTAGCCAATGATGTCATGCATGACTCTTCTTTCTTGAAATATTTGATGAGGATATTATCCTCCTTTAATATTTTAGACATTGTCCAAATAGTCCTTGGCAGCTTCAACGTCTTTTTTTGTACACTGTATCAAACCACAGTTACTTGGCTGCACACTCCAGATGGACTATTAGTAAATCCTTGAGAAACTTAAATAGTTCAACTCATCAAGCATTGGTTTTCTCCTGAACACTGCTTGGTAGTTTGCTGTGCAGGCCCTACATCATCACTAGTGGTATGAATCGTGGCCGAACAAAGAATGATTTTGAACCAGGCATGTAGCTACTTCAAGCAATATCCAAAATGCTCTTTTAAATCTCTTTATATTTTCACCTCAGATGTTCTTGCAAAAAAAAATTTTATTTCATGTCCTCGAATACAAGCTTTGTGGCAAAAAGAGTTCATTTCAATTAATCAGAAGGGAAAGATTTTCATCTGATTTTGAAAGAATGTTTGGTGTTCACAGAGATCTTGTCATACACTTTTCTACCATTAGAATATTCTAGCGATTTCTGCAAATTTCAAAATAAGATCCCAGACCTTGCTAGCTTTAAACTTTCTTAATTAGTAAGACAAAGAAATAACATTCCCAAAAAGATAGGTGAACGTTCTACTCATTTTTGTAAATGGAGACAGAGAATGTTCAAGTCATACCTGACTAACTTGAACCATCACCAAATCTTTATGCACTGTAAATATGTTCAATTGTTCATTACTATGTATAGTAGTTTTTCTCTTAATATATTCATATTTTTGTGTTGATTGATTACGGTATTATATTCTTTTATCTCAGTACGTCATCAAAATATGAATTAGGATCCGAGTATTCACACGAATGGAAAGTTGTCAGGGTTTTTGAAACTGAAAAAAACGATGGAGAGGAAAGAAAATGGATGAACTCAATGTCGATTTCTATATGTCCATTGATAGGGGTGAAGTTGGGAAAACAGAAAAAATATTAGCCTTACATAGGCCTAAATGATGTCAGGAACAACATTTTGACTCCATCATTGAATTTATGTAGTAAAATGCTTTAAAAATTATTCGATGTCCTTTTTTATACACGATATGAGACCGTGAGTGACACGACATTTCGTGAGTGACACGACATTGTGAGTGACACGACACAACTTTAACAGTTAATTTTAGCTTAACCTTAACACAATGGACCAAATTACTTTATATACAATAAGGTATGGGAAAACTGTATTTGCTCCTGTACTGGGATAAATTAATTTTCAGAATACACAGCTCTAGAAAACTTTTTCTCTTTAAAACGTGAGTGACACGACAACCAGTTTTGAAAACTTTAAAGATCTACTTTTTTCAGAAAAACACTTCAGATAATTTTTTTTTGTTATTTAGGAGTTAGATACAATACAGAGCTAATATCTTGCCAACAAATATGCTTCTAATACAAATTTTATATTGTGATAGGCAATGTGTAAATTTTAATGCAAAAATCAACATTTTGTAACATTAAATTTCCCTTGCACTAAATTCACTGTATTTCAAGACACAATGAATAATTTTACATAACTGAAATGGAAAAATATACTTTGAGATGTCTAGTTTCAAAAACCATTAATGCCTACTAATTTCTAGCAAGTTTTAATTTTCACCCCCATGTCCACTTTTGTTTGAAAATGACCATGTACCAATATCATGATAGATGAGAAGACATATAATTTACTCAATATTGTCCGTACATTGAATTGTCAATGTGTGAACAATATTTTGTTTCCTTCACTACGTCAAGCAACACTAATCGGTACATATTGTTATAATTTTATCAATTTACGATCCTTCTGAATTTAATATAAGCTTATCATTTAAGCCAAAATAAAGTTTCTCTTAAAGCAACATGTGTGAAGCTATTCTGCTTGCATAGTAATTTCCTTTCTCATATTTTATTCTTTACAGGCCTTCTTTGACTTGTCCTCCATCTGGCAGTGGGTCATCTGTCCATCCAATCTGTATCTACATGACAGAGGAGGTACTGGGCTCATTTATTCATTGATATCTGATTTATATTTAATTCATTTATCATTTCTTGGGAGTTGCATATTTTGTATTGAATATCTTATTTAATATGAAATTTTAGGCTCAATGAATGACATGCACAGTCTCTAATTTACACAAATAAATCAAAATTTCCTTTTCATTTTCATTACACAAGCCATAGGTTCAGTCAGTCAATTTATGCAGATACATAAATGACACTCCCAAAAAGATGTCTAACCTTAGTAAAAAATTAAGCAAGGGTCAGAATGCATTCTTTGAATGTGAATATGAACATTTGTTTCTGTTATGGTAAAAGTGTTGTTGAGCTATATCAGCAGTGGGTGTTGATTTAACATTGATGTTCTAGTTGTCTTTGTGTTTCTTTTTCAAGGTTATTGGTGAGGAATGGTTAAGAGCAACCACACTGAGAGGCCTTGGGCTGATGGGAGGAAGAGCTATTATAAGGTAATGATGTAATCCACTAAGCTGGTTTGAAGGGGAAGGGGGTTGGTTTCAATTCCTGGGTCATGTTAAATGCAAACTGCAATATCAATGATTCAGATGCATTATACAAATATACTGGGTTGGAGAAAGTATAGTGGAAATATTTTTATCCAAAATTGGTCTGGCAATAAGAGTGCCAGACCAACCGAGGATAAAATATTTCCCTTACACTTTTGAAAGAAATGCCTGGTATATTTGTTTTGTATCCCTTCCATATTTAAGTTTGAATGAAAAATATTGGTAATCTAGTACTAAGTGGCTCATCTCCATGATCTGGACAAAAGCTAGATTGGCTTAGCTCTAATTTAATCAAAATTGATTTATCATCGGCTTGCCAGTTCCTGGGTGAATGCATGATTTGCAGTCGGATGCAAAATAGTAAAAAAAAACTAGTCTACTCTGACGTCACAAACTATTTTGATCTCTGATGAATTTTGTTTTGCTGGTGAAATTATGATTGGTCACCTGAATGGCTCTTGACCAAATCAAATAACAACTTGATTTTAGATTTAGAATAATTGTTTTTAATCGGAAAGTGTGGAATATAATGTATGCCTTAATTATAGAGTACTACTTTTTTCTGAGTTGTTCATAAAATATAAAATTCAGAGACACAGCATTTTCGTAGCCCATTAACGATATACAACTCTTTGTGTTTAGATAGAAATGAATTATTCTATTAGACAAAGACACATATTTTTATTTCATAATTCAATGTTTCTTAGGTTATTGCATAGAGAAGTTGAACTTCCACCACCACCAAAGAAAGTCCAGCCAAAGAAAATGCCAATTGCTGATACTCCTGCTCACCCCTCAAATCAAATGGATTCTTCCACCACAGTACAAGCTTCAGCATCATCAGATCAGTCCATAGCTGCACAAAGGGGTGGCCAAGTGGCAGAATGCCATTTGCCAACAAGTATTCAATCAAAACCAGCACCTCCATTGACTGAAAATGCACCTCCCACTAATGAACTTGCCCAGAAAACCAGTTCCAACGTTACAGCCATGGACTGTACCACTTCTGATAATAGGGACGATTCTGCAATGGAAGTTGATGCAATAGAAATGAAATCCGAACAGGCTGATTCTCCTGCTATTGAATGTGATAACTCACTCCAAGAAAGGACAGTAGCTCAAGATCAGAGTGTAAGGCCTAAAGAGAGCCACCAACCTTCTACAAGCAGAGAAGAAGAAGGAATGTCAAAGGAAGAGAAAACAGAGAAAGTTGTGAAGGACATTGAGAAGCAGGAAGGAATGACCCTGGATGAATACGCAAGGAGAAGGATACAAAACCTACTTGAAAAAGAAGAAGAGGTTAGTCAATAACCTGTCCAGAGCTGCCAAGTGGTACTTATTTTCAGTATTTAGTACTGAAAAGTGAGGAAAATATTGATAGTTTCATGTAAAATACTGATTTCTAAAGCTTCAGTTGTATGTATGGTCCTATGGTATTTTTGAAAATACTGATTTCCTCACCGAAATACTGATTTTTGCTTCAAAAATACTGAAATGTTCCTTTTCAGGTTGGCAGCTCTGTTACAAGTCAGAACTAAATTTTCTATATGTCCAGTTCGAAAAGCTATTGTTTTTATTTATCCAGTTTGAAAAACTGAAAATGGCAACACAGGTAATTGTGTCACTATTACAAATTATGCCAACATGCCCTTTCTAGATCAAAAGCAAATGTTCTGTCATTTAAATAGATTTCAATTATGATCTTTACACACTACTGTGTGTCTATAATTTAGCCATTTGGTCAGCACACAGATCTCATCTCATGCAAAAATTACTATGAAATGAAATCACATATTCCTCATCTAAAATTTGATTGCGTTTTTGACTAATTTGTATATATTTCATGTTTATTTTGTGATCAAAATGACCCATTGAAACGAAACATGTGACCACTTTGCGCAGCCAACTTGAATTAAATAAAAAGAAGAAGGGTCACTTAATTCTCAACAGTAACATTCTACAGTGCCTGCGTTGCAGAGAGAAATGTGCTTTAACACGTCTGTAAAACCATACACAAGTAAAAAATACTTGCTTTTGATTAGTTTAACACATCTGTAAAATCATACACAGGTAAAAATGCTTGCCTGATTATTTGGAAATTTTACATGTGATTGTGACTCTTTGTACAAAGGATCTCATTATACTCCATCCATTGCCTCATTATATTTTCCTTTAGTGACGTTAATTCCAATTCTATTTCAATTTCCAATATTAGTTCAAGTTCCGATTCAAATTCAAATTTCAATCTTAATTTAAATGTCAATTTGATGGCACAAAATGTTCTAAATTCTATGCACTTGTATATTCGTATATATTATGTCAGTGGTTGACTTTTGGTAAATATAATCATTTTCTAGGTTATGTTTTGTGTATTCGATACCATGTAAAAGTTAAATTTTATATTTATTTATGTATTTATTTGGAAAATAAATACTATGTTATAAACCATTGACCTTGATTAATATGTTCCTGAAGGAAAGTGATATATGTACATTGTTTGGCAATTCACTGTTATTTTTTTTCAGATGGTGAAGTCAATGGAGGAAGCTATGATGGATTCTATGACACAGCAATCACAAGGAGTCACGAACCATCAACCTCCTCGTAGGAGAGAACCCAAACCACCTGTTCATGCTTTTGCTGACTTTAAGGTAAACCATTGTGGATGGATGAATCTTGTTATTAATAATAATAATGGTGGCTACTTATATAGCGCACAGGTCCACCTTTCGGTGCTCATGGCGCTTTAAAAAGGCACTGCTATTATTATTACCCCGGCTAAGCTAGGCAACCGATTAAGGCGCACACAGCTTTTTGAGGAATTACTTCCTGCCGGTACCCATTTACATCACCTGGGTCGAGTGCAGCACACAGTGGATGAATTTCTTGCTGAAGGAAATTACGCCATGGCTGGGATTTGAACCCACGACCCTCTGTTTCAAAGTCCGGAGACTAATCCACTGGGCCACAACGCTCCACTGTGGTTGTTTTTCAGAATAAATTGTCTAATGTCAACATGTGTATCATTTAAGGCATAAATTTGTTGATAGATTAGCATTAATGAGTGTGCTCCTATCTACAATACGATCAGTGCGTTGGTGTGTTACATATGACATGCAACTGGGATGTTAAGTGCTCTTTAAGTCACTCTTGATTCTGTTTGAAACAGCCTCAATCCCTCTGGTGTAGATTACCTTTAGATTTTACCAAACAAATATACATTTCATTAGCAGTTCAAGTTTTATGAGAATTTCAAATTATGTTATTAAGTTATATATTGTTACAATTTGTATCTATCTCTCTCTCTCTTTCCTTTTTTCTTATATCATTTATAATCATTTATATTTGCACTTCATGACACAATTTTCCATTGTATCAGTTCCCAGAACCAAAGAACACAGATGCAACTGATAAAGGCAAAGGAAAAATGAAGCAAGACATCAGTTCAAAGGTATGGATATCATTTATTCTTTATTCAGACTCCTGTGAATCATATTAATCATCACAAAAGTAATTTCATCCATGATATTGAAAAATTGACTCGATTAGTCTCAAGATAGCGTCAACTGGTATGGTTTTAGTATTGATGATTTAACTACTAAAATAATAAAATGCAAAATCAAATATTGATTTTTTTATTATTATTATCACAGCCTTGTGAGAGGAATCAACTAGTCTTTTCTCCAGACCAGGATCAGATCAAATTTGACCAATCTAGTGATGTTCCTGATGAGTTCTTTGATCTGACGGTTGATGATGTGAGGAAGAGGCTTTCTGATCTCAGACATCAAAGGTTTGTTTGAATCAACCAATTCGCATCTAGGGTTGGAATCAAAACGTTTGATGTGTAAAGTAATATCTTTGGATTGTGCTTGGGATTTACCATGTCTCTCTTCATTCAAACAAATCAGTCTTTTGGAAAACACTTTGTATTTCATCCAGAAAAGAACCTTCTGTAGAATAAAAAAGTATTTGTGTTACAAAGTTTTGCTTATTTCCACAAAACAGCAATACGTATGTCCAGGGCAGTATGTAAATAGAGGAGGCAATGATGTCAACTACAACTATTTTTATATTATGATTTTTTTTCAATTGTAAATTTTTAGAAGATTTTGATAGAATCATGATAGAGTACTATTATGACAAAGCTTTTTTCTTTTCATTCAAGTCAACTTTTCCATCTGATACCCTTTTGTTCAGAAGTAGGTGATTTATGCATTTATTTCAAGTAATTGAATCCTTGACTGACCAAAAGAAGAGCAAATACTACTTTTATTTATTTATGAATCTACATTGAACTAAATGACAATCCCTTTTTTCCATTTATAGTGCTGACTCAGGAAAGCAACTAGAAACAAAGGCCATGAGAGAAGCTCAGGATGAGATAAAGATGAAGAAATATGAGAAGGTAAGATTTATTTTTCACCAAGAATACTATCATCTACTCTTTCATTGTCTTTCTCCTATTCTTTTCTTCTGTATGGTGTTTATTGTAGTCATTTCTTTTTCTTATCATGTACTGGGCGGAGCATTGTGGCCCAGTGGATAAGTCTCCTAACTTTGAAACAGAGGGTCGTGGGTTTGAATCCCAGCCATGGCATAATTTCCTTCAGCAAGAAATTTATCCACATTGCTGCACTCGACCAGGTGAGGTGAATGGGTACCCGGCAGGATTAATTCCTTGAAAGCATGAGCGCTGAAAGGCAGCTCGAGCTAAAGCCGGGGGTAATTATAATAAGAACAACGCACCTTGGAATAGAATATTTCTAGATAGATGGCGCTATATAAATGCCTAATATGATTTTTTAGCAGTCATACCAGGCCATGGATTTTAACCATTTCTTATCAAAGGTTTTACAAAAACATTGATTTGGATATTTGTTAATGATTTGTATTCTAGGTTGTTGTTAGGATCCACTTTCCAGACCGGATCATTTTACAGGGATTCTTCAGGCCTCAGGAAACGGGTAAGTTGAGGATATCTTCTTCATTCAATGATTTTACTTTTGTAACAAATGAGTCTTCTCCATGGATTCAAGCTAAATGAAAGTAGTTGCAGTAAAACACTGATTACGTGAGAAAGTCTGTAAAACCAAGGTTAAGTATGATTATGTCATCGTGGATCTAGATCTGGTGTTGTTACATAAACTGAACTTTGTAAAATCATAAAATCTAAGCCGAAAAAATATAACTCTGAAGATCGCCAAACAGATAGGCTCACGTAGACAGTGTATTGCTGGAATAAAGACCTGACGGAAGTGCCTGAATCCGTGCTAATTTAGCTTATTTCTCAGCAATTACACAATTTCTTCAAGAATCCTTTGGCACATATTTTTTATTCATACAGACACTTGGGTGGTCATTATATTGGATTCTGTAAATAAAGTCATTTTGAGATCGCTACTACAACTGGCATTCATCTTTAATGCTATTTTTGTAAGGGGAAGGGGAGTAATTTTCATTGTCTTGTGTTATATTGTGTTTCTCTCTAGTGATTCACACCTGTAGGGACTGCAGTTATCTTTGTCAAAGTCTTATCAATTGAAATCACAAAAAAGGCTTTGATAGTGAAGAGACAGGGATTCCCTAATTCCATTTAACTTGAAATTCAACTGCACATAAAGATTTTGATGTAAGTTACTGCAATGTAAACCTGTTTTATGTAAATAATGCTAAAAATGTATATGTTTATGTTAGGTACAAAATAATTCAGTTTTCTATCATGTTTCCTTTGATATTTCATGTTTTGACTGTTGCATACTTTCCTATTCTTTTGTTTGCCGTAGTTGAAGCTGTGAAGGAATTTGTGAAATCAAATTTAGCGGACAAAGAGCAATCATTTTATCTTTGTAAGTCACTCCTATCATCTTTTATCGTACTTGTGGATTAAGAAAAACATAATATAAATATAACACAAGAATAATTTACTCTGTGGAGGGTCATTGGCCCTGTTGTGTAAGAGCTGTACTATCATAACTTTACCATCCAATGTTAATTACTGTGAAATCCTTTGTTTGATTTTATTATCAGAGATACCATCATGGTGCTAAAGAAATCTGAATTCAGATAAGTTGAAATTGAACATTTTATTCAATGCAGTGCATTTGCGTACTAGTATTTTTAACTGGCAAGTACAGCACTTCCATTACAGATGTTATTTCATTTCAGCTATACCCATACATCATAGCTGAGAGTATTTTTAACCTGACAAACTTTTTTTTAAATTAAACATTGAAACTTAATCCTATGTTTTGTTTCTAGTAGAATTGATTGAATAAAATGTATTTATTTATTTATTTCTCATTATCCCTTGTGATATTTTAGATACAACTCCACCAAAAACAGTCTTGAAAGATATGTCAGAGACCCTCTTCAAGGTATTGTAAACCTGTATTTTGATATTTTTCAAAAAGCATTGAAATGTACAATATACATGTACATGGCTTTGTGAACAATAGCCAAGCAAACTTACGTTAGCCATCTATTGCTCATACGTATGAAAATGGAATAAATTCACAAATTAGCATGAAAACAATCACTTTTAGAAAAAGAAATTTGTGCCATTCATGTACATCTTGGAATGCCAGGAATTCATGGCCTGAGACTATGGGCCCATTTCAGAAAGTTATTCATGACAATACATATGACTTCTATTTCTTAACTAGAAAGCCCAATATTCTCCTGTTTTAACATAATTGGAGTTAATTTCCCATTACCCTAATAATTTGTTTTTCTTCAAACAACACATTTTGCATTCAGATGCTTGACAATCCCTTTTTTTAAGTTTTTGGTAAATTATATTTCTGCATTATTTACCTGTTTGGCTATTTTGAATATAGAAATTTATGCTATTTACTCATCTCCAACAGTTTGAGACATTGAACCTCTGTTTGGTAAATGGCTTGTGTGTGTTTTACCATCAAAGAAAAATGAATAAGATTCATATTTTTCTTAAGCATAAAGATTGTTGACATTTTATATTTTCCAGGCAAAGCTGTTTCCTGCTGCTGTTGTCCATTTTGGTTCCCAAGTTATAAGAGGTAAGAAGTTTATAAAACTGACTTTCTTGAGATTTATACCATGTTGATTTGAAGAATTATTATCATTGTTAATTGTTATTAATTGCAGACAGGGATGGGACACTAGCTCTGAACAGTCCACAAAAGTCCAGCATCTGTTTCAGTGACAAATCGGTTTTTTATTTTTACATGTATTTCTATTAATCAGATTATTTTGTTTACACCTGGGACGGCTCTTCAATGTCACATTGCTCCAGGACATACATGTCATGACTTGGTGGGTGTTTCATAAAGCTGATCATAAGTTACAAATGACTTTATGCATGACTGGTGACCCTTTCTTGTGCTTAATGTTATATTCCTATGTAACTGACTTAGCATCTGAGAACATGTTCCAGTCATCCATAAAGTCATGCATAACTTTACAAGCAGCTTTATGACCCCCCCATCAGGGGGGGGGTCATAAAACTGTAAGTTAAGAGCAACTTTAAGAAAGACTAGTGAACCTTTTTTGCAAGCCAAACCATCGCCAATGGATACACTATTTACCACAAGAAAGGATCATACCATGGTCACATTTTCTCGTCGGCGGCCGTACGGCAAGTCAAATATAGCCGTTTTATTCATTTTTATACAAACCACCTCTATGTAGCTCGTACATAAAATGTGAAAACGGCTGTTTTCGATTCTCCATACGGCAGCCGTAGAGCAAATGTGATGAAGGTATCACCAGTCGTTTTTAAAGTCCCTCTTAACTTACAAACACCTTTATGAATCACCCATCACGTTTCACACCATGGACTTTCATGTGTCTTGTTGGGCGCCCGAGACCACTCAGCCATGTCACTTCCATAGTGTACATGACTATTGTACTTTGAAATATTTGTAATGTGAACAATGCTGAAGATGATTTTCATCCCTAAATGGATGGTAGGATCCCAAACTTGACTTCTGATTTATTTCTTTCTATTCCAGATCATTACCTCCACGAGGAAGCTCTGGGCGACTTGGCATCCCTTCTTCAAGCGGAATGTGTCGTAGCAAAAACGTAGGTATTATATAATGGGCAATAAGATAGTGTATAAAATCTTTATGTTTACATATCAGGGGGAATGGAAGGGGTGTGTCATACAAGCCACACCCACATTTTCATTAGTATACATATTTTTATTATTATTATTTATATACTGCGCTTTTCCCAGAATGGCCCAAAGCGCTTACAAGAAGAAAAAGAGATTGTTACAACTACATGTATACAAATGAAAACGTACAATCCTAAAAATCTGGATTGGAAAAAAGAAAGGTTTTAAGTCCCTTTTTAAATGAAGCAACAGATGGTGATTGTCTAAGAGTAAAAGGTAAGCGATTCCAATATTTTGAAGCGGTTACGGTAAAAGTCCTATCTCCAGCCAGTTTCTTAGTGATTTTACATGTGAGACGGAATGGGTCACTGGAGGCTCGTACATTCCTGCGAGGGGTGTATAGGGTCAAACAATCACGCAGATATAAAGGTGCCTGCTTATTGAGAGACTTAAAAACTAACAAAAGTAACTTAAAAACTATACGATGTCGTATGGGAAGCCAGTGTAACGATTCAAGGAGTGGTTTAGAGATGTTAAATCTTGTTACTTGATAAATTATTCGAGCTGCCCAATTTTGAAGCCTTTGAATGCGATCTACTTGAGTAACGGGAATGTTAGAGAGAAGACCATTGCAGTAATCTAAACGGGACAGAACTAGAGAACGAATTGCATTGTTACAGGCAGATTGAGTAATATATCTTCTAATTCGAGAAATATTCCTTAAATGAAAAGTTACAGTAGTGCATATTTGAGAAACACGGTCCACCATTGACATTTCTCTATCAAAAATTACACCAAGATTTTTAACAGTAACTGAAGGGCTTATGGATATATCGCCGACTGTTAACTTCAGATCTGGCAGATTGCGTAGACTGTGTGGAGAGGCCGCTATGAAGAATTCTGTTTTTGAGTCATTTAACTTTAATTTATTAACTGTCATCCAGTTTCTAATATCTGAGATACAGTTCTGAAGTCGAAACAGAGCGACAACTAAATCTCCTGGGATTTTCGGATTAAATGAAATATACAATTGGGTGTCATCGGCATAAAGATGGTAGTTGATACAATGATGTGTAATAATATTACCAACTGGTAGGGTGTATATAGAATACCCGATAGGGCCTACTACCGAACCTTGCGGAAGACCAAAATCAAGGTTAGTGGGTTTGGATAGTTTACCAGTAATGTTAACTCTGGAGGACCATCCTGTGAGGTATGACTCAAACCATGACAGAGCTGTAGATCTCACACCTATTCTGCTGTAAAGACGAGATAAAAGAATTTTGTGGTCGATCGTGTCGAAAGCAGCAGATAAATCTAAAAGTGCGATCAAAACAACTCTGTTACAGTCAAGGGAAAACATGATATCATTTTTAACTTTAACCAATGCCGACTCTGTGCTATGATGCGACCTGTAAGCAGATTGAACAGAATCAAACATATTATTGCTTTCGATGTGTTGAACTAGTTGTGAACAAGCTGCTTTTTCAATGAGTTTAGCAAGGAAGGAGAGATTAGAAACTGGTCTGTAGTTTGAAAGTTCATTTTTATCCAAGTTCGGCTTTTTCAACAGAGGTCTAACAATTGATGAATGTGCTCCTAAAGGGAAACTACCTGTAGATAGAGAGTTATTAATTATGTCGGTGATTAATGGCAATAACTGAACAAGATTATCTCTTAGAAGCCATGTCGGGATTGGATCTAACATACAGGATGTGTTAGTGAAATTCATAATAAGCTTGGACACATCAGATTGAGTATATGATTGAAAGCTTTCAAAGAGAGGAATAGTTTCGTCAACTGAATCAACAAACCTAGTGTCAGGGACAACATTCAGAGCATCAATTTCTTCTCTAATCTTATCGAATCTATGACATGACTCTGAACATTGTTCAATGAAGGGTTAATGTATTCTACTTGTGATAAACTCTGAATGGATTTGAAATCAGTGTGCATATTATTGGGCAAGTTTAATATACATGTACATTTTAGAATAAAATAAATGGATGGAAATATGTTTTTTGTGAATGGGATGTTGGCTTCTATTACATCTGTGATTCTGATTCCAAATATTAAAACATTTTGGCCCTTATTCTGAAGTCGAGTTTAAAGGGATGGTCCGGGCTGAAAATGTTTATAGCCTAATAGATGAGTAAAATTCACTGAGCAAAATACTGAAAATTTCATCAAAATCGGTCAACAAGTAATAAAGCTATAGTAGTCTAAACAGTCGTCATGAATATTCATTAGGTGGGCTGATGATGTCACATCTCCACTTTCCATTTTCTTATGTTATTACATAAAATCATAATTTTTTCATTATTTCATACTTAAACCACAACTTTAAACCTGAGTTTAAGTTAAACCTGACTTCAGAATATGGGCCTTTATGTTCATGTTATATCGTTTGAGTACTGGCGAAGCTTTCTGAATGATTTTGAAAAGAAAATAATTTCCGAATGTATGCTTAGACATCAATTTGGTGATTTTATTTCTTATTCAATACACAGTATGAATACTGGCATTACAAGATCAATATCATCAGAAAGTACATCCAATTCATCAACATCTGGTTCAGCTGCATTGTCGTCAATAGAAGACAGGCCATCGACCTCTGGGGACCTTGGGTCATCATCATCATCCACTCAACAGAAGAGGCAAGCTTCACCATCCAACTCGGCCATTGGCTCCACCAAAGTACCCAAATGGTTCAAGATGGGTAAGTTTCCTTTGTATTGGCAGTAGGTCCTTTGGCATCATTGCACAAGGTGTTTTTGTACATTTTGTCGATCTCCATTTAGGGGTAGTAGATGGGTACCTTTTAAGAATAAATTAATTGAATGCTTAAGTAATAATAATAATATACTAATTTATGTAGCGCAGAAACTATGTGCATATATCCTACTGTGCTGCAATTACGAGCTAGTGAAATGGTTGAGGACAAATTTAGAAAAGGGGGAAAAGAAATGTATGGGAATTATTTGAACAGATAAGTTTTTTGTTTAAGTTTGAACGTTTCTACTGGACAGGATCTTATTACATTTACATTACATTGCAAACTATTCCATAATTGTTGGGTTGCACAGGCAAAAGCATGATCTCCCAAAGTTATCTTTGTATTATGAGTGGGGATATGAAGAAGCAAATTATCCTGAAAACTACGCAAGTTGTGAGAGTGTCTGTGAACTTTTCTTTGTAAAAGCTCAGAAATGTAACTGGGGGCTTGGCCACGTAGTGCCTTGTATATGATTAACAAATTCTTGAAAGATATTCGTTGGCGAACTGGAAGCCAGTGCAGACAGTGTAATCCTTAAAAATCTAGATTGACTGCAAATCAGCTGTGCACATGCGTTCTGTACTTGCTGAAGACGCCCAATTTGAGATGATGGTAGCCCATACAGCAAACTGTTACAATAATCTAGCTTACTAATCATGCATGCATGGACAATTGTCTTCATGCTTTCATTGTCAAAGTATTTCTGTATACGTCTGAGGTTGTATATCATATGAAATGAAGATTTACACACATTTATTCAAGATTTATTCAATTGCGAGTCAAAAAATAATCCAAGATATCTTACATTAGAATTTGGTTCTATGACTGAACTGCCAACTGATATCTCGTCAAAATCTAGCTTATTCAGTTGTTTAGATGTACCGATAACAAGTTCCCATTATGGGTAGTCATGGTAAGGCTGGGGTAATAGTATGCAGTACTTAAAAACATTGGATAAAGCACTATAGAAATGTTACATAAAAACTTGGTTGTTAATGTTTGAAAGCATTGGCTTACTGCCTTACAAGTCAATCTCGATAAGCTCAACACAATTTATGATTACCATATTTTATTCTTTTTGCGGGTGATACATTGTGTAGAAAGATATCATCATCTTACCATATCAGTGGTTGGATTTTGGGTTATATTGAAGAGGGGGGGGGTGCACAGAAAACAAATCTATGTCGTATAGCATCAAAGAAACAAACAAGATAAAGGCAATTAATACCTAAAAGAATCCAACTACCCCCACCCCTTCCCCCAAGAAAGGTTACCATTAAAAAAAAAAAAAAATATTGACAAGCAAAAAATGGGCTTATTTCCATCTTCCCTCCCAAAGGGAGGGGGTAGTAAGGAAAGGGGAACGCAAATCATTGCAGGCACCCCCACCCCCCCATGCTAAGACCAAATGTTCATCACTTTTATTTCGTTTTCTCTGTTTCTTAACAGGCAAAAGGTGATACTCTTTTTCATTCTTCAAAGTGGGATCTGGTTGCAGTAACGTGAGAAGATACAATCAGTGTTTACAAACTTCAAAATAGCTTCTATCATTATATTACATTTTGGCCGAAACGGTCAAGCGGTTGTACCTTTTGTTTTATTAGATAAGCCATCGACCTCCTCTCTGTTTTGAAGAATTTATTGTTTTATGTGAGTTTAAAAGATTGTATGCAAGGCATTCACAAAATCACTTTATTCATCACAGAGCTGCTATTGATGTTATTTACACCAGGCTCATGTAAGAGATGCAGCTCCAATGGATGATCATAATTATACCTAAAACAAATAAATCATAAATGCTTAAACTATGATCCTGATTTTGTTCTTGATATAAATTCAACAAATAGGTAACAGTGATAATACCGTTAGCAAACAGAGATGTCTAGTCTTAGGTCTTTGAATGATTTCAGACCGTGACCACTCCCCTTTTCAGGCCTATCAAGGCTTTACGGGGGGGGGGGGGTCAATCTGTCGTGCCCAGTGAGTAAAAGTGACTGGGATATCTGATGAAAACTGTGTTTGCCCTTGAGATTGCACTCAACTAATTTACCTCTCTTTCATTTAAAATATCTTCATAAATCTTAGTAGTATATTTGGGTCATTTGTGTAGGTTTAATCTTTATCTGTAAGTGGTATTCCATCCCAGATACATAACGTTTACATCCTTCCTGTTCTGAATGTGTGTAGATAGCGATGTTCATATTTCACTTAAGGGAGAATGAAACCTTTGGAACAAGATAGCTTTTGTGAACACAGAAAAATCAAAGAAACAGATCAACAAAAGTTTGAGATAAATCGGACAAATAATGAGAAAGTTATGAGCACTTGAATATTGCAATCACTAATGCTATGGAGATCCTCAAATTGGCAATGCGATAAAGATGTGTGATGTCACTTGTGAACAAGTCTCCCCATTACCTTAGTATATATTTCACTAAATAGCCTCTTTTATCACATCTATCAGTAGATCATGTGTTCTTTCTAATGGAGGGCATGTAATACAGATATTTAAAGAATACATCATGGATAGAGTTTGTATCACCATGAGAAAAAGCAAATAGATAAATTTTGAGGGTATTTTATAGTCCATCAAAGAGAAAGTTGTTCACATATGACATCACACATCCTTGTTGCATTGCCAATGGGAGAATCACAATAGCAATAGTGATTGCAATATTCAAATGCTGATAACCTTCTCATTATTTGTCCGATATTTCTCATAATTTCTTTGTTCTTATTCTTTGACTTTTCTGTTTCGACACAAACCTACTTATTCCAAAGGTTTCATTCTCCTTTAAGTTTACATTTACTGTATCTTCTCTGATGAAAGCTCATATCTTGCTATAGGAATTGATCTGAAACTGATATAATATCACTGATTTTACTGTAAAGTGATATATAGCTTATAACTCAAGATGAATGTATGTGTCTACTAAGTCTCAATATCCAGTAGTCGTGTTTGATCTGTTCTATGGGCTGACATTTCTTTAAATGCAGTCAGCAAATCATGCATTTTCTTTGGGGGAAAAAAGCAATTTATTATTTTGATTATGGGATAAAATTTTATGATTGATCATAGTAATCCATGCAATCAGCTGTAAAAAAAAAAATCAGCCCCTCAGTCAATTGCTAAGCTTTATGTTTCAGGGCTCCGATTGTCGAAGAAATGTATCTTAACCCACTAAAAAATATTCCAGAGATGAGTTGAATAGTTTTCCCCCATCTTATGGTCATTGCCGGTCTATGACACCCACCGAGCACTTGGGCTCATGTCGATACATACAGTTATGGTCAAAAGTTAGTGAACCGTACCACAAAATGCACTCCGTCATGCTGAGTCTTGAATGTAGACAACAACACTACAGTGTTCGGCAAGCCCAGAGAAACAATCTTTATTGAATGTAATATTTTATCACCTGGCTTCTTAATTTTATATTTAAACATGGCAGAACTTGAACTCTTTAAATATGTTCATTTTCTGGTGGGGTTCTCAAACTTTTGAGCACCCCTGTACATGTAAAGATGATGTGATATCATGTTAAATTGCAGAACTCTGACCCCAGTTTCACAAAACATCTTTCGTCATCAAAACATTTGGTTTGTCTAAGCATTCAAATACCTTGATTTATTGATGAATTTGAAAAAGAATGTCTTTTTAAAGGTCTGAATACATTAATACATCAATGTCTAATTGCTAATGTTATTGGAAGCTATCCAAAATTAAATCTATTAGTTGGAAAAGTGAGTTTTCATGTACATTATATCTTCTGTTAGTAGTACTTTTAAAAAAATATTGAAGTAAACTGGATATCTGATGCAATTTCTTTTATCAAAATTGCAAATTTGGTTTACTGATTGTAAGCATTAAATGAGTAGGATTTAAATTGAAAGAAATTGTAGGAAATTGTATTGGTGTATCTATAGCAATGATTAACTTGGGCAGCTAATTGCCGAGACAGAAAATACTTTCAAAATAGAATTTAATTCTTGATGGAACATTTGTTTTCAATATTTGGTGCAAGGCATTATTATTTAAAGTAACTGCTACAATTTGAATTCAGCTATTAATACATGCATGCCATGGTATGAATGAGCATGGAGTCTTTGGCACTGCCATTTGGATAATCAATTTATTCTAAATTAATATTAATGAATGCTTCATCTCCATCATTGTCGTCCATCTCAATGATAAACCAGAAAAGATAAACATCTGATATTGTGTCTATCAGGTCAAATTATAAAAAAATAATTTGATATTCAATATCACATTAAAAATGATATCATCATATATTGTTTATTTGATTTTGTCAATTTATTCATGATTACCATTTCTTGATAAAGAGTATGCAGTGGCATTTTTTTTTGGGGGGGGGGAGGCATGATAAGATTACCTATTGGAAACCCTTTATTCTCCTTTGAATGAAATGGGTAATTATCTCTTTATTTGATATTTCACTTTTCTCTTTCCTTTTTGAAATGTGATGTTTGAGATCTGAATTTGATGATAGTGATAATTATGATGATGATGATGATGGTGGTGATGATGGTGATGATGGTGATGAAGATGATGGTGGTGATGATGATGATGGTGGTGGTGATGATGATGGTGGTGGTGATGATGATGGTGGTGGTGATGATGATGGTGGTGGTGGTGATGATGGTGATGATGGTGATGTTGATGGTAATGATGATGGTGGTGGTGATGATGATGGTGATGATGGTGATGTTGATGGTAATGATGATGGTGATGATAGTGATGATGATAGTGATGATGGTGATGATGATGGTGATGACAATCATGATGGTAATGGTGATGATGATGAAGGTTATGATGATGGAGAAGAAAAGGTTGAATTTGATATGAATTTGATGAATATAAATTGACGGTAACAATGACAACGACGGTGATGATTCATGATGAAGAAGTTGATGAAGTGAAATAAGTTGTTTATGATTAAGGTGACGAAGAATGTATGAGAATAAGAATGATAACAGTATTAGGCAAATGATCAAATGACACTGAAGATAATTATAATGATTAAGACGATGGAGGTGGTGATGATAGTTAATGTTATCAAGGTAATAAAAATGGTGATGGTGGTAGTGATGCAGAAACAATGCCATCTGAAAATGACATTTTTTATTCAAGTTTAAAGCCTGTCTCTACTGGAGTGTATCACAAGTTTTGTAACTGTGATTCTCCCCCCCCCCTCCACTCTCTGTGAAATTATTGTGAAATTTGACATCTGGGGAGATCTAGTGCGCTTTCTCGGCAATGTTTCATTTCATTTGAAAAGGTAATTGGTACATTTATATTGAATATTTAGTAATATCACATATCTTCCAAAAAGTTTATATTGTAAAATTATGAGCCCATTCCCTATAATTAAGAGAAAATATTTTAGTAAAAACAGGAAGAAAAAAATCGCAGTTATATTCATTTTGGTAGGGATCCCGACACTTTAGGGAATATTTTTGTTCTTTATTTCATACTTCCTTCTTTCTATTAGCTTAATGAGTAATGATGATGATGTGAAAATAATAACATTGATGATGTTGATTTAACTGATGATAGGGACGGTGGTAGTGATATCGATGATAGTTAAAATTTTAGTTGAAGGTCAAGTCCACCTCAGAAAAATATTGATTTGAATCAATAAAGAAAAATCAGACAAGCACATGCTGAAAATTTCATCAAAATCGAGTGTAAAATAAGAAAGTTTGAGATTTCAAAGTTTCGCTTATTTTTAACAAAATAGTTATATGAACGAGCCGGTTACATCCGAATGAAGAGAGTCGATGATGTCACTATTTTTTTAAATTATTGTTTGAATTATACAATATTTCAATTTTTATGAATTTGATGATTAGGACCTTGCCTGAAGCACAAAATGTTAAAATAATGGAATTCCATGTGTTAAGGGAGGAATGAAACTGCATTTCACATGATAATGACGAAAAAGAAAAATATTTCATATTTCATATAATAAAATACAAAAGAAATAGTGAGTAAGTGATGTCACCTGAGGCCCGTTGCAGAAAGATTTGCAATCAATTGCAAACTCTAAAAATCATGCGCAACTTGATATTCAACCAATCACTTGCGATTGATTTTTTGACTTGCGTTTAAACGCAACTCTTTCTGCAACGGGCCCCTGTTCTCTCATTTACATACCGACCGAGATTTGCATATAACTGTTTTATGAAATGAAGCGAAACTTTAAAATTTTCATAACTTTCTTATTTTACATCCGATTTTGATGACATTTTCAGTGTTATGCTTGTTGATTTTTTCTCTTTTTATTCAAATCAAGTTTTTGTCCTTCAAATACACACATAATTGCGTTGTATCCTTCTGGGCCGGCGTCATTGTGTTTTTGTTGGAGGGGGGGGGGGTACCGCCTTCCAGCATTCTTCCCATATTTTTCTTTTCATATGATTTACCATTTCTCCTCCACTTTCTCCTTCAAATCCTTTTTCTTACCTCTTTCTTTCACTTTCTTCCGCATTCTTCTTCTTTCTCTACTTCCTTCTCCTAACCACCCTCTCCTCCCCCTTCGTTTCCTCATTTAAGTTGCCCACATCCTCTGTATTCTACCACTTTTTATCATATCCATTTACAAGAAAAAACAAACATCATCATATGTTAGATCCATCATGGTCTGTTCAAGTACTTGGCAAGTTGACAAGCCATGCCACACCTAATATCGTCATAGCCTCGTAGTTTCAAGTATCACTCTTGAGAAACTCGATGATCGTCTTGTTTTCAAGTTGGTGATCATCGTACTATCGATAAAGAAAAGTAATCCATGATGTTGTTTCATCTTATGGTCAACATGTGTATCAATGACACGGTGCTATATCATGTCAACGTACCGATACAGCAATTGAAGCAGGGAAGACCTAACATATAGCTAGATTTGATACTAGCATTGTAATTTGTCTGCACTATCGTATAGGAAAATAGCGATTCAGGCTATACTAAATATTGATACTCATTCAATAATGTTACTCAACTAGCGGCCTCGATGACATATTTATCAAGAGTGATCTCTATCACTCCGGTTGACATATGATCTGAATTTCAATTGTGGTCATTTCATGGTATAAGTTTATGTAACGAACGAATCATTCGACGTCGTCATAATAATGGAATCCATTTCGACAACGGAATCGTCGACGTGCGGCGTAGATCTATCCGTTTCCGACTGCCAGGTCATCGCAACGTTCGACACCGTCCTCTCTCCCATTCTTCTCGGCCTCATCGTCGTCGGCGTCCTAGCCAACTCTCTGATGCTCTACGTGATCATCGCCCACCGGGATATGCATACTTTCCCGAACCTGTTCGTAGCAAACCTCTGTATGACACACTTTCTCTATCTCACCATCTTGGCAATCACCGATGTCGTATATTATCTTAAGTTAGCGATGGGGGTTCAAACGGCCAGTCTCATATCATCATCAGCTTACCTATATATTTCTTTGGTAAGTTTTATGATGACATTATTTTCACTCCCCTAGGATGATAAAGGGAACGAGCTTTTTCCTTGATGAATTTGTTTAAAGATCTTCTTTTTGAAACAAATTATATAGTAATATGAATTGTCATAATGAGACTGCATGGGGCACCCCACACCCAGTTGCACCTCATTACACTTCGTCACAGCCTTTTATCACCAAAATTTACATACTCTTTGTTTAAGTAATTAACAGAGGGGTGTAAGATGTAATTGTAGCCGGTGGTAGTGGTGGTGGGGCGGGGGGGGGGGGGGCTGTCACTCTTCACATCCTCGTCTGAGGAAAAGCGTCGAAAAGGGTCCCTTGCTTCAGGTTTCCAAACGTTCTAGACGTCTTTTTTGAAAATGGTTGGCAATCACCACTTTATGCAATTTTGGTGACATAGGCCTTTGGAACAAGATCGCTTGTGTGAAAACAGAAAAATCAAAGAAACAGATCAACGAAAGTTTGAGAAAAATCGGACAAATAATGAGAAAGTTATGAGCATTTGAATATTGCGATCACTAATGCTATGGAGATAGCGAATTGGCAATGCGACAAAGATGTGTGATGTCACTTGTGAACAACTCTCCCCATAGGCGGCGGAAGCGGGGGGGACGTGTCCCCCCCTAAATTTTAGTAAATTTTAGGTGGGGGGGACGGTCCCCCCCTAAATTTTGTTTTGATAACCTTTTTTTTTTTTTTTTTTTTTTTGCTTGTCAATTTTTTTTCCTGCGTCCCCCCCTAAATTCACGTGGACCCCCTTGACACGTGTGTTGTCCCCCCCTAAAATTTAGGTTGATGACCTTTATTTATTTTTTTTTTTTTGCTTCTCAAAAATTTTTGGGTCGCTTGTCCTATTTTTTACATGTGTCCATCCAAAAATTTCAGGTGGACACCCCCTAAATTTATTGGCTTCCGCCGCCAATGACTCTCCCCATTACTTTAGTATATATTTCACTAGAATTGCCTCTTTTATCACATCTATCCATAAGTCATTGTTCTGTCAACATGAGGGCATGTAATACATATTTTTTAAGAATACATCATGGATAAAGAGTTTGTATCATCATAACAAACAGCAAAAAGAGACATTTTGAGGGTATTTTATAGTCCACCAAAGAAAAGTTGTTCATCAGTGACATCACACATCCTTGTCGCATTGCCAAAGTGAGGATCACCATAGCATTAGTGATTGCAATATTCAAATGCTCATAACTTTCTCATTATTTGTCCGATTTTTCTCAAACTTTCTTTTTTCTTATTCTTTGATTTTTCTGTTTCTACACAAGCCTATTTGTTTCAAAGGTTTCATTCCCCTTTAAACATTTAATGGGAATATTGTTAACAAATCATCAGGATTTTTAGTGACTATCTAGTAAGCTTGGATTGTGTATCGATATGCTGTATAGGGATACTTTGGTAGAATATTAAATAAGGGATATCACCGTTTATGGCCATTTAGGGCATATGTATTTTCATATTCGCTACAGGATCTGTGGCCCGTTGCAGAAAGAGTTGCAATCAATCGCAACTCTAAAAAATCATGCGCAACTTGATTTTCAACCAATCAACAGCACACGATTGGGAATGACCCTGTATTACATCCCGTACATTCTTTATAACAATAGGTTCCTCCTTACCATCGATATAAATCAAATAATACATATAAATATTGTTGTGTAGATATTGAATTATATTTCATTTTAATGCAGAGACGTTGATCCATGAGGGGAGGGGGGGGGGGGGATCGCCTAGCTCCAATGAAAATATCGAGGCGGTGGGTCACATTGCTTTGCCTCCCACATAATTTGACAACCTGAATAGCTCGTGATTGAATTCAAATATGTTTTAAAGAGCATTAGAAATCCCTATAAAACCATTGCACTCGACATGAAGATAATATTGAAAATACCAATCTATCCCATTTAAAAAAAAATGTTTTTCCACTTTTTCCCCGAATCCAAAACAAAGATTGACGCCCCTATTTGAATAAATGCTAAAAAGTGTTGTTTTTTAAATTTTCAATATATTCATTTCAATTACATACATGCAAAAGTTGGTAAAAGAGGAACGGCCTGGGAATTCAATGTTTCAACAAAGACTTTTTCTTGCACCCCCATCTCATAACACAGGTGATCACGAACAATACTTGTGCAATGCTTACAGCCTTGTCGATAGAGAGATACATTAAGATTATTGTCGACCCAAAGAAATCCGCCAAGTTCCAGAGAACGAGGGTTGCTGTTATATCGTGCATCGCCGTCTGGATAGGTAACTAAGAATTCGATAATTTCAAACAATTTCATTAGATCAATTCTGTGTTTCTTGGCATTGAAACGGTGTGTTAATAAGAACCAGCAGTGACCGATTCATGCCGGGCCAGGGACTTTTTTTTTGGGGGGGGGGCCGAATCGGTCAACATCATTTTGGTGTAGCTTTTTAATGACAATTATCGAAACTTTGAACTTGAGAACATCTTGGTAATTTGTATTTCACTTGAGTGGAGGTGATAATTTGCAAATTAGCGGTAGTACATTTCATAAAGCAGAATTATTTATCTGCCAGATTAATGACTCATCGAAATTAGAGTGAAAATGCAAATGATATGTAACTTCCAGGAGGAAATATATTGTTTTGATTGTATGCAAAATGTTGGCTATTGGCCCAGCTGATATGACATACTTATACAACTCTTTCAGCTTATAGATTCAAATACAAATATAATTCATTTTCTTATAAAATAGTTTCGCTGATCATCTGCGCCCCCGTCTTCTACGGCAACTACTCCGACGCAGCGAGCGCGTACTCTGATCCGCAGTACCGCGTCGCTGTCATCATCTCATTCGTCTGCTCCTACATCGCCCCTCTCCTCATCATCACCGTCATCTACTTCCTAATCAGGCACAAACTCCGTAAACGCAGATTCGAGTCCATGAAGATCAAGGCCGGTGGTGCATCGTCGATGGATTCGACCACGACCTCGAAGGCCGAGGATGATCACAAGCATGAGTTGAAGATCTTGAAGACAATTGTCTTCATCGTCATCATCTTCACATTCAACTTCGGATGTCTTTACATTACGAGTATTGTTCTCATGGTTCTACCTCTTGACAAGGTTGGTTTGAACGTGATTGAAACTGTTACTGAAACCAGGGGGATGTTTCATCAATATTTTCGTCCGACAAGTTGTCAGATCCGACAACTTTCCTCGATTCTGATTGGTTGAGAAGCACTGTTACTATAGTAACTGTCGGATAAAACAGGACTTGTCGGATAAAACGTCTGACAATTCCTTTCATGAAATGCTCCCCAGGGTGGCACCGGGATATTAGGAAGGGGGATGTAATAGTGACGTCATGCTTTTGTCAAAATGGAAAAAAATAGACATAGTAGGTCTGTAAAGTTTTAATGATCCAGACCTCTCTTTGTAATATTCCTCCCTTCCATCTCTCCCTCTTTCCCCATTCTTCCCCGTTTTGAGAAATCATTCTTGTCCATCGGTGGCACCGCCCCCTAAGTGACACTTGTACAGTTTATAAATACGGGTTTCGTCAACAGTATCTTGATACGGGGCGAGATGAATGGAAGGCGAGTTTCATAGGAAAGATGTAGGATTATTTGATCGTATACATTGGTGCTATAAAGTTACTGAACCCCAACCAGAAAATAAACTCCTTCATGCTGAGTGTTGAATGTTGACATCAACACTACTATGTCTTGCGAGCCCAGAGAAATAAGCTTTATTGAATGTAGCATTTTATCACCCGATTTCACAATTAGATATTGAAAAGATGGCACAACCGGAACTCCTTAAAATATGTTAATTTTCTGGTGATGTTTACTAACTTTTTAACACCATTGTAACAATCTTCTTCCTGTTAATAAAAAATAAATACAAATGAAAATAATAAAAAACCTTCATATTTCATATAATAAAATACAAAAGAAATAGTGAGTGATGTCATCAGTTCCTCATTTGCATACCGACTGAGATGTGCATATAACTGTTTTGTGAAATGAAGCGAAACTTTAAAATGTCATAACTTTCTTATTTTACATCCGATTTTGATGAAATTTTCAGTGTTATGCTTGTTGAAATTTTCTCTTTTTATTCAAATCAAGTTTTTGTTGGGGTGGACTTTTCCTTTAATGATTGCATTTCGTGGGTGTGGCAAAGTAGGTTCTGCACAGGAATGGGCCTCTACGAAATTCAAGTCATGTGGTTCATGCAATTATGGAGCGCATCTTAAGTAATTTGTGATGGGTACCACCCCACCTCTTTTTAAAAAATAGCTCGCTCTCCATTCCCTTCATAGGTGTATTAAGACTTTCGGCCCGTTATTAGCAGCCAGTCAAGATCATTTTCCATGATAGTTGCCGTAATCGTAAAGCCTTATGAAATGAGTACCAGACTACCATATGCATATTACGTGAATTACAAACTTAGCAACATCGCCATGATAACCCCAAAAGCGGTGTAAAAATTACTTACCAAATTCTGAAGATCATTAAACAAAAAATCAAATAACCATTCTGAGAGTCTTCTTGTTTAAGTTCTAAAAGAGTTTCTTTATATATAATCTGATAATTATGCTTTATAGCCGTGCAACGTCAAATTTTGAAAGGACAGAGTATGTCGCGTGTGTCATAAATTCCAGGGAAATATCAGAAGGCAAAATGAGCGAGCAAATTAAAAATAACCTTTTAACATGGAAATGTAATTTTCTTATAGTTTATTATATTCAGAAAGCAATGAACCAAAAGATCTACCCAATATAAAACACAATCATCAAAATGGCATTTTGTCATAGGATTTCTATTCGTCACTCATCTTCGTCAACCAGTTTCGTCACCCACCAACTAAACATTTGGCGAGAAAGATTTCCATAGTAATATTGCATTATCCATAATTTTAGTACCCTTAAAAAACTTAAAGCATTGAAACGTTAATTAGATGAATGGCTAAGGGATTTCGGCGATGGATTTGATTATATCGACAGAAAAAAAGCGGAGAAATGTCTTGACAGGGAATAGGGAAAAGGTTCCAATATACATGTATTTGAGCAAATCACATTTAACTCACTTCTAAAATGTAAAATGGCGTGTACCCCCCTGCTTACCTACGCTCCTGGGTTTACCCCACAATACAGCACTCCTTGAATAGTTCCGTTGCCAATTTTTTCAATATTCAATTATACATTTGTTATATATTTGTTTTTTCTTTCCCACTTTTCTTTCTTTTTAGTTTTTCAATATCAAATTTTCTTTGTATTGCAATATTTTTTTATGGACCCCATGGAAGAACAGAGTAATTTATGTCAATAACTCTGAAATAGGTAATCCTTTCGATAATTTTAGTTATCTTATCTATTCAACATAATTATTTGCAATTCATTTTGTTTATTTCTATTAATGCTATTTATGTTATGTATTTATGTTATATATATTTATGCATTGTGTTTTTTAATAATCGGAAAATAAATAAACAAACAAACAAGACAATAATGTTCTGTATCTCTCTCTCTCTCTCCCCCCTCTCGCTCCCTCTCTCCCCTCTCGCTCTCTCTCTTGACGAGATGAACTCAGTTAACTAATCATCTCATCATACATTTATCATTTTATTATTCTCAGCTAACAGAGGAGATCGCTTCCCAGGTGAGTGAGACGGTAGCCATCATGACAGCCAGCCTCCACCCGATCGTTTACGGGATGACACACCCGAGCTTCAACCCCCATGTCAAACGACTCATCCTCTGTCGCGAAGAATGGTGCCTACGCTGTCGAAGAGGCGAATGTGCCTGCAGTCGATGCTGTCGTAGTGGTCGGCCAACATCGCTCCGTAGCGTCATGAGGAAAGGAAGTGCGCTGGACGGTACCATCAATGCGAATGACGAGTTCGTGCTCGTCGAACGGTTCGAGGCTGAGCAATCACGTCAGCGGCAGGAAAATATATGACATATTTTTTTTTTAAAGCATTCTGACAAATGAAAAGACTTGATACTCTTGATATTCTCTCATGGTTTTGCCCGAGTTTAATACGAGGATGGTGTAGACTTTATAGTTAAAAAAAACGAGCTGCGGTGTTTAGGATGGGTCATTGTCTACGTTTTTAAAACCCCGACATCGCTATGTCCAAACTCTACTATTCTTAGCTTCTCTTTTTTGCGAATAATACAATGATATGGTCGTTATCGTTCTAATTAGCAGTTGAGGATGCAGGGCCCCGTCTTACAAAGAGTTGCGATTGATCCGATCAATCACAACTATGGACGGCCAGCAACGTCAACGTACATTATTTATGTTTGTTCAAAAATATTTTCTAACTATGATGTATGTTCATGCATTATTGTTTTCTTGAAAATTCACTGTGCTTCTCTTTGTTTACGAAGGGCATTGTGCAAATGACACCGATTGATTTCCATAGAGTTACGATTGTTTGAACCAATCGTAACCCTTAGAAGGGACCCGGTAGCCTGTGTGGAGTGTTTCAGGAAAGACGTGTGAAAGTTAGACAGTTACCATAGTGCTTATCGGCCAATCAAAATCAAGGAAAGTTACCAGACAACAATTGTTTGTTTGTTTGTATTTATTTCCATATAAAAAGATATATACATGATCTATTTGACATAACATACAGATGGAGGATGGCCCATTTCAGCGGTATCAATAAGATACCCCTGTTCTTCCATGGGGTCCTTAAAACATAAATACATGCTGAATGATGAATCGTTCCCCCATGTCAGAATTTGAGCAAATATGTCGATGGGGTAATATTGTTTGGAAGTAGAGTAGTTGAAAGTTCCTACAACTCCCGTAGGCCACTTTGGTTTACTCATCTCCCAAAGAAAATCTTAGAATAATCCAGTTGCGAGTTATTGGCTTAGTCTATTCCCTTTGATATCAAATATGCATTGTACATTTATAATCTTAATGACGATTAAAATGTTAACTTAAAACATGATTGTGCTTCCATCGGTTCAGTATATATCCACTCAAAAACGCATCCCCTCTCTCTCTCACTCCCCCTCAAATAGTTTCTCGATTAGGTTCTCACATGCCCTACTCCCCTTGCACCCCTCCTCTCTTTTTTTCTTCCTTCCATCCTGCCAATATGCTCTTAACCATGCACGTATTCAAGGGGGGGGGGGGTCTCGGGTCCCGAATGCCCTGGGTAGGCGAAGCGAATGGGGGGGGGCGCCAAAACGAGGAAGAAAAGAGAGGAAAAGAAAGGGGAGACAAAAAGGAGGGACAGAAGAGAAAGAAAGAAAGAAAGGAGGGAGGGAGGGAGGGAGGGAGGGAGGGAGGAAGGAAAGAAAGAAAGAAAGGGTAGACGCTGAATTGGTGTTCAGCCTAGTGGGGCACCGAATCGATGTATGACTAGGGGCGTCAAATAGGGGCCGCCGAATTGTTTTACCTCGGGGCGCCGAATTGATGTTCAACATAGGGGGTCCAAATTGATGTTCAACCTCGGGAGTGACGAATTTCTGTTCGACATAAGGGGGAGGCCGAATGATATTCGACATTGGGGAGGGGGGTCGCCAACTTGAATTTCAACATAGGAGGCTGCCGAATTTATATTCCACATAGAATGGCGCAAAGTTGATATTGAACTTGGGGGCGGGGACGAATTGATGATCTATTTTTGGGCGCCGAAAGGATGTTTGACACAGAGGGGACGTCAAATTGATGTTCGACATTGGGGATGACGCATGATGTTTGGCAAGGGGGCGCCAAATTGATGTTCGACATTGGGGATGACGCATGATGTTTGGCAAGGGGGCGCCAAATTGATGTTTACCTAGGGGCACCGAATTGATGTTCGACACATGGGCGCAGAATTGATGTTCGATATAGGGGGATGTCAATCTTATGTTTGACATAGAGGGCACCAAATTGATGTTCGACATCGGGGGTGCTGAATTCATGTTCGCCATAGGGGTGCAGAATGGATAATCGATCTAGCGGGGTAGGGGGCATCAAATTGATGTTCGATATAGGGGGCACTAAATTGATATTCAACCGGGGGAGAGGGGCGTTCCAAATCGATGTTCTACCTAGGGGGTTCCAAGTTGATGTTCAAAAGTGGCGCCGAATTCATGTTCGTCATAGGGGGTGCCGAATTATTGTTTGACCTAGGGGGTGGCGCCGATTTGATGTTCTACTTAGTGGCGCCAAATGGATGTTCGATCTAGGGGAGACGTCAAACTGATGTTTGAAATAGAGGGCACCAAATTGATGTTCGACATCGGGGGGGGGGGGGGGTGCTGAATGATGTCTGACATAGGGAGCGCCAAATTGATGCTTTACATAAGGGCACTGAATTGACATTCAACACATGGGTGCAGAATGGATATTCGATCTAGCGGGGAGGGGGAATCAAACTGATGTTCGATATAGGGGGCGCTAAATTGATATTCAACCGGAAGGGGGGGGGGTTACGAATCGATGTTCTCCTGAGGGGCGCTGAATGAATGTTCGCCACGACATGGGGGGAGTCAAATTGATGTTCGACATCGGGAGGGGGAGGGGTGCTGAATGATGTCTGACATAGGGGCACCGAATCGATGTTTTACCTAGGGGCACCGAATTGCTGTTCAGCACATGGGCACAGAATGATGCTCGAGATGGAAGGGGGAGGGGCGCCGAATGGATGTTCGATCTAGGGGGGGACGTCAAATTGATGTTCGACATAGAGGGAGCCAAATTCATGTTTGACATAGGGGGTTGAATTATTGTTCGAAATAGGGGGAGGCAGAATGGATGTTCGATCGGGAGGGGGCGTCAAACTGATGTTCGAAATAGACGGTGCCGAATCAATGTTCGATATTGGGGGTGCCGAATTTATGTTCGAAATAGTTTGGAGCCGAACTGATTTTAAACCTAAGGAGCCGCCAAATTGATGTTTTACCTAGGGGCACCGAATTTTTGTTCGAAATAATGGTGCCGAATCGATGTTCGACATAGGGAGGGGGCGCCGAATCGAAGATGAACCTATGGAGAGGGGGCGAATTGATGTCAACGACAGGGGGCCGATTTGATAGTTGTCATAGCTGGGGGCGGGGGCTGAATTTATGGACGACATAAGGGGCGCAGAATTGATGTTCTCTTTAAGGGCGCCGAATGAATGTTCGATCTAGGGGAGGGGCGCAAAATCAACATAGGAGGGTGCCGAATTTATATTCGACATAGGATGGCGCAGAATTGATGCTCGGCATAGGGGGGCGCCGAATAAATCTTCAACCTAGGGGGAGATGCCGAATGGATGTTCTACTTAGGGGCACCAAATTGATGTTCGATCGGGGGGGAGCCGAATCGAATGTTCGACATAGGGGGAGGGGGCGCCGAATCAATATTCGATATAGGGGGAGATGCTGAATTGACGTTCGACAAAGGGGGGGGGGGGGCCGAATTAATGTTTAACTGGTGGAGGGCTCCGAATTGATGTTCTATCTAGGGTCGCCGATGTTTGACTTAGGGGGTGTAGAATTCATGTTCGACATAGGGGACACCGGATTGATCTAAGTGGGACATGTAACTGATATTCGACATACAGGGCGCCAAATTGTAGTGTGACATAGGGGTACGGAATTCATGTTCGACATGGGGGAGGGAGATACACCGGACAGATGTTTGATCTAGGGGGGGGGGGCGTCGAACTGATATTCGACATAGAGGGTGCCAAATTGATGTTTGACATAGGGGCGCCAAAGTGTTAGTTGACCTAATCGGGAGGGGAGCGGGCACCAAATGGATGTTTTACTAAGGGGCGCCGAACGGATATTCGAGCTAGAGGGAGGTGGGGGCGTCAAACTAAATTGATGTTCGACATGAGAAGTGCAGAATTCATGTTTTACTTAGGGGCGCAGAATTCATGTTCGACATTAGGGGTGCCGAATTGATGTTCGACATAGGAATGCAGAATGGATGTTCGATCTAGGGGGGATGTCAGATTTATATTCGACATAGGAGGTGCCGAATTTATGTTCGACATAGGCGACACAGGATTGATTTGCGATATAGTGGGGCGCCGAACAGATAATTGATCTAGGAAGGACATCAAACTAATATTCAACACAAGATTGCTTGATCTTCGACATAGAGGGTGCCAAATTGATGTTTGACATAGGGGGCGACGAAATATTCTTTGACTTAGTGGGGGGAGGCAAATTAATGTTCTACTTAGGGGCGCCGAATCGAAGTTCGATCTGGGGGGAGATGTCAAACTGCTGTTCATAAAAGAGGGCACCAAATTGATGTTTAACATAGCGGGCGTAAAATTGATGTTAGACATGATGTGGCGCCGATTTGATGTTCTACTTAAGGGCAATGAATGGATATTCCATGTGGGGGGGGGGTCGCCGAATTTATGTTTGACTTAGGGGCGCCGAATGGATGTTTAACCTTGGGGTGGGGTCCGAATCGACGTTTTACCTAGAGAAGCCGAGTTGATGATAAAAAGGGACGCCGAATTTATGTTTGACATTGGGGGCAGGGGCGCCAAACGGATGTTTGATAGGGGGGGGGGGCATCAAACTGATATTCGACATAAAGGGTGCCAATTTGATGTTTGACATAGAGGGTGCCGAAGTATTCTTTGACCTCGGGGGGGGGGTGAATTGATGTTCTACTTAGGGGCGCCGAATGGATGTTTAACCTTGGGGTGGGGTCCGAATCGACGTTTTACCTAGAGAAGCCGAGTTGATGTTAAAAAGGGACGCCGAATTTATGTTTGACATTGGGGGCAGGGGCGCCAAACGGATGTTTGATCGGGGGGGGGGCATCAAACTGATATTCGACATAAAGGGTGCCAATTTGATGTTTGACATAGAGGGTGCCGAAGTATTCTTTGACCTGGGGGGGGGGGAGATTAGGGGCGCCGAGTGGATGTTCGATCTAGAAGGGCGGGACGTCAAACGGATGTTCAACTTAAATAGTACCAAATTGATGTTCAACATAGGAGGTGCTGAATTCATGTTTGACTTAGGAGGCGCAGAATTCACGTTTGACATAGGGGGCACCGGATCGATGTTTGACATAGCAAGGCGCCGAACGGATGTTTGATCTAGGAGGGACATCAAACTGACATTCGACATAATAAAAATAAAAACGGTTATTTATATGTGCTATATGTTCGATCTAGGAGGGGGAAGTCAAACGGATGTTCGACATAAAAGGCACCAAATTGATGTTCAACATAGGAGGTGCTGAATTCATGTTGTCTGGGGGGGGGGGAGGGGGCAGAATTCCTTTTTGACATAGGGGGCACCGGATTGATGTTTGACATAGCGGGGCGCCGAACGGATGTTTGATCTAGGAGGGACATCAAACTGACATTCGACATAATAATAAAAACGGTTATTTATATGCGCTATACAAAAAAGTATCACAGCGCTTGCAATGGTCAGAAATAAAATATAAATCTTAAATAACAAAAAGTACAGAATTCTATACATTAAATTACGTCAACTATTGGTGTTCTCAACTGCGCCAGATGAGGCCTGGTGGCCTCTATCTTGCTGCTTCGTTCACCAACAATTTGAGAGACAAGCCCGGTCAGCACATAATTCACAGAAGCTCTAGTATAGCACTTGAGGAAACCAGGCCCCAGATAGGCTAGCCAAGTCAACCAAACAGTGATAGCAAAAATCATCAAAACAAATACATATCAAATAAATGAAAATAGAAAACTAGATAATTGGAAAAAGATGTGAATTGAGTTGTCGTTTGAAAGAATATATGGTCGGTGTTGTTCGGATGGTAGAGTGCGCCGAATTGATGTTCGACAAAGGGGGGCGCCGAATCGATGTTTAAAGGAGAATGAAACCATTGGAACAAGATAGCTTGTGTGAAAACAGAAAAATCAAAGAAACAGATCAACAAAAATTTGAGAAAAATTGGACAAATAATGAGAAAGTTATGAGCATTTGAATATTGCAATCACTAATGCTAAGGAGATAGCAAATTGGCAATGCGACAAAGATGTGTGATGTCACTTGTGAACAACTCTCCCCATTACCTTAGTGTATATTTCACTTGAAATGCCTCTTGTATCACATCTATCCATAGATCATGTGTTCTTTCTACATGAGGGCATGTAATACATATTTTATAAGAATACATCTTGGATAAAGAGTTTGTATCATCATTAGAAAAAGTAAAAAGAGACATTTTGAGGGTATTTTATAGTCCATCAAAAGGAAATTTGTTCATCAGTGACATCACACATCCTTGTCGCATTGCCAATGGGAGGATCTCCATAGCATTAGTGATTGCAATATTCAAATGCTCATAACTTTCTCATTATTTGTCCGATTTTTCTCAAACTTTCTTGATTCTTATTCTGTGATTTTTCTGTTTCTACACAAGCCTCTTTGTTCCAAAGGTTTCATTCCCCTTTAACCTTAGGGTGGGGTCCGAATCGATGTTTTACCTAGAGAAGCCGAGTTGATGTTAAAAAGGGACGCCGAATTTATGTTTGACATTAGGGGCAGGGGCGCCAAACGGATGTTTGATCGGGGGGGGGGGCATCAAACTGATATTCGACATAAAGGGTGCCAATTTGATGTTTGACATAGAGGGCGCCGAAGTATTCTTTGACCTGGGGGGGGGGGATTAGGGGCGCCGAGTGGATGTTCGATCTAGAAGGGCGGCACGTCAAACGGATGTTCAACTTAAATAGTACCAAATTGATGTTCAACATAGGAGGTGCTGAATTCATGTTTGACTTAGGAGGTGCAGAATTCACGTTTGACATAGGGGGCACCGGATCGATGTTTGACATAGCGGGGCGCCGAACGGATGTTTGATCTAGGAGGGACATCAAACTGACATTCGACATAATACAAATAAAAACGGTTATTTATATGTGCTATATGTTCGATCTAGGAGGGGGAAGTCAAACGGATGTTCGACATAAGAGGCACCAAATTGATGTTCAACATAGGAGGTGCTGAATTCATGTTGTCTGGGGGGGAGGGGGCAGAATTCCTTTTTGACATAGGGGGCACCGGATTGATGTTTGACATAGCGGGGCGTCGAACGGATGTTTGATCTAGGAGGGACATCAAACTGACATTCGACATAATAATAAAAACGGTTATTTATATGCGCTATACAAAAAAAAGTATCACAGCGCTTGCAATGGTCAGAAATAAAATATAAATCTTAAATAACAAAAAGTACAGAATTCTATACATTAAATTACATCAACTATTGGTGTTCTCAACTGCGCCAGATGAGGCCTGGTGGCCTCTTTCTTGCTGCTTCGTTCACCAACAATTTAAGGGACAAGCCCGGTCAGCACATAATTCACAGAAGCTCTAGTATAGCACTTGAGGCCACCAGACCCCAGATGGGCTAGCCAAGTCAAACCAAACAGTAATAGCAAAAATCATCAAAACAAATACATATCAAATAAATGAAAAAAGAAAACTAGATAATTGGAAAAAGATGTGACTCGAATTGTCGTTTGAAAGAATATATGGTCGGTGTTGTTCGGATGGTAGAGTGCGCCAAATTGATGTTCGACATAGGGGTGAGAATGGATGTTCGATCGAGGGGGGGGGGGTGTCAAATTCATGGTCGACATAAGGGGTGCCGAATCGATGTTCGACATAGGGGGATGGAAATTGACTTTGAAGATAGGGGAGGGCGCAGAATTGATATTCGACATAGAGGGTGCCAAATTGATGTTTGACATAGGGGTGAGAATGGATGTTCGATCGAGGGGGGTGGTGTCAAATTCATGGTCGACATAAGGGGTGCCGAATCGATGTTTGACATAGGGGGGGGAAATTGACTTTGAAGATAGGGAGGGCGCCAGAATTGATATTCGACATAAAGGGTGCCAAAGTGATGTTTGACATAGAGGGCGCCGAATTATTCTTTGACCTAGGGGGGGGGGGCAATTATGGGCGCCGAGTGAATGTTCGATCTGAAGGGGGGAAGTCAAACAGATGTTCGACATAAAAGGCACCAAATTGAGGATGAACATAGGAGGTGCTGAATTCATGTTGTCTTAGGAGGAGGGGGCTGAATTCCTTTTTGACATAGGGGGCAACGGATTGATGTTTGACATAGCGGGGCGCCGAACGGATGTTTGATCTAGGAGGGACATCAAACTGACATTCGACATAATAATAAAAACGGTTATTTATATGCGCTATACAAAAAAAAGTATCACAGCGCTTGCAATGGTCAGAAATAAAATATAAATCTTAAATAACAAAAAGTATAGAATTCTAGACATTAAATTGCGTCAACTAATGATGTTCTCAACTGCGCCAGATGAGGCCTGGTGGCCTCTTGCTTGCTGCTTCGTTCACCAACAATTTAAGGGACAAGCCCGGTCAGCACATAATTCACAGAAGCTCTAGTATAGCACTTGAGGCAACCAGACCCCAGATGGGCTAGCCAAGTCAAACCAAACAGTAATAGCAAAAATCATCAAAACAAATACATATCAAATAAATGAAAAAAGAAAACTAGATAATTGGAAAAAGATGTGACTCGAATTGTCGTTTGAAAGAATATATGGTCGGTGTTGTTCGGATGGTAGAGTGCGCCAAATTGATGTTCGACATAGGGGTGAGAATGGATGTTCGATCGAGGGGGGGGGTGTCAAATTAATGGTCGACATAAGGGGTGCCGAATCGATGTTCGACATAGGGGGATGGAAATTGACTTTGAAGATAGGGGAGGGCGCAGAATTGATATTCGACATAGAGGGTGCCAAATTGATGTTTGACATAGGGGTGAGAATGGATGTTCGATCGAGGGGGGGGGGGTGTCAAATTCATGGTCGACATAAGGGGTGCCGAATCGATGTTTGACATCAAGGTTGCTCTGTACTATATGTACCTATACATTTACCTTGGAAAAGTTTGTTTTTCTTTTTTCAATCACAATAGTGAACAACTTCCTCAAAATTTTATTTCATGACAAGTAACATCAATACATTACAATAGTAACAAATATCCAGGCTTGAATTGTCTGAGTCAGTTATATCATGAATCTTCAATCTTTGAATAGTTGACAACCACACAATTCCTTAGGTGACAAGCACATTATCTTGCTTGGATGCTGATGATCGTTTAGTCTGCACTTTAGTCACCTCTTGACTCTCAATGTATTGAAGTTTGGAGTCAAGTTCACTATTTCATTCATCCATAGACATAGGGGGATAGACATAGGGGATGGAAATTGACTTTGAAGATAGGGGAGGCGCAGAATTGATATTCGACATAAGGATGCCAAAGTGATGTTTGACATAGAGGGCGCCGAATCATTCTTTGACCTGGGGGGGGGGGGGGCAATTATGGGCGCCGAGTGAATGTTCGATTTGAAGGGGGAAGTCAAACAGATGTTCGACATAAAGGCACCAAATTGATGTTCAACATAGGAGGTGCTGAATTCATGTTTGACTTAGGAGGCGCAGAATTCACGTTTGACATAGGGGGCACCGGATCGATGTTTGACATAGCGGGGCGCCGAACGGATGTTTGATCTAGGAGGGACATCAAACTGACATTCGACATAATAAAAATATATAAAAAATTATTTATATGCGCTATATGTTCGATATAGAAGGGGGGAAGTCAAACGGATGTTCGACATAAAAGGCACCAAATTGATGTTCAACATAGGAGGTGCTGAATTCATGTTGTCTGGGGGGGGGGGCAGAATTCCTTTTTGACATAGGGGGCACCGGATTGATGTTTGACATAGCAGGGCGTCGAACGGATGTTTGATCTAGGAGGGACATCAAACTGACATTGGACATAATAATAATAAAAACGGCTATTTATATGCGCTATACACAAAAAGTATCACAGCGCTTGCAATAGACAGAAATAGAATATAAATCTTAAATAACAAAAAGTATAGAATTCTAGACATTAAATTGCGTCAACTAATGATGTTCTCAACTGCGCCAGATGAGGCCTGGTGGCCTCTTGCTTGCTGCTTCGTTCACCAACAATTTAAGGGACAAGCCCGGTCAGCACATAATTCACAGAAGCTCTAGTATAGCACTTGAGGCAACCAGACCGTAGATGGGCTAGCCAAGTCAAACCAAACAGTAATAGCAAAAATCATCAAAACAAATACATATCAAATAAATGAAAAAAGAAAACTAGATAATTGGAAAAAGATGTGACTTGAATTGTCGTTTGAAAGAATATATGGTCGGTGTTGTTCGGATGGTAGAGTGCGCCGAATTGATGTTCGACATAGGGGTGAGAAGGGATGTTCGATCGAGGGGGGGGTGTCAAATTAATGGTCGACATAAGGGGTGCCGAATCGATGTTCGACATAGGGGGATGGAAATTGACTTTAAAGATAAGGGAGGGCGCAGAATTGATATTCGACATAGAGGGTGCCAAATTGATGTTTGACATAGGGGTGAGAATGGATGTTCGATCGAGGGGGGGGGGTGTCAAATTCATGGTCGACATAGGGGGATGGAAATTGACTTTGAAGATAGGGAGGGCGCAGAATTGATATTCGACATAGAGGGTGCCAAATTGGTGTTTGACATAGGGGTGAGAATGGATGTTCGATCGAGGGGGGGGGGGGGGTGGTGTCAAATTCATGGTCGACATAAGGGGGTGCCGAATCGATGTTCGACATAGGGGGATGGAAATTGACTTTGAAAGATAGGGGAGGGCGCAGAATTGATATTCGACATAAGGGTGCCAAAGTGATGTTTGACATAGAGGGCGCCGAATTATTCTTTGACCTGGGGGGGGGGGGCAATTAGGGCGCCGAGTGAATGTTCGATTTGAGGGGGGAAGTCAAACAGATGTTCGACATAAAGAGCACCAAATTGAGGATGAACATAGGAGGTGCTGAATTCATGTTTGACTTAGGAGGCGCAGCAGAATTCACGTGTGACATAGGGGGCACCGGATCGATGTTTGACATAGCGGGGCGCCGAACGGATGTTTGATCTAGGAGGGACATCAAACTGACATTCGACATAATAAAAATAAATAAAAAATTATTTATATGCGCTATATGTTCGATATAGAAGGGGGAAGTCAAACGGATGTTCGACATAAAAGGCACCAAATTGATGTTCAACATAGGAGGTGCTGAATTCATGTTGTCTGGGGGGGGGGGCAGAATTCCTTTTTGACATAGGGGGCACCGGATTGATGTTTGACATAGCAGGGCGTCGAACGGATGTTTGATCTAGGAGGGACATCAAACTGACATTGGACATAATAATAATAAAAACGGCTATTTATATGCGCTATACACAAAAAGTATCACAGCGCTTGCAATAGACAGAAATAGAATATAAATCTTAAATAACAAAAAGTATAGAATTCTAGACATTAAATTGCGTCAACTAATGATGTTCTCAACTGCGCCAGATGAGGCCTGGTGGCCTCTTGCTTGCTGCTTCGTTCACCAACAATTTAAGGGACAAGCCCGGTCAGCACATAATTCACAGAAGCTCTAGTATAGCACTTGAGGCAACCAGACCGTAGATGGGCTAGCCAAGTCAAACCAAACAGTAATAGCAAAAATCATCAAAACAAATACATATCAAATAAATGAAAAAAGAAAACTAGATAATTGGAAAAAGATGTGACTTGAATTGTCGTTTGAAAAAAAATATTTGTGTTGTGGTTTGTGGTTCAGGTGTTGTAGATGTAGAGTGCCGAATTGATGTTCGACATAGGGGTGAGAATGGATGTTCGATCGAGGGGGGGTGTCAAATTAATGGTCGACATAAGGGGTGCCGAATCGATGTTCGACATAGGGGGTTGGAAATGGACTTTAAAGATAAGGGAGGGCGCAGAATTGATATTCGACATAGAGAGGGTGCCAAATTGATGTTTGACATAGGGGTGAGAATGGATGTTCGATCGAGGGGGGGGGGGGGTGTCAAATTCATGGTTGACATAGGGGGATGGAAATTGACTTTGAAGATAGGGAGGGCGCAGAATTGATATTCGACATAAAGGGTGCTAAAGTGATGTTTGACATAGAGGGCGCCGAATTATTCTTTGACCTAGGGGGGGGGGGCAATTATGGGCGCCGAGTGAATGTTTGATGTGAAGGGGGAAGTCAAACAGATGTTCGACATAAAAGGCACCAAATTGAGGATGAACATAGGAGGTGCTGAATTCATGTTGTCTTAGGGGGAGGGGGCTGAATTCCTTTTTGACATAGGGGGCAACGGATTGATGTTTGACATAGCGGGGCGCCGAACGGATGTTTGATCTAGGAGGGACATCAAACTGACATTCGACATAATAATAAAAACGGTTATTTATATGCGCTATACAAAAAAAAGTATCACAGCGCTTGCAATGGTCAGAAATAAAATATAAATCTTAAATAACAAAAAGTATAGAATTCTAGACATTAAATTGCGTCAACTAATGATGTTCTCAACTGCGCCAGATGAGGCCTGGTGGCCTCTTGCTTGCTGCTTCGTTCACCAACAATTTAAGGGACAAGCCCGGTCAGCACATAATTCACAGAAGCTCTAGTATAGCACTCGAGGCCACCAGGCCCCAGATAGGCTAGCCAAATCAACCAAACAGTGATAGCAAAAATCATCAAAAACAAATACATATCAAATAAATTAAAATAGAAAACTAGATAATTGTAAAAGATGTGACTTGAATTGTCGTTTGAAAGAATATATGGTCGGTGTTGTTAGGATGGTACAGTGCGCCGAATTGATGTTCGACATAGGGTGAGAATGGATGTTCGATCGAGGGAGAGGGTGTCAAATTAATGGTCGACATAAGGGGTGCAAAATCGATGTTCAACATAGGGGGATGGAAATTGACTTTGAAGATAAGGGAGGGCGCAGAATTGATATTCGACATAGAGGGTGCCAAATTGATGTTTGACATAGGGGTGAGAATGGATGTTCGATCGAGGGGGGGGGGGAGTGTCAAATTCATGGTCGACATAGGGGGATGGAAATTGACTTTGAAGATAAGGGAGGGCGCCAGAATTGATATTCGACATAAAAGGGTGCCAAAGTGATGTTTGACATAGAGGGCGCCGAATTATTCTTTGACCTAGGGGGGGGGGGGGCTATTATGGGGCCGAGTGAATGTTTGATGTGAAGGGGGGAAGTCAAACAGATGTCGAGATAAAGGCACCAAATTGAGGATGAACATAGGAGGTGCTGAATTCATGTTGTCTTAGGGGAGGGGGCTGAATTTTTTTTTGACATAGGGGCAACGGATTGATGTTATGACATAGCGGGGGCCGAACGGATGTTTGATCTAGGAGGGACATCAAACTGACATTCGACATAATAATAAAACGGTTATTTATATGCGCTATACAAAAAAAGTATCACAGCGCTGCAATGGTCAGAAATAAAATATAAATCTGAAATAACAAAAGTATAGAATTCTAGACATTAAATTACGTCAACTAATGGTGTTCTCAACTGCGTCAGATGAGGCCTGGTGGCCTCTTGCTTGCTGCTTCGTTCACCAACAATTTAAGGGACAGCCCGGTCAGCATATAATTCACAGAAGCTCTAGTATAGCACTTGAGGCCACAAGGCCCAGATAGGCTAGCCAAATCAACAAACAGTGATAGCAAAAATCATCAAAACAAATACATATCAAATAAATTAAAATAGAAAACTAGATAATTGTAAAAAGATGTGACTTGAATTGTCGTTTGAAAGAATATATGGTCGGTGTTGTTCGGATGGTACAGTGCGCGAATTGATGTTCGACATAGGGGTGAGATGGATGTTCGATCGAGGGAGGGGGTGTCAAATTAATGGTCGACATAAGGGGTGCAAAATCGATGTTCACATAGGGGGATGGAAATTGACCTTTGAAGATAAGGGAGGGCGCCAGAATTGATTATTCGACATAGAGGGTGCCAAATTGATGTTTGACATAGGGTGAGAATGGATGTTCGATCGAGGGGGGGGGGGGGGTCAAATTCATGGTCGACATAGGGGGATGGAAATTGACTTTGAAGATAAGGGAGGGCGCAGAATTGATATTCGACATAAAGGGTGCCAAAGTGATGTTTGACAATAGAGGGCGCCGAATTATTCTTTGACCTAGGGGGGGGGGGGCAATTATGGGCGCCCGAGTGAATGTTTGATGCGAAGGGGGGAAGTCAAACAGATGTCGAGATAAAAGGCACCAAATTGAGGATGAACATAGGAGGTGCTGAATTCATGTTGTCTTAGGGAGAGGGGGCTGAATTTTTTTTGACATAGGGGGCAACGGATTGATGTATGACATAGCGGGGCGCCGAACGGATGTTTGATCTAGGAGGGACATCAAATGACATTCGACACAATAATAAAAACGGTTATTTATATGCGCTATACAAAAAAAGTATCACAGCGCTTGCAATGGTCAGAAATAAAATATAAATCTGAAAAATACAAAAATATATAGAATTCTAGACATTAAATTACGTCAACTAATGGTGTTCTCAACTGCGTCAGATGAGGCCTGGTGGCCTCTTGCTTGCTGCTTCGTTCACCAACAATTTAAGGGACAAGCCCGGTCAGCATATAATTCACAGAAGCTCTAGTATAGCACTTGAGGCCACCAGACCCCAGATAGGCTAGCCAAGTCAACCAAACAGTAATAGAAAAAATCATCAAAACAAATACATATCAAATAAATTAAAATAGAAAACTAGATAATTGTAAAAAGATGTGACTTGAATTGTCGTTTGAAAGAAGATATGGTCGGTGTTGTTCGGATGGTAGAGTGCGCCGAATTGATGTTCGAAATAGGGGTGAGAATGGATGTTCGATCGAGGGAGGGGGTGTCAAATTAATGGTCGACATAAGGGGTGCAAAATCGATGTTCAACATAGGGGGATGGAAATTGACTTTGAAGATAAGGGAGGGCGCAGAATTGATATTCGACATAGAGGGTGCCAAATTGATGTTTGACATAGGGGTGAGAATGGATGTTCGATCGAGGGGGGGGGGAAAGTGTCAAATTCATGGTCGACATAGGGGGATGGAAATTGACTTTGAAGATAAGGGAGGGCGCAGAATTGATATTCGACATAAAAGGGTGCCAAAGTGATGTTTGACATAGAGGGCGCCGAATTATTCTTTGACCTAGGGGGGGGGGGGGGCAATTATGGGCGCCGAGTGAATGTTTGATGTGAAGGGGGAAGTCAAACAGATGTCGAGATAAAAGGCACCAAATTGAGGATGAACATAGGAGGTGCTGAATTCATGTTGTCTTAGGGAGAGGGGGCTGAATTTTTTTTGACATAGGGGGCAACGGATTGATGTATGACATAGCGGGGCGCGCCGAACGGATGTTTGATCTAGGAGGGACATCAAACTGACATTCAACATAATAATAATAAAAACGGTTATTTATATGCGCTATACAAAAAAAGTATCACAGCGCTTGCAATGGTCAGAAATAAAATATAAATCTTAAATAACAAAAAGTATAGAATTCTAGACATTAAATTACGTCAACTAATGGTGTTCTCAACTGCGTCAGATGAGGGCTGGTGGCCTCTTGCTTGCTGCTTCGTTCACCAACATTTTAAGGGACAAGGCCGGTCAGCATATAATTCACAGAAGCTCTAGTATAGCACTTGAGGCCACCAGGCCCCAGATAGGCTAGCCAAGTCAACCAAACAGTGATAGCAAAAATCATCAAAACAAATACATATCAAATAAATAAAATAGAAAACTAGATAATTGAAAAAGATGTGACTTGAATTGTCGTTTGAAAGAATATATGGTCGGTGTTGTTCGGATGGTACAGTGCGCGCGAATTGATGTTCGACATAGGGGTGAGAATGGATGTTCGATCGAGGGAGGGGGTGGTGTCAAATTAATGGTCGACATAAGGGGTGCAAAATCGATGTTCAACATAGGGGGATGGAAATTGACTTTGAAGATAAGGGAGGGCGCAGAATTGATATTCGACATAGAGGGTGCCAAATTGATGTTTGACATAGGGTGAGAATGGATGTTCGATCGAGGGGGGGGGGGGGGTCAAATTCATGGTCGACATAGGGGGATGGAAATTGACTTTGAAGATAGGGGAGGGCGCAGAATTGATGTTCGACATAAAGGGTGCTAAAGTGATGTTTGACATAGAGGGCGCCGAATTATTCTTTGACCTAGGGGGGGGGGGGGGGCAATTATGGGCGCCGAGTGAATGTTTGATGCGAAGGGGGGAAGTCAAACAGATGTCGAGATAAAAGGCACCAAATTGAGGATGAACATAGGAGGTGCTGAATTCATGTTGTCTTAGGGGGAGGGGGCTGAATTTCTTTTTGACATAGGGGGCAACGGATTGATGTTTGACATAGCGGGGCGCCGAACGGATGTTTGATCTAGGAGGGACATCAAACTGACATTCGACATAATAATAAAAACGGTTATTTATATGCGCTATACAAAAAAAAGTATCACAGCGCTTGCAATGGTCAGAAATAAAATATAAATCTGAAATAACAAAAAGTATAGAATTCTAGACATTAAATTACGTCAACTAATGGTGTTCTCAACTGCGTCAGATGAGGCCTGGTGGCCTCTTGCTTGCTGCTTCGTTCACCAACAATTTAAGGGACAAGCCCGGTCAGCATATAATTCACAGAAGCTCTAGTATAGCACTTGAGGCCACCAGACCCCAGATAGGCTAGCCAAATCAACCAAACAGTGATAGCAAAAATCATCAAAAACAAATACATATCAAATAAATTAAAATAGAAAACTAGATAATTGTAAAAAGATGTGACTTGAATTGTCGTTTGAAAGAATATATGGTCGGTGTTGTTCGGATGGTACAGTGCGCCGAATTGATGTTCGAAATAGGGGTGAGAATGGATGTTCGATCGAGGGAGGGGGGTGTCAAATTAATGGTCGACATAAGGGGTGCAAAATCGATGTTCAACATAGGGGGATGGAAATTGACTTTGAAGATAAGGGAGGGCGCAGAATTGATATTCGACATAGAGGGTGCCAAATTGATGTTTGACATAGGGGTGAGAATGGATGTTTGATCTAGGAGGGACATCAAACTGACATTGGACATATTAATAATAAAAACGGCTATTTATATGCGCTATACACAAAAAGTATCACAGCGCTTGCAATAGACAGAAATAGAATATAAATCTTAAATAACAAAAAGTATAGAATTCTAAACATTAAATTGCATCAACTATTGGTGTTCTCAACTGCGCCAGATGAGGCCTGGTGGCCTCTTGCTTGCTGCTTCGTTCACCAACAATTTAAGGGACAACCGGTCAGCACATAATTCACAGAAGCTCTAGTATAGCACTTGAGGCCACCAGGCCCCAGATAGGCTAGCCAAGTCAACCAAACAGTGATAGCAAAAATCATCAAAACAAATACATATCAAATAAATGACAATAGAAAACTAGATAATTGGAAAAAGATGTGACTTGAGTTGTCGTTTGAAAGAAGATATGGTTCATATGAGTATGAACCATAACTAGGTTAAAGAATAATTCGGCACCCTCTATGTCAAACATCAATTTGGCACCCTCTCTGGGCGTTGTGGCGTGCGCCTGTAATCCAAGCTGTGGGGAAGTTACAAATTGATGCAGAGGTTCGAGCCCTGTCACGTCTTTCGGATGGTGACGTTAAAGGTCGGTCCCAGACGTAAATAATCACTTCTGATTGATACACGTCGGACAAAACTGAAACACACACACACTCTCTGTCGAATATCAGTTCGATGCCTATCCCATAGATTTAACATCCGTTCGGCGCCCCCGCCCCCATTGCCAAACAAAATTTCGGCGTCCCTTTTATTTATTTATTATTTTATTCATGAACCATAAATAAAAAAAAATTTGGCGTCCCTTTTACTTATTTATTATTTTATTTATAAACCCTAAATTGATATGGTCGGGGTCGATCGGATGGTAGAGGGTGCCGAATCGATGTTCGACATAGGGGTGAGAATGGATGTTCGATCGAGGGGGGGGGGGATGTCAAATTCATGGTCGACATAAGAGGTGCCGTTTCGATGTGCGATATAGGGGGATGCGAATTGATTTTGGACATAGGGGAGGGCGCAGAATTGATACTCGACATGGGGGGGGGGGGGGTGCCAAAATTCATATTCGACACAGAGGGTGCCAAATTGATGTTTGACATAAAGGGAGCGAATTATTCTTTGACCTGGGGGGGGGGCGAATTGGAGTTCTACTTAGGGGCGTCGAGTGAATGTTCGATCTAGAAGAGGGAAGTCAAACGGATGTTCTACATAAAAGGCACCAAATTGATGTACAACATCTAGGAGGTGCTGAACTCATGTTTGACTTGGGGGGGGGGCAGAATTCATTTTTGAAATAGGGGACACCGGATTGATGTTTGACATAGCGTGGCGCCGAACAGATGTTTGATCTAGGAGGGACATCAAATTGATATTCGACATAATTATACTAAAAACGGTTATTTATATGCGCTTTACACTAAAAGTATCACAGCGCTTGCAATAGACAGAAATAGAATATAAATCTTAAATAACAAAAAGTACAGCATTCTATACATTAAATTGCATCAACTATTGGTGTTCTCAACTGCGCCAGATGAGGCCTGGTGGCCTCTTGCTTGCTGCTTCGTTCACCAACAATTTAAGGGACAAGCCCGGTCAGCACATAATTCACAGAAGCTCTAGTATAGCACTTGAGGCAACCAGACCGCAGATGGGCTAGCCAAGTCAAACCAAACAGTAATAGCAAAAATCATCAAAACAAATAATATCAAATAAATGAAAAAAAGAAAACTAAATAATTTTAAAAAGATGTGACTTGCATTGTCGTTTGAAAGAATATATGGTCGGTGTTGTTCGGATGGTAGAGTGCGCCGAATTGATGTTCGACATAGGGGTGAGAATGGATGTTCGATCGAGGGGGGGGGGGGTGTCAAATTCATGGTCGACATAAGGGGTGCCGAATCGATGTTCAACATAGGGGGATGGAAATTGACTTTGAAGATAGGGGAGGGCGCAGAATTGATATTCGACATAGTAGAGGGTGCCAAATTGATGTTTGACATAGGGGTGAGAATGGATGTTCGATCGAGGGGGGGTGTCAAATTCATGGTCGACATAAGGGGTGCCGAATCGATGTTCGACATAGGGGGATGGAAATTGACTTTGAAGATAGGGGAGGGCGCAGAATTGATATTCGACATAAAGGGTGCCAAAGTGATGTTTGACATAGAGGGCGCCGAATTATTCTTTGACCGGGGGGGGGCAAATAAGGGCGCCGAGTGAATGTTTGATGTGAAGGGGGGAAGTCAAACAGATGTTCGACATAAAAGGCACCAAATTGAGGATGAACATAGGAGGTGCTGAATTCATGTTGTCTTAGGGGGAGGGGGCTGAATTCCTTTTTGACATAGGGGGCAACGGATTGATGTTTGACATAGCGGGGCGCCGAACGGATGTTTGATCTAGGAGGGACATCAAACTGACATTCGACATAATAATAAAAACGGTTATTTATATGCGCTATACAAAAAAAGTATCACAGCGCTTGCAATGGTCAGAAATAAAATATAAATCTTAAATAACAAAAAGTATAGAATTCTAGACATTAAATTGCGTCAACTAATGGTGTTCTCAACTGCGCCAGATGAGGCCTGGTGGCCTCTTGCTTGCTGCTTCGTTCACCAACAATTTAAGGGACAAGCCCGGTCAGCATATAATTCACAGAAGCTCTAGTATAGCACTTGAGGCCACCAGGCCCCAGATAGGCTAGCCAAGTCAACCAAACAGTGATAGCAAAAATCATCAAAACAAATACATATCAAATAAATGAAAAAAGAAAACTAGATAATTGGAAAAAAGATGTGACTTGAGTTGTCGTTTGAAAGAAGATATGGTTCAAATGAGTATGAACCATAACTAGGTTAAAGAATAATTCGGCACCCTCTATGTCAAACATCAATTTGGCACCCTCTCTTGGGGTTGTGGCGTGCGCCTGTAATCCAAGCTGTGGGGAAGTTACAAATTGATGCAGAGGTTCGAGCCCTGTCACGTCTTTCGGATGGTGACGTTAAAGGTCGGTCCCAGACGTAAATAATCATTTCTGATTTATACACGTCTGACAAATCTGAAACACACATACACTCTCTCTGTCGAATATCAGTTTGATGCTCATCCCCTTAGATTTAACATCCGTTCGGCGCCCGCCCCCATTGCCAAACAAAATTTCGGCGTCCCTTTTATTTATTTATTATTTTATTCATGAACCATAAATTAAAAAAAATTTCGGCGTCCCTTTTACTTATTTATTATTTTATTTATAAACCTAAATTAATATGGTCGGGGTCGATCGGATGGTAGAGGGTGCCGAATCGATGTTCGACATAGGGGTGAGAATGGATGTTCGATCGAGGGGGGGGGATGTCAAATTCATGGTCGACATAAGAGGTGCCGTTTCGATGTGCGATATAGGGGGATGCTAATTGATTTTGGACATAGGGAAGGGCGCAGAATTGATACTCGACATGGGGGGGGGGTGCCAAAGTCATATTCGACACAGAGGGTGCCAAATTGATGTTTGACATAAAGGGAGCCGAATTATTCTTTGACCTGGGGGGGGGGGGGCGAATTGGAGTTCTACTTAGGGGCGTCGAGTGAATGTTCGATCTAGAAGGGGGAAGTCAAACGGAATCTTCGACATAAAGGCACCAAATTGATGTACAACATCTAGGATGTGCTGAATTCATGTTGTCTTAGGGGAGGGGGGCTGAATTTTTTTTTGACATAGGGGGCAACGGATTGATGTTTGACATAGCGGGGCGCCGAACGGATGTTTGATCTAGGAGGGACATCAAATTGATATTCGACATAATTATACTAAAAAACGGTTATTTATATGCGCTATACAAAAAAGTATCACAGCGCTTGCAATGGTCAGAAATAAAATATAAATCTGAAATAACAAAAAGTACAGCATTCTATACATTAAATTGCATCAACTATTGGTGTTCTCAACTGCGACAGATGAGGCCTGGTGGTATATTGCTTGCTGCTTCGTTCACCAACAATTTAAGGGACAAGCCCGGTCAGCACATAATTCACAGAAGCTCTAGTATAGCACTTGAGGCCACCAGGCCCCAGATAGGCTAGCCAAGTCAACCAAACAGTGATAGCAAAAATCATCAAAACAAATATATATCAAATAAATGAAAATAGAAAACTAGATAATTGAAAAAGATGTGACTTGAGTTGTCATTTGAAAGAAGATATGGTTCACCATAACTAGGTTAAAGAATAATTCGGCGCCCTCTATGTAAAAAATCAATTTGGCACTCTGTCGAATATCAGTTTGATGCTCACCCCTATTGTCAAAACAAAATTCGGCGTCCCTTTTATTTATTTATTATTTTTATTTATAAACCATAAATTGATATGGTCGGGGGTCGATCGGATGGTAGAGGGAGCCGTATTGATGTTCGACATAGGGGGTGCAGAATGGATGTTCGATCGAGGGGGGATGTCAATTTCATGGTCGACATAAGGGGTGTCGAATCGATGTTCGACATAGGGGGATGCAAATTGACTTAGGACATAGGAGAGGGCGCATAATTGATATTCGACATAGAGGGTGCCAAATTGATGTTTGACATAGGGGGCGCCGAATTGATGTTTAACCTGGAGACGCTTATTTGATGTTAAAAGGGACGCCGAAATTATGTTTGACATTTGGGGACGGGAGCACCATCGAATATTTCATGGGGGGGGGGACATGAAACTGATAATCAAGATTGAGGGTGCTAAATTAATGTTTGACATATAGGGGCGCCGAATTATTCTATGACCTAGTGGGGGGGGGGGTAAAATAATGTTCGACTTAGTGGCGCCGAGTGGATGTTCGATATAGAAGGGAAGGGGGGGGGGGGGGAGTCAAACGGATGTTTGACATAAAAGGCACCAAATTGATGTCAAACATAGGAAGTGCTGAATTCATGTTGCCTGGGGGGGGGGGGCATAATTTCTTTTTGACATAGGGAGCACCGGATTCATGTTTGACATAGCGGGGAGCCGAACGGATGTTCGATATAGAAGGAAGGGGGGGGGGGGAGTCAAACGGATGTTTGACATAAAAGGCACCAAATTGATGTTCAACATAGGTGCTGAATTCATGTTGTCGGGGGGGGGGGGAGAATTTCTTTTTGACATAGGGAGCACCGGATTCATGTTTGACATAGCGGCGGGGCGCCGAACGGATGTTTGATCTTGGAGGGACATCAAACTGACATTCGACATAATAATAAAAACGGTTATTTATATGCGCTATACACAAATAATATCACAGCGCTTGCAATGGTTAGAAACAAATATATTAAATAACAAAAAGTACAGAATTCTATACATTAAATTGCATCAATTATTGGTGTTCTCAACTGCGCCAGATGAGACCTGGTGGCCTCTTGCTTGCTGCTTCGTTCACCAACAATTTAAGGGACAAGCCCGGTCAGCACATAATTCACAGAAGCTCTAGTACAGCACGTGGGGCCACCAGGCCCCAGATAGGCTAGCTAAGTCAACCAAACAGTGATAGCAAAAATCATCAAAACAAATACATAGTTGTTCGGATGGTAGAGGGCGCCGAATTCTTGTTTGACATAGGGGGTGCAGAATGGATGTTCGATCGAGGGGGGATGTAAAATTCATGGTCGACATAAGGGGTGCCGTTTCGATGTGCGATATAGGGGAATACGAATTGATTTTGGACATAGAGGAGGGCGAAGAATTGATACTCGACATAGGGGGTGCCAAATTCATATTGACACAGAGGGTGCCAAATTGATATTTTACATAGGGGGCGCAGAATCGATATAAGGGGTGCCGAATCGTTATTCGACCGAGCGGGTTGCGAATCGATTTTGGACATAGGGGAGGGTGCAGAATTGATACTCGACGTAGGGGGGGGGGGGACAAATTCATATTCGATATAGCGGGTGCAAAATTCATGTTCTACAAAGGGGAGCGCCGAATTAATGCTTAACCCAGAGACGGCGAGTTGATGTTAAAAAGGGACGCCGAATTTATGTTTGACATTGGGGGCGGGGGCGCCGAACGGATGTTTGATCTGGGGGGGGGGACGAATTGAAGTTCTATTTCGATGCGTCGAGTGAATGTTCGATCTAGAAGGGGGGAAATCAAACGGATGTTCGACATAAAGGGCACCAAATTGATGTTCAACATAGGATGTGATGAATTCATGTTTGACTTAGGGGGCGCAAAATTCACGTTTGACATAGGGGCACCGGATTGATGTTTGACATAACGGGGTGCCGAACGGATGTTTGATCAAGGAGGGACATCAAACTGATATTCGAGATAATAACAAAAAATGTTATTTATATGCGCTATACACAAAAAGTAACACAGCGCTTGCAATGGTCAGAAATAAAATATAAATCTTAAATAACAAAAAGTATAGAATTCTAAACATTAAATTGCATCAACTATTGGTGTTCTCAACTGCGCCAGATGAGGCCTGGTGGCCTCTTGCTTGCTGCTTCGTTCACCAACAATTTAAGGGACAAGCCCGGTCAGCACATAATTCACAGAAGCTCTAGTATAGCACTTGAGGAAACCAGGCCCCAGATAGGCTAGCCAAGTCAACCATACAGTGATAGCAAAAATCATCAAAGCAAATACATATCAAATAAATGACCATAGAAAACAAGCTAATTGAAAAAGATGTGACTTGAGTTGTCGTTTGAAAGAAGATATGGTTCAAATGAGTATGAACCATAACTAGGTTAAAGAATAATTCGGCACCCTCTATGTCAAACATCAATTTGGCACCCTCTCTTGGCGTTGTGGCGTGCGCCTGTAATCCAAGCTGTGGGGAAGTTACAAATTGATGCAGAGGTTCGAGCCCTGTCACGTCTTTCGGATGGTGAGGTTAAAGGTGGGTCCCAGACGTAAATAATCACTTCTGATTGATACACGTCGGACAAAACTGAAACACACACACTCTCTGTCGAATATCAGTTTGATGAATGCTCACCCCCTAGATCAAACATCCGTTCGGCGCCCCCGCCCCCATTGTCAAACAAAAATTCGGCGTCCTTTTTATTTATTTATTATTTTATTTATGAACCATAAATTGATATGGTCGGGGTTGTTCGGATGGTAGAGGGCGCCGAATTGATGTTCGACATAGGGGGTGCAGAATGGATGTTCGATCGAGGGGGGATGTCAAATTCATGGTCGACATAAGGGGTGCCGTTTCGATGTGCGATATAGGGGGATGCGAATTGATTTTGGACATAGGGGAGGGCGCAGAATTGATACTCGACATAGGGGGTGCCAAATTCATATCCGACACAAAGGGTGCCAAATTGATGGTTGACATAGAGGGCGGGGCGGGGGGGGGGGCGAATTGAAGTTCTACTTATGGGCGTCGAGTGAATGTTCGATGTAGAAGGGGGAAGTCAAACGGATGTTCTACATAAAAGGCACCAAATTGATGTACAACATCTAGGAGGTGCTGAACTCATGTTTGACTTGGGGGAGGGGCAGAATTCATTTTTGACATAGGGGACACCGGATTGATGTTTGACACAGCGGGGCGCCGAACAGATGTTTGATCTAGGAGGGACATCAACCTGATATTTGACATAATAATAAAAAACGATTATTTATATGCGCTATACACAAAAAGTAACACAGCGCTTGCAATGGTCAGAAACAAAATAAAAATATTAAATAACAAAAAGTACAGAATTCTATACATTAAATTGCATCAACTATTGGTGTTCTCAACTGCGCCAGATGAGGCCTGGTGGCCTCTTGCTTGCTGCTTCGTTCACCAACAATTTAAGGGACAAGCCCGGTCAGCACATAATTCACAGAAGCTCTAGTATAGCACTTGAGGCCACCAGGCCCCAGATAGGCTAGCCAAGTCAACCAAACAGTGATAGCAAATATCATCAAAACAAATACATAGTTGTTCGGATGGTAGAGGGCGCCGAATTCTTGTTTGACATAGGGGGTGCAGAATGGATGTTCGATCGAGGGGGGATGTAAAATTCATGGTCGACATAAGGGGTGCTGTTTCGATGTGCGATATAGGGGAATACGAATTGATTTTGGACATAGAGGAGGGCGAAGAATTGATACTCGACATAAGGGGTGCCAAATTCATATTGACACAGAGGGTGCCAAATTGATATTTTACATAGGGGGCGCAGAATCGATATAAGGGGTGCCGAATCGTTATTCGACCGAGCGGGTTGCGAATCGATTTTGGACATAGGGGAGGGTGCAGAATTGATACTCGACGTAGGGGGGGGGGGACAAATTCATATTCGATATAGCGGGTGCAAAATTCATGTTCTACAAAGGGGAGCGCCGAATTAATGCTTAACCCAGAGACGGCGAGTTGATGTTAAAAAGGGACGCCGAATTTATGTTTGACATTGGGGGCGGGGGCGCCGAACGGATGTTTGATCTGGGGGGGGGGACGAATTGAAGTTCTATTTAGATGCGTCGAGTGAATGTTCGATCTAGAAGGGGGGAAATCAAACGGATGTTCGACATAAAGGGCACCAAATTGATGTTCAACATAGGATGTGATGAATTCATGTTTGACTTAGGGGGCGCAAAATTCACGTTTGACATAGGGGCACCGGATTGATGTTTGACATAACGGGGTGCCGAACGGATGTTTGATCAAGGAGGGACATCAAACTGATATTCGAGATAATAACAAAAAATGTTATTTATATGCGCTATAAACAAAAAGTATCAAAGCGCTTGCAATGGTCAGAAATAAAACATAAATCTTAAATAACAAAAAGTATAGAATTCTAAACATTAAATTGCATCAACTAATGGTGTTCTCAACTGCGCCAGATGAGGCCTGGTGGCCTCTTGCTTGCTGCTTCGTTCACCAACAATTTAAGGGACAAGCCCGGTCAGCACATAATTCACAGAAGCTCTAGTATAGCACTTGAGGCCACCAGACCCCAGATGGGCTAGCCAAGTCAACCAAACAGTGATAGAAAAAATCATCAAAACAAATACATATCAAATAAATGAAAATAGAAAACTAGATAATTGGAAAAAGATGTGAATTGAGTTGTCGTTTGAAAGAAGATATGGTCGGTGTTGTTCGGATGGTAGAGTGCGCCAAATTGATGTTCGACATAGGGGGTACAGAATGGACGTTCGATCGAGGGGGATGTCAAATTCATGGTCGACATAGGGGGTGCCGAACCGATGTTCGACATAGGGGGATGCAAATTGACTTTGGACATAGGGGAGGGCGCAGAATTGATATTCGACATAGAGGGTGCCAAATTGATGTTTGACATAGGGGGCGCCGAATTGATGTTTAACCTTAGGGTGGGCCCCAAATTGATGTTTTACCTGGAGAAGCCTAGTTGATGTTAAAAAGGGACGCCAAACTTATGTTTGACATTTGGGGGCGGGGGCGCCGAACGAATGTTTCATTTAGGGGGGGGGGGACATAAAACTGATAATTAAGAAAGAGGGTACCAAATTTATGTTTGACATAGGGGGCGCCGAATTATTCTATGACCTAGTGGGGGGTAAATTAATGTTCTACTTAGTGGCGCGGAGTGGATGTTCGATATAGAAGTGGGGGAAGTCAAACGGATGTTCGACATAAAAGGCACCAAATTGATGTTCAACATAGGTACAGAATTCATGTTTTCCTAGGGGGAGGGGGCTGAATTCATTTTTGACATAGGGGGCACCGGATTGATGTTTGAGATAGCGGGGCGCCGAACGATTGTTTGATCTAGAAGGGACATCAAACTGACATTCGACATAATAATAAAAACGGGTTATTTATATGCGTCATACACAAAAAGTATCACATTTCTTGCAATGGTCAGAAAAAATTAAAATATGAAATAACAAAAAGTATAGAATTTTAAACATTGAATTGCATCAACTATTGGTGTTCTCAACTGCGCCAGATGAGGCCTGGTGGCCTCTTGCTTGCTGCTTCGTTCACCAACAATTTAAGGGACAAGCCCGGTCAGCACATAATTCACAGAAGCTCTAGTATAGCACTTGAGGCCACCAGGCCCCAGATAGGCTAGCCAAGTCAACCAAACAGTGATAGCAAAAATCATCAAAACAAATACATATCAAATAAATAAAATAGAAAAATAGATAATTGAAAAAGATGTGACTTGAGTTGTCGTTGGAAAGAAGATATGGTTCATGTGAGTATGAACCATAACTATGTTAAAGAATAATTCGGCGCCCTCTATGTCAAACATCAATTTGGCACCCTCTCTGGGCGTTGTGTCGTGCGCCTGTAATCCAAGCTGTGAGGAAGTTACAAATTGATGCAGAGGTTCGAGCCCTGTCACGTCTTTCGGATGGTGACGTTAAAGGTCGGTCCCAGACGTAAATAATCACTTCTGATTGATACACGTCTGACAAAACTGAAACACACACACACACACTCTCTGTCGAATATCAGTGTGATGCTAACCCCCCTAGATCAAACATCCGTTCGGCGCCCCTGCCCCATTGTCAAACAAAAATTCGGCGTTCCTTTTATTTATTTATTTATCATTTTATTTATGAACCATAAATTGATATGGTCGGGCTTGTTCGGATGGTAAAGGGCGCCGAATTGATGTTCAACATAGGGGGTGCAGAATGGATGTTCGATCGAGGGGGGATGTCAAATTCATGGTCGACATAAGGGGTGCCATTTCGATGTGCGATATAGGGGTATGCAAATTGACTTTGGACATAGGGGAGGGCGCAAAATTGATATTCGACATCGAGGGTGCCAAATTTATGTTTGACATAGGGGGCGCCGACTGATGTTTAACCTTGGGGTGGGCCCCAAATTGATGTTTTACCTGGAGACGCCTAGTTGTTAAAAAGGGACGCCAAACTTATGTTTGACATTTGGGGGCGGGGGCGCCGAACGAATGTTTCATTTAGGGGGGGGGACATAAAACTGATAATTAAGAAAGAGGGTACCAAATTTATGTTTGACATAGGGGGCGCCGAATTATTCTATGACCTAGTGGGGGGTAAATTAATGTTCTACTTAGTGGCGCGGAGTGGATGTTCGATATAGAAGTGGGGGAAGTCAAACGGATGTTCGACATAAAAGGCACCAAATTGATGTTCAACATAGGTACAGAATTCATGTTTTCCTAGGGGGAGGGGGCTGAATTCATTTTTGACATAGGGGGCACCGGATTGATGTTTGACATAGCGGGGCGCCGAACGGATGTTTGATCTAGGAGGGACATCAAACTGACATTCGACATAATAATAAAAACGGTTATTTATATGCGTCATACACAAAAAGTATCACATTTCTTGCAATGGTCAGAAAAAATTAAAATATGAAATAACAAAAAGTATAGAATTCTAAGCATTAAATTGCATCAACTATTGGTGTTCTCAACTGCGCCAGATGAGGCCTGGTGGCCTCTTGCTTGCTGCTTCGTTCACCAACAATTTAAGGGACAAGCCCGGTCAGCACATAATTCACAGAAGCTCTAGTATAGCACTTGAGGCCACCAGGCCCCAGATAGGCTAGCCAAGTCAACCAAACAGTGATAGCAAAAATCATCAAAACAAATACATATCAAATAAATGAAAATAGAAAACTAGATAATTGAAAAAGATGTGACTTGAGTTGTCGTTGGAAAGAAGATATAGTTCATGTGAGTATGAACCATAACTATGTTAAAGAATAATTCGGCGCCCTCTATGTCAAACATCAATTTGGCACCCTCTCTGGGCGTTGTGGCGTGCGCCTGTAATCCAAGCTGTGAGGAAGTTACAAATTGATGCAGAGGTTCGAGCCCTGTCACGTCTTTCGGATGGTGACGTTAAAGGTCGGTCCCAGACGTAAATAATCACTTCTGATTGATACACGTCTGACAAAACTGAAACACACACACACTCTCTGTCGAATATCAGTGTGATGAATGCTCACCCCCCTAGATCAAACATCCGTTCGGCGCCCCCTGCCCCATTGTCAAACAAAAATTCGGCGTTCCTTTTATTTATTTATTTATCATTTTATTTATGAACCATAAATTGATATGGTCGAGGTTGTTCGGATGGTAAAGGGCGCCGAATTGATGTTCAACATAGGGGGTGCAGAATGGATGTTCGATCGAGGGGGGATGTCAAATTCATGGTCGACATAAGGGGTGCCATTTCGATGTGCGATATAGGGGTATGCAAATTGACTTTGGACATAGGGGAGGGCGCAAAATTGATATTCGACATCGAGGGTGCCAAATTTATGTTTGACATAGGGGGCGCCGAACTGATGTTTAACCTTGGGGTGGGCCCCAAATTGATGTTTTACCTGGAGACGCCTAGTTGTTAAAAAGGGACGCCAAACTTATGTTTGACATTTGGGGGCGGGGGCGCCGAACGAATGTTTCATTTAGGGGGGGGGGACATAAAACTGATAATTAAGAAAGAGGGTACCAAATTTATGTTTGACATAGGGGGCGCCGAATTATTCTATGACCTAGTGGGGGGTAAATTAATGTTCTACTTAGTGGCGCGGAGTGGATGTTCGATATAGAAGTGGGGGAAGTCAAACGGATGTTCGACATAAAAGGCACGAAATTGATGTTCAACATAGGTACAGAATTCATGTTTTCCTAGGGGGAGGGGGTTGAATTCATTTTTGACATAGGGGGCACCGGATTGATGTTTGAGATAGCGGGGCGCCGAACGATTGTTTGATCTAGAAGGGACATCAAACTGACATTCGACATAATAATAAAAACGGTTATTTATATGCGTCATACACAAAAAGTATCACATTTCTTGCAATGGTCAGAAAAAATTAAAATATGAAATAACAAAAAGTATAGAATTTTAAACATTAAATTGCATCAACTATTGGTGTTCTCAACTGCGCCAGATGAGGCCTGGTGGCCTCTTGCTTGCTGCTTCGTTCACCAACAATTTAAGGGACAAGCCCGGTCAGCACATAATTCACAGAAGCTCTAGTATAGCACTTGAGGCCACCAGGCCCCAGATAGGCTAGCCAAGTCAACCAAACAGTGATAGCAAAAATCATCAAAACAAATACATATCAAATAAATAAAATAGAAAACTAGATAATTGAAAAAGATGTGACTTGAGTTGTCGTTGGAAAGAAGATATGGTTCATGTGAGTATGAACCATAACTAGGTTAAAGAATAATTCGGCGCCCTCTATGTCAAACATCAATTTGGCACCCTCTCTGGGCGTTGTGGCGTGCGCCTGTAATCCAAGCTGTGAGGAAGTTACAAATTGATGCAGAGGTTCGAGCCCTGTCACGTCTTTCGGATGGTGACGTTAAAGGTCGGTCCCAGACGTAAATAATCACTTCTGATTGATACACGTCTGACAAAACTGAAACACACACACACACTCTCTGTCGAATATCAGTGTGATGCTAACCCCCCTAGATCAAACATCCGTTCGGCGCCCCCTGCCCCATTGTCAAACAAAAATTCGGCGTTCCTTTTATTTATTTATTTATCATTTTATTTATGAACCATAAATTGATATGGTCGAGGTTGTTCGGATGGTAAAGGGCGCCGAATTGATGTTCAACATAGGGGGTGCAGAATGGATGTTCGATCGAGGGGGGATGTCAAATTCATGGTCGACATAAGGGGTGCCATTTCGATGTGCGATATAGGGGTATGCGAATTGATTTTGGACATAGGGGGGGGGGGGCGCAGAATTGATACTCGACATAGGGGGTGCCAAATTTATATTCGACACAGAGTGTGCCAAATTGATGTTTGACATAGAGGGTGCCGAATGGATGTTCGATCGAGGGGGGATGTCAAATTCATGTTCGGCAGAGGGGATGCCGAATCGATGTTCGACATAGGAGGGTGCGAATTTAATTTCGACATAGGGGAGCGCGCAGAATTGATATTCGACATAGGGGGGTGCCAAATTGATATTTGACATAAGAGGGGGGGGGGGGGCTCTAAATTGATGTTCGACAAAGGGGGCGCCAAATTGATGTTCGACATAGAGGGACGCCGAATTTTTGTTAAACCCAGGGCGGGTCCCGTATTGATACTATAACTAGGGGCGCTGATTTGATGTTCAATCTAGGATACGTTTAATTGATATTCTACTAAGGGGCGCCGATTGATGTTTAAACTAGAAAGGGGGGCCGCCAAAGTGATGCTCTACTTAGGACCGTCAAATTTACTGTGACCAGGGGGCTGCTGAATTAAAGTTTGACCTGGGGGCGCCGAAGTGATATCCAATCTTATGGGGGCCAATTTTATATTCGACCATGGACGCCTTGATCCTTTAATAGCCTTGTTATAGTGAGATACATATCCTGCCCAAAGGATTAAATGCGACTTAAAATATCCTGCTTTACGATAATAGGAATTCTGTCAATTCGCGATACAAATATTTGAGTAATACGTTACATATCTTCTTCATGGATTACACATATATAAGTCCTTAAAACGCTTTTTCGTGTCAGTATACATAGGCGGATCGAGGGGGCAAAGGGGTCGCCCCTCTCCCCTAGTTATAGATAGAAAGATAAAAATTTTGTTTTCACACATAAAAAACCCCAAACAGATACAAAGTCTGATTTACATTGGGGCCGTGCCATTAATAAAAATGTACAAAGTAAAAGGCACTCAAACTTACATGAATAAATACATGAAACATGATAATCGTAATTATTACCAGGTGATAATACAAAAAGTTAAGTTTATGAAAATAATAACGAATTGTAATCAAATGATAAGTTGGTGATATACAGAAATATCTTCAATATGAATACATAATACAGAAAAAAATTATAGGGTGAAATATTACTCAGATACATAATTATAAATTGGTTAATTTGAATTATTGAGGAAAACTCTAACACTACACACTCGCACATACACACAAACAGATACACACCATACACCCTTCCAAACACCAGTCATCATTAATTTTTTTCATCCCTATGATATAATGCATACAGGCAAAGTGGGTAAACATCATGCAAAACATAAAAAAGACGATTATGGGAGAGAGGGAGAAATAACAATTAGAAAAGGAATCAGAGCTTGAAAGAGCCCTTCTCAAATCAGTATATTATTTCACTTTCATTTCAATTATTTGATCAGATACCCAATTGTCTTCATGGTTACAAATAATATTTAATGTAAAAAAAATTATTCGGAACACGAAACATTTCAGCTCATGCTTCGCGCTCGCATCAGTTGCATAGTAAGATGCCTATTCTGCTTTGATTTTCCGATCTGAAAACAGGGGGGCGTTTCATGAAAGGACTTAAAAGTCTCAAGTTTTATCCGACAAGTCCCATTTTATCCGACAGTTACCATAGGAACAGTACCTCTCAGCCAATCAAAATCAGGGAAAGATGTCAGATCTGACGACCTGTCTGATTAAAATATTGATGAAACGCTCCCCTGGGCACTAGACGCATGTTTCTTTATAGAAATCTGAACAGGAGTGAGCGAAGGAAACGAGGTCGTCATAAGGGAATATATCACTGGCGTAAAGATGGGAGGGGGGGGGCCTTGATCTCAAAAGTTTTCACGACCAAGAAAAATAAGAGAAAAGGGTGAAATATGATAGTATTTTCTGAATTTTGTATCAAAATCTATTACAAAATTTGATTTTTGCGAATAGAAATATCGAAATTTGCTCGCTACCGATTTTTTTGTAATTTTTATAAGATACGCCTTATGTAGCCCCTTCGAAATTGTTGGTTCATTACGCCACTGGAATATGTATTTCGTAGTTTATGAATTAAAGGTGCAATTTAAATCTGTCCTTGGGCATAGAGTCTGAATGAAAGTTATGTAAAATACTAACAGGTGCAAGTATAACTCTTGGGAATATAGCCTGAAGGGAATGATAGAAAGTTATATACAATACACGTCAGTCTGTATTATATGACTGTACCAGGCCAGATGTCTAATTAATAAAATAAACTTTTGGTTTCGTTTTAGGGTGTGACCTGAACAGGACCCTTGATATGTACTAAAGGGACGGTCCAGGCTGGAGATGTTTACCTCTCAATTCATAGAGAAATATTCACAAAGCTAAATGCTGAAAATTTGATCAAAATCGGACAACAAATATTAAACAGGGTTATTGAATTTTAAAGATTTGCATTATTCCGGTGAAAAAGTTCTAGGCATGTCTTTATGAATATTCTTTAGGTGGGCTAATGATGTCATATTCCCACTTCTTCTTTTGTATTTTTTTTATATGAAATTATGTTTAGTCAAAAAACCAAGAACTACAACAATTGGATTGACAACTTGCATTAAGTATTTATTGCCGCAACTTATTTTGAGGTGATCCACATCTGCGTATAGCATTTCCATAAGATAAGATACATATACCTTGATCTTTATAAAAAATAACGTGCTTAGAATGTCCAGTTGTTAGGTCATAATATAAAAAAAAATCAGCAAACTCTTCGCGCTAGCATTGTTTCATTAAATGCCAAATATATTTACTGACAGAAGGCAAAAACCAGACTGCAGTATGTGGAATTTCAGTTTATTTCAAGAAAATCAACAGCCTCGCTGTGGAATACAAATGATAAATCTACATTGTAAATACATATTGATAAAAAATAATAAATCACAATTTTCATATCATTTCAAATAGTTTTTAAGAAACAGGTGATACAATGCAGTATGGTTATAAGTCACAAAATGCCATATATTATAACTTCACACATGAGGTTTGAGCAAATGTATATGTTCTAAAATGTAACCAGTAATCAAATTGCAGTATGAATATAACAATTTAAATAATTCCTGGATATATTGCACAATAACAAGACATGTGTTTTTTTGTAATAAAACAAATGTGACTAAATAAAAACACACCTCTCAATTCCCGTAGCTGTTCTCTAGACCTACAAGTACTAATATCCTTTTTTTGCAAATCATATGTTGAGCTAAATAGGAGTAAAATGGGCAATATACTACAATGAACATCATGAACCAGATCTGATGGTATTATCTGAAATATGTTAAACAATTATAAAAAACAATCACATCAACATAAACCAGTAAAAGCTTACCTTGTGTTCATGTACTGTATGCTATCCAATCATTACTAGATAATGCACTGTAGAATTATAACAATTGCAAAGTCATTAATGTTAGTTAAAATTCCATGGGCATCATTAATCATCGAGCAATAAGTAAACACATTATCATACGAAGTTAAGAAATATACCAGTAATATCATAAAATAACAATAACCATCAACTCACTTAATTGCACACTGGTAAGACAACCTGCTTCCTCAAAAGTTCAATCGCTTCTGTCCATTTTCCGCCAAAATCATGTGCCCTGGCTTGAAAAGATAGCCTCCTATTGGGGGTACATAATTGAAACCCCAATTGACTCTTCAATGGTCAATTACACTGGTCAGTCCAGTCAAGTATACAGAGGGATGCATCCATGAAGGAATTTTGAACAAAAGCCATTGTCCACTAAGCCAGTTCTACCAGTCTGTCTGCAAGGCCGATTTATTTATTTATTTATTCATTCATTCATTCATTCATTCATTCATTCATTCATCCATCCATCCATCCACATTCATTCATTCATTCATCTATTCATTCATTCATTCATCTATTCATTCATTCATTCATTCATCCATCCATCCATCCATCCATTAATTAATTAATTTATTTATTACAGTATATTTATACAGGATAACAAGCTCAGATTGACTGTTTAACAGCATGGCCCTGTTAACACTAAATAAAAATATAGAGTAATTTAGGTTCTATACAAATAATGAATTCAATACATTACAGAAAATCAATGATTCAAAAATTGTTCAATATAAAATAATTGTTTGAGGAATCGGTGAAAAGAGAAAAGTTATCATAGACAAAACAATTACAGTAAAATGTAAACCAAAGTATGTGATATCATTGACACATTCAATAATTCAGCAAGATTTATGAAGGAAATTAGTTAGATTTGAAGGTTGATTCGTAGCATATTGGATAATGATATTGCATTTAAGTAGAAATTCGGGAATACAATTATCATTGAGCATCAGCAGAAAAGTTACAAAATTTGTATACCATTTAGGGTATATAGGTTGGTGAGATATGAATTCTATTCATGTGACATTCATTCTATGGGTCACTGCAATATACTAACAAAAAATCGGATAGCGCTATTCGCCAGCATGAATATTCATGATTACAAACGGTGCCTAGAGTCCAGCTTTCAGATCGGAAAATCAAAATTTCTAGCTCGCACTTCACGCTCGCATCGACTGTTCAGTTATTTACATATCATTTTCATGATTGAACAACATGCTTAGAATATCCAGTTTTCATGTTTAAATATCCACAAATTTCAGCTCGCGCTCCGCACTATAGCATCAATTGTTTAGACATATTACACCCATCCTATTCATTGTTACATTGCTTTGAATGTCCTGTTTTAGGTCGAAAATTTAAGTTTACAAATCAGCTCGCTCTTAGCGCTCTCATTAACTATTTGATTTGATACTCATCCTTTGATTGCAAAAAGTTGCTAACCTGTCCAATTTTCAATCAGAATCTAAACAATTTTCAGCTCGCGCTTCGCGCACGCATTATATGATTGGTGAGATATATATATTCTATATATGAGTCACTGCAAACAATCATTAATAGGTCCCTTTTCTGTATATTAATAAATTCAGCTCGTGCTTTGCACTTGCATGTTTAGTTAGAAAAACATTGTTTACGAAGACAAAAAGTACTTAGAATGTCCTGGTTTCAGTTCGGAAAATCGAAATTTCAGTTCGCGCTTCGCTCTCGCATCAATAAATTAGGCCTATATACCCATCCTATTCATGCTTAAGGTGCTTAGAATGTCCAGTTTATGTCGAGATATTAAAAATTTTCAGCTCGCGCTTCGCTTGTACTATTTGATTGGTGAGATATGTATTTTATTCATGAGTCACTGCATCGGGTGCTTTTGCAGGTCAGTATATTCAAAATATCTCGCGCTTCTTGATCGCATTAAGATAGATACGCGCCTTGTTCATGATTACAAAAAATGCCCAAAATATTACATTTTTTGGTCTAATTACATCTGTACATGAAAGACATGTATAACAAAAATTGAGCTCGCGCTTTGCGCTCGAAAGAAATATTTAGACCTCACGAGATACCATATCGTTTTTAAGCTTAAAAAAAAGAACTTACACATGTAACTGCTCTCTTTAGTTAGGACAAACCCTAAATCAAAATTATTAATAAAAAAGCATGAAAATTAGATTTTGGCGGCCGATCGGTAGAAAATGTGAATGGAAATATTTTTCCGCCTCCTCCTTTTGATGAAAGCTGGATCTGCCCCTGCGTATGTCGAAATAAAATGTGACTGATGAGAATGCAGAACACCTCCAGGACGTCGGTAATCGGAAATGAAATATATTGGAATTCAAGGGCCTCCACCCCCCTTCCCCAGTGGAAAAGGCATAGCGACGCCCGTGCTTGCATTATCTATTTAGGTCTTGTGAGATACATCATCGTGTATTTAAGAAACTTCATTCTGTAGGACTACCCCCAAAACAAAGTCATCTTGCTTCACTACAAAACTTCAAGCCCTCCCCCCCGGCTGAAAGACCCTAGCTCAGCCACTGATGAGGAGATTGAGTCAATTCCCTTCGAGATTGCATCATTTCCAAGAGGTTATCAATATTCCTTAAAGGATATTCTTAAACGACTAGTAAAGAAATTACAGCTCCCGCTCACATAACTCTAGTAGGGCCTACTCTTATAAGAGGTTAAATAAAAATTAAAACACCAAAAAGCTTTAAATTCTGTGCTTTCTGGTCGTTAGATAAAGTGAACAGAAAAATGCTGGCGCTTCGCGCTCGCAATTATTCTTTTTGAAAAGTGGTATTACATTAAATAAATGGATCTTTCTTTCATGAACACATCTTAAAAAAAGGGGTCTCCAATTGTATATTTTATGTGATTATGATTATGACACATTTGCCTCGCTGCTAGGGGGGAGGGGCGCCATTATCGAAAAGTACACAAGGGCGCAAAAATCAGATCGAGCCCCCCGGGGAGCAAAATCCTTGATACGAGCCTGATACCCCCACCCCCTTTGTTTCAGTTTTGTCAATGTAGATCTATATACTTACACCCACTTGTCTTGAATGTCCATCAATCACTACACATAAGTATACCACCGATCTATTTCAAAATATCTTTCATCTTGTACAGATGTCACATGATTGAACGATATATACATTCTGTACATTATACAGGTACCAACTTAAAAATATCTCGTACGCGAGAAAAATTACCCATTTTCATTCGCATTTTACCATTTTCAAACACAGTATTGCAAGGGACAATGATTCTTCTCTACATATATTTCACTTTATCGCATCACTGACAGAGTGACTTTGGCTTCCCATACAGATCATGCAGGAAGAGAGCCATATTGAAATTAGAAAAAAAATCGATAAGATTGTTATCACAGCGACACAGCACAAAGTATATAATATCAATAAATTATTCACTTAATATATTTTGTACCGTCATGATAATGGATCAAGAGGAAGGCCCCACGATTCAGGTTTAAGCATTGAGTGTATAGAAGAAATCGATCCCCTGCCGAACCTAGCCATTCTTCAGCGAATGTCGCAAACAGTATTCCGAACATGGCTCAATCTCTGCCAAACTTGGCCGATTCCATGCAGGGTTTGGCTGGTTCTTTTCCAAACATCACCGAAACATTTCCAGACCTATCTGGTTATCTTCCAAACATCACCGATTCTTTTCAGAACATAGGTATAGCCGGTTATCTTCAAAATATCAGCGAAGCATTGCCGAACCTTACTGATGTCATCCAGGACACTATAGCCGGTAATCAGGAAACCGCTTTAGCAATACCCTTTGTAGGAGATGTAGAAACAGATGTGGTTGATGAAATCACTGGTATCCTACCTGAAACACCAGTTAATGAATCGATATCGACTGTCATAACATCGGGTATGACTACCGCAAAACCAGAAATTACAGATTTTGTCAAGAATGTCTCAACGACTATTTTATCAACTGTGGCTGTTGTGAACGATTCTGTCATACAGACACCAAATTTCAATGCGACGACAATGGCTCCAACGAAAGAACCAGTGAAGAAAATGACCACATTGTGGTCCAGCATCTCAACGACGATATCATCATATAACGGCACCGAACTCGGCATCAACTCCACGACATCATCAGAGTCGGCCTGCGGATCAGGTTATACGGTCGATGAATGCGAGTGGGTAGTCAACTTCGAACGCATTCTGTCTCCCATTCTCATGGTCCTCATCATCATCGGTCTCGTCGCTAATATATACATCGTTTACACAGTCGTCGCCCGTAAAGACATGAGGACGTTCTCCAACCTCTTCATGACCAATCTGAGCGTCACCCATCTCATCTTCCTCGTCGTTATCGGTGCTACCGACGTCTATGATTACGTGTTGACGGTCCGTGACATTGCTCATAGCAGTCTCATACCATCGTCTGTACATCTCTACATCAGTCTCGTAAGTACTACTATTGATCTCTTTTACGAACATAACTGATGCATCGATTATAAGTAGATGAAAAATGTAAGTTTATATAGTACAGTTTTAAATCATGGTATATAAACTTTGTCAATTAAAAGTTGCAAACAGTACTGGGTCCGGGTCAGGACATCACAAGAGGGGCAGGGGTAAAAAGAATCTCTGAGGCTAGTTGGCAATTTATATTTACAACCCCTAAAACGGCCTTAAAAAGTGATGATCTAAAATGAAACGTCCACATGTGACGTTTAAGAAAATAACAGAGATAATGTTCCATTGGTGGACATCTCCCCCCCCCAAAAAAAAAGGAGAAAGATAAAAAACAAGATTAAAATGAAACTCATTGTTGGGGGGGGGGAGGGAGTAGTACACTTCCTTCTTTCCTATGGACATTGAATTGGGGGCACATCCACAGTTGGAAGAAGGCACGGACCCGTGCCCCCTGAATTAGTTCTAGGGAAAAAGGGCGAGCAGTAGTGAATATTCTTTACAGATCACAATGAATTCTCTTCTTTAAAAAAAAATATATATTTTGTGTTTTCAATCTCTAAATTCTTAATGGTCCCTTTTCGATGTAAAAAAATTTGTTTTATTTCCCTCACAGGTTATAACCAACTGCGATGTCTCCATGTTAACGGCTCTATCCATCGATCGTTATGTTGCTATCAGCGTCGATCCGAAGAAAGTGGCTAAATATTCTAAAGTGAAGATAACAACAGGCGTATGCGCCCTTGTCTGGATTGGTAAGAAACTATTCTATCTATAAATTTGCTTCACAATGCAATAGGCCATTAGGTTTCAAGAATTGACCCATCAGCCCTTTTTTCAAATTGTTGACCAAACAACCGAGAGAACAGGCCAAATATTTTGTTCCCTGTTTTCCGTCGTCTCTCCATTATTTTTTTTTTCTAAGACCCAGGTTTCAGAGAACATCCCGAGGAATTCTTATATTTCTTATATACGGTATGCAGGGGCGTCGATCCATTTTTCAGATGGGGGGGGGGCAAAATCATTAACGTTCCAAAGGTGTTACGTTCGATCGTACAAAACACCCACCCACACACATGTATATATATATACATACATATATATATATATATATATATATATATATATATATATATATATATATATATGACTCATGAGACACAGACACGTATCTCACCAACAAATTAATGCGAGCGCGAAGCGCGAGCTGATTTCTTTAGTATACTGACAGGAAAAGCGTGCCTGTTTAGGACTGTTTGTAGTAACTCATGAGGAGGATACATATCTCACTACACAGATAGTACGAGTGCCGAGAGTGAGCTGAAATTTCTTTATATTCTGACTTGAAAACTTGATATTCTAAGCATTTTTGGTACCAATGATTAACATTTGTATCTGAAAGAAGAATAGATGCAAGCGCGAAGCGCGAGCTGAAAATTTTGATATTTCGACCTGAAAAATGACAGTTTAATGGACGCTTTTGATAAAGAACAAGATATATATCCAAGAAAAGATGATTGCAAATCGAAGCAGGAGTTCTTTTGAGGCTTAGAATTGAAAACGGGACATTTACATTCACCTATTTAATCATGAAAAGTATAGGTTTTTGCTACAGAAATGACGCGAGCGCGAAGCGCGAGCTGAAAATTTTTATATTCCAATCTGAAAAGCGGACATTTTGAGCACGATTTTAAATAAAGAACGAGTTGTGTATCTCAATCTCGCTTGCTGAACATTACAATCTTGGTTTTTTTAAATGCATATCCAGAATTATTGGGGGGCAAAATGATGTTTGCCCCCCAATATTTTCATTGGTGGGGCGATCGCCCCCTGCCCCCCCCCCCAGGATCGACGCCTCTGACGGTATGCTTGACCTTGCTCTCATAATACATTTGTTCAATTTCATGATTTTTCTCCATGCAGCATCTCTGGCAGTGTGTGCACCCGTCTTCTACAGCGTTGATACCACTAACGGTTCCTTCGACATTTCCGAATCCAGCTTCAAAGTGGCCATGAGCATCTCTTTCGTGGTCTCCTATATCATCCCCCTGGCCGTCATCACCGTCGTCTACTTCGCCATCAGACGCAAGCTTCGAAAGCGAGGCGGCGAATCCTTGCGCGTCAAGAAGGACGGGGTCGTGGTGACGCGTACGCCAGAGGAATACCGTCTGTACCACGATCAGCAGATTCTTCGGAGTATCCTCGTCATCGTTCTCCTTTATACATTCAACTTCGGTGCGCGTTACATCACCAAAATGATCATCTACCTGTCCATACCATTCGGCAGGATCGCTATCTTCGTAGCCACGCAGTTGAGTGAGACAGCCGCCATTTTGACGGCAAGCCTGCAGCCGATAGTGTACGTGGTGTTGCATCCGACTTTCAGTAAGCACACCAGAGAGAGGTTCGCTTGCAGCGGTGGTACCAAGAGTTTTGGGTGCTGCGTGTATTGCGGCAAGTGTTACATTGCTTGTTGTACTTGTTGTGGGTTGATTAGGTTGTCTCCGGTTCCACAACCTAGCCTACGAGGAGACGGGGATGTTGGCAAGAGGCAAAGCAAGAAAACTGATAGAGTGGTATTGGTGGAAAACATGGAACTCGACATAATTCCACCTCCTCCTTCTCCGACTTCGCGCAATCCTTCTTCCCCAACAAGTAGAACTTCTCCTTCCCCCTCTACTCCTCAAAACCCCGCCTCCCCTCCTTCAAATTTTGACTCACCTCCTCCTTCCTCTTCTCCTGCTTATATCCCACATGCATCGTCTCCTTCTTTCCCTCCACTTTCTCCGACCGATCCAAGTCGAATCTCATCCTCTTCTCCTCCATCTCAGAATCACATCCCTTCTCCTCCTTCTTATCTTCCTCCTTCTCCTCCCTATCCCCACGCTGTTCTATTCTTTCCTTCTCCAAGACCTTCATCTCCTCCTTGCTTAGATTGTGAGGAGCCGTAGTCGGAATTAAAGAATTCGAACTCATTCTGAATCTATACTTCAAATTAGTACAAATAGTACTGTTTAATCGTCTCATTAGATTCGGATTATGGAATAAAATTCGACTTCAGTTATGATGTACAAATACTCTTAATTCCATCTTCTACTTTGGATAACATTTCGATTGCTAATTTTCCTGGGGAGGGAATTAAGAAATTTAATTCTTGCAATAAATAAATGATGTACATGTATATTTCAATTGGATTGATAATTTTATTTGGAATAAACGGACTAATTATTAATTTTGTATCATTCAGTCTTTGTTAAAACTTCTCTTTTACAAAAAAAACATGAAAAGCCGGTGATCATTATAGTTTGTTCTTTTTAAATATATCTTTAGTATATCTGCACAGAAACAATGGATGAGATGAAAACAGCGCGGTAGATTATAGAGGATATTTATATATTATGTAGCTGTGTTATACATAAATGATTATCTCTGTAGTATTATCAAGATCACCTTTCTATTCGAATGATGTTGCTTTTTTAAAAGGTGAAATGTCTTTACATTCAGCTGTTTGTGTCACTGCGTTGGGTTTCTTACGAAAATTATTACATCCAACGAACGACCCCGTTTTTTGAGCTCCGTTTATCCTGTAAAAGAAAATCAGACAAAATCAAGCAACATCTCTCCTTTGGCTCGAAACATTGAGTCGGTCCGTTCGTTAATTCTAAACTTGAAATTTAATGAAGTTTGATAAGAAATAAATCCACTGGTTATCATTGAAACACGATTCACAATCTTCCACACCATGATAAGAAACTGAAATTGAGTATTTCACTATCATGGGCTTCCAATCTAGTGCATTTAGTTAGAGCAATTTTCACCAAACGGAAACCAGCAACTGGATTGCACGGTTCGAATCAATTCCATCGGGTAGCAACTTACTACTCTGAGCTACGTTTCGTCAAAGTCCATCGATGATGTGACGGGATTCGAATCCCGCACCTTGCAAATCACAGTCTGGCGAGTTATTTATTAGACCACGTTACCTCACAGCAGACAGATTTGGAGTCGGTTATTCAATCATACTCCGAGCCGATTGTGATACTGATACCGCCGGGGTGGATATCCGTTTTGTGGTACCATTTATTGGTATCAACCACGACTGCAAGGATAGAACAAATAAATGAAGTGCATGGTAACTCGTGTTTATTCACCAATTCGAATAAAAACGATTTTATTTCATGAAATACTAGGAAACTTTTTATTAAATCATAGAGGTCTACCAGAGCGTTTGCTAGCCATTGAAAATGGCTACAATCGGAAGTAAATTTAGTTGGAAGCAATGACTGATGCGCAATGGTTGGTAAATTGTGTAGAGGCCCATGTAAGTTCATTACTTCCACCCATAAGTAGATGCATAATAGTCTTATGTAAGCATCGTGGTGTAGCGGTTCTGACTCTCGCCTTGTAATCAGAGGGTCGTGTGTTCGAATCCAACCATGGTCTAGCGTCCTTTGGCAACGCGTCAATCCACAATGTGCCAGTCGCCACCGAGGTGTTAAATGGGTACCAGGTAGGATGCGAAAGAATATATGCCTAGCAATTGAGTCTTGATAATCTTGTTGGAATGCTCCCCAGGGAGTGAAGAAGGTGCATACATTATATGAGGGCATGCAAGGGTCCGATGACCGGGGTAATAATATCTGTAAAGCGCTTTGAGACGTTGTTAAGATGTATTGAAGCGCTAAAGCGGATTATTATAATTATTAGTGCTATTATTTTACAGTGTATTTTCTATTTAATGTTCAAATGCACTTCCGAGGACATATTGATAGTAGAAGTGAGTTGATATACAGTTTTTTAGGTATTGCCTGAAGTCTTGAATACACAAATGAAAATTAACAGTTAATTAATCTTACAACCAATGAAAACAAATGGTAGATTTTCAATTTAATTTCAAAGTTTGCTTAACGTCTATATAGTTGATGCTAATGTTATTTTCCTATATCTTTTTTTTTTACAAAGATATTGTTGCATTCTAATCGATTTGTATGAATTACTTTGGGGGGGAATGGGAAACTTAATGATATTCTTAGCACTCAGAAGGGAAACAAATATATATGTGGACAAATAGAGGCTACTTATGTAGGGTGGGGGTAAGCTTAGAATAAAAGTACAATATCGATTATGTAAAGAATATATCATCATGTTTTTTTCTTGTTTTCTAATAAATACATGATTGAATATACTTACTGACATTCCCTTTGACCATGGTAGCATTGATTTCATGACAGACGTGTTCACATTCTGGTGGAGGGATGAGCGTCCATGTTTTAGAACCACTGATCTGAGCCTGCCACGAAGGTCTGTCCACACTGTCAATCTAAGATGGTGAATATAGCCAAGTGAGGGAATGATTAAAGCATAGTTACAGGAGGAAGTGAAAAGGCGTCTGCCAATCAAATACGGTCAGTGTATACATTCGTAGTTCCGATGCTTCGTTATTCCGAAGGTTCGGATATTCCGAAAGTTCGCTTTTCCGAAGGTTCGTTTTTCCGAAGGTTCGTAAGTCCGATAACGAAATGAGGTTCGCAATTCCGAAGGTTCGTTAGTCAGAAAACAAAGTGAGGTTCGTAATTCCGACGGTTCGTAATCCGAAAACGAAATGAGGTTCGTAATTCCGAAGGACCGTCTGACTCAGTCCGAAAACATAATGATTAACGAACCTTATTTCGTTTTCGGACTAACGAACCTTCGATGCAACGAACCTTATTTCGTTTTCGGATGAACGAACCTTCGGAACATCGAACCTTATTTCGTTTTCGGACTAACGAACCTTCGGAATATCGCCACAAATGTTCGGATTAACGAACATCGAGGTATAGGAAATTTACGCGTTTCGGAATTACGAACCTTCGGAATAAAGAACCATCGGAATTACGAACCTTCGGAATTACGAAGTGTAACCCAGTGTATAAACCGTACAAAATCACAGGCAGAATGACTGCATTACTGATCTATTCAATTATAACAATTGTTTTTATTGCCAAAACATAGTTACTGATTAGGGTGAAACTGATTGTGACATACAGATATACCTTATTCGTATATATCTCTATGGATCGTGAGCAGTCTCTTTGGAATTAAACACACCAATAAATAATAAGCAGGGGTCTGTTGCAGGAAGAGTTGCGTTTAAACGTAAGTCAAATAATCAATCGCAACTCCCAAATGCGCGCTGTTGATTGGTTGAAAATCAAGTTGCGCATGATTTTTAGAGTTGCGATTGATTGCAACTCTTTCTGCAACAGGCCCCCGGTGCATTAACTCTTGGGATGCTTCAAGTTCAAATTCACTTTATTAGCTCTCTTTTGAGATGAGTAAAAGAAAACATTGAGAAATGAATTGTTCGGCTGCATGGGGTTTACTCACAATTTCACACACAGCAAAAAACTGTGGTGTTAACCGGTGTACATAGAGGACCACACTAGTTATTTTACACCGGTGTTAAATTGGTGGTGTTAGTTTTACACCTATAGGTGTTATTACAACACCTTTTGTTGTTACATTTACACTCTTTGGTGTTATGTTTAATCTCTAGGGTGTAATTTTAACACCTCAGGGTATGGTCCTCTATTAACACCAATTGCTGTCAGATTTAACACCGCAGTTTTTACAGTGCATCAAGTTAGTGGTGGAAAATATTTTAATATTTTAGTGAAGTACTTAGCAAGCATATGACAGATAGAGAAAAGAGAGGTGAAAATTGAGTAAAGGTAAATATATAAAGATAACTCGAGTTAACATATTTTAAGACATAAAGGGATTAGAAGAAAGGGAGAACGAGGGATGATAGGTGATAAAGGGAGAGGGGTAGCCGGTGGGAGGAGGAAAGAAAGAAGGACGGGAGGAAGGAAGGAAGGAAGAAAGAAAGAAAGAAAGAAAGAAAGAAAGAAAGAAAGAAAGAAAGAAAGAAGAAAGAAAGAAAGAGGGAAAGGAAAAGAAAGAGAGAGAGAGAGAAAGAGGAGAGAAACAAGGGGGATGGATAGAGATGGGGAAGAAGAGTTAAATTGATGTTTGGAAATAGCCAACATTTCCAACAATGTTTGAATTCGATTGTTATTCACCATAGGCAGCACCTCCTAGAAATCATGCACATGAAGGTATGCTAAAAAGTTATAGGATTTAATCAATTATGTATTCTGTTGGATTTCATTACCATTTCTGCATAATTTTAGTATACAAAGAAGGGAAAGGGTACAGTTTTGCTCAAAATATTGTTCCCCTCCCATCCCAATTATCATTCAAAATATAGTTTGGGCCTGCCAAGAAATATATATATATAATCCAGGCATATAGAATAATACATTGCTATCAAGAATTTAATTGGGATTCCCACACAGCCTATTCACAGCCCACATATCAATGAAAAAGCGTTTGATGCTTACATGGACGTTAGCCCCTAGTCCAGGTCCACCAATAAATATCCAGTCTGTGATACTCGACTCAGAACCTTCAGGAAGAAAGTGGGGCATTGTGTAATGTTTCCTAAGCTCAGCTGAGATCACTGTATCGCAGTTACTCCTAAAAAAGCAATCAAGGAAAGAAACTAATTACAAAGAGTGAAAGCAATGACCCGTCACCCAATCAGGATTTTTTTTAACGGGGACTTTGCCCTCTCTTGTAATTGGGTGCCCCCAACTCCCCCCCAAAAATGGGGGTCTGAAACTTTACTCAGAAAAAAATACTTCAGTGCGAGGGAGCTTGACAACTAGGCGAGAATATTTTGTATTTTCAAGATGATAGCTCATGAGCATTCTGAACATAATGGTATAAAATCTGGAAATTGGGTATTGCATGATTGCAATGAAATTGTTTTGTGCCTATCTGGGGCTCGGAGCACAAAGCTTACCAATCATTGTACAACATATTCATGATTGACTGCATTGTACAATCAATCGTGAATATCAAGGGTATATATGGATAATGACATTGAGGGGCTTGACTGTCAAAAGGCTTATTTAGCGATAGAGGTAGGAAATTTGCTTATTTTCCAGCGAGGAAAACTTGCCATTAAGATAGTAAAAATGGGTTATTTGTTTTTAATAACCAATAGTGCTTAGCAGAAGAGGATTAAATGTTAAAATTATTGATGTGAGGTAATTCATTTTTCAGTATTATCAGTATACAGGGTTCCAAGCTTTTCAAGAAAACAAAATTCCCTGATGAAGTTTAAAAATTGCCTGATAATCATGTAAACCCATTCCCAGTTTTGCACGTTTTCTAAGTGGTTCAGTGATTTTATTTTCAGTATAAAAGCAGTAATGTAAAACTTATTAGTACCATAACTAGTCAATCAATGGTTGTTCCTTTGATATGCAACAAAAGTTTGACTGACTACCGTACTTTCAACTTTGGGGCTGATCAAATTCCCTGATTTTTACCTCTCATTTGAGGCATTTTCCCTGATTTGAGGTATTTTTTTATCGAATTCCCCGATTTTTCCCTGACTGAAAAAAAGTAAAATCATTTTCCCTGATGTGCTGGGGACCCTACTGTAGTAATACTTTTTTGACATCCAAGAGCGATTATTGCTTTGATTTGATAGAAACCATCGAGATGCATAACCATTCTACAGATCAACTTTGTATGCCATGCCATGTCATAAATCCGATTTGCAACCTTCTCAGTTTTGCAACCACTTTATACACGTTTTCTAGATAATCAAATAGGTCTATAGTTTATTCCAAAGATACAAAAGTGAAACTCTCTTACAATTATGTGAGAGATATATCTCAATCTAGACAGTATTTACAATATCATGTTCATAATGATCTGATAATTAATTATCGGTAAGACATAAAATCCTCTCATACACATCATCACAGCTAAACTGGTTGATTTTTTACAATGATTTATGGCTTTTGTACAACTTAACAATAAACAGTCTGTACAAAAGATTATCAAACTAAAATGCGTGCACATACCACCCAACATACCACTGCTCCTCCTTCAAATTGGCTTTGTCATCAGACATGTTAAGGAATTCTTGGAAGGATTCGATTCCAGACTTGTATGGAAAGAACTGGCAGTCCTCCTGCGCCTCCAGTGCCCTATCGTTATCCCGGTATAAATTCTGAAAGAACTTGTAGCTGAATACATCTAGGGCACTCCAATTTGTGGTTCCTCCTTCCAGAATAAGGGCCGGTCGATTGGTGTACGCGTGTCTGTCCAAAAATTCATCGCGGGAAATGTCTTGGTACGTCGGAAAGGAAGTGAGACCGTCACAAAAATCGCACTTTTCAACTGGTCTCGAAATCTCCATGAACAATACATTTGCTTCCCATAAGCACGGGTTGGCTGTTAGAATGTCTGTCAGACTGCTCAAATGTCCAAAATAATGGAGGCATGACAGGAGAGCCGCGAAGCAAACGAGTAATGGTGTCAGAAAACGGGAACATTTTGTGAGAGCCGATGATGCAGGATGTCGAGATCCAGCGGTAGACCCGCCAGTGTCGTCCCCAGAGCACTGGCCTGCACGGGTAGCGATATGCCGCTCGCGTTTTGAAGAGTCGTTGCATTTCGAAAGCATAACATGTTCAACTTCGTCCAAAGTTAATCCAGCTTTCACGGCGTCTGCCTTTAATTTCGATAAACTCTTGATAAGTCTCCGTTTCGTATCATCCATACCAGACAAATTATTTAAGTTAGGTGGTGGAATTATTAATAAAATATTGATAGCATGTAGGCCTATTTCAGTCGTGGAATCGAGGTACCGGCGAATGGTTGTTTTTCCGGGTTCAATGACCTTTGTCCACATGTGGGGGCGTGGCTTCATGCTTCCAATCAAACTCGTTGGATGTTCCAGAACAACTTGCTGTGGATTCAGTGACTTTAGAGCCGGGCATTAGAGTTTTGTTTCAACTGAAGGCCCGGTATTTCAGTGGCTAACAATTAATGGTTGATTCTTTGCCCATTATTGTCACTACAATGGAACACCTGAATTCAGATTGATTCTTCCTGTTACTATTGAAAGCACTGAGAGATCAGTGCTTGAAAGGGGCATTTAAACCTGGAAAAAAAATAGTTTAGCAAAAAAAAAACCAAAAATAATGGCGAAGGTTTGCGAAAAATACATCTAAAATCATAAAATTATTAGAATTATATTTTTTGATCTGTTACGTCATATGAAAGCAGCTTCCTCATGTATAATTTAGGAACAAAAAAAATAAAGAAATTAAATGTCATTTCTTAACAAGAATTGTTTATTCTTTGTACCTTAAAGGAGAATGAAACCATTGGAACAAGATAGCTTGTGTGAAACATAAAAATCAAAGAAACAGATCAACGAAAGTCTGAGAAAAATCGGACAAATAATGAGAAAGTTATGAACATCTGAATATTGCAATCACTAATGCTATGGGGATAGCAAATTGGCAATGCGACAAAGATGTGTGATGTCACTTGTGAACAACTCTCCCCATTGCTTTAGTATATATTTCACTTGAATTGCCTCTTTTATCACATCTATCCATAGATCATGTGTTCTTTCTACATGAGGGAATGTAATACATATTTTTTAAGAATACATCATGGATAAAGAGTTTGTATCATCATAAGAAAAAGCAAAAAGAGACATTTTGAGGGTATTTTATAGTCCACCAAAGGAAAAGTTGTTCATCAGTGACATCACACATCCTTGTCGCATTGCCAATAGGAGGATCTCCATAGCATTAGTGACTGCAATATTCAAATGCTCATAACTTTCTCATTATTTGTCTGATTTTTCTCAAACTTTCTTTATTCTTATTCTTTGATTTTTCTGTTTCTACACAAGCATATTTGTTCCAAAGGTTTCATTCCCCTTTAAGAATATCAACAGACAAATCATTTCAAATCCGCTAATGGAAAAATAAAAAAAATACCAGTATGAACCACTGAAAAAAATTGAATTTATGACATTACAATAAAAAACCTAAATTTCTGATAGCGTTTTAAATCTTTGATGGATTTCTTCAAACTTCCACCGACATTTTTATACCCTTTTTTCTGTCATTCTTACAACTAAATTGTTCGTCAAGGCGCGGGCGAACAATGATAACAGTATAGTTGTGTTTATGAAACGGACTCTTGTTATTTCTCTATGATAGGCCTAATCCATTTTTAATAAATAAGAATACAGAAGGGCCTATTTTAGATAAGAAAAGTAGTAATGTCTCACTGCAAAAAATATTTGGTAAAATTTTACCACCACGAGGCCGAGGGTAATTATGTGTCCAACCTATTTTGGACATTATTTTACCTAATGCGGGAAGAAAATTGTCCAGTAAGATTTAAAAAATAAGCTGCAATCACTTTAGAATGGGCAAAATTTTAATCACTGGAAAAATAAAAATACCCCAAAAAATGTCCAATGTCGGTTGGACACATGATTACCCTCATGGAACACTTCTAACCAATAGTTCTTATAGTGCACTTGGAAATTTATGCCTTATTTTGAATCGTTAACAAAGGGTTTTATTTCACAAAGTTATTAACAAAATTACAAATAAAATGAAGAACGGTTTAAGCAAATTATAATGTCATTCTGTATATGTTGATACGCTTGAAATTCCACTGAAAGTTTGTTTTGCCGACAAAGATCCCAATCTCACAAAGAATGGCAATCACTCCAGGGGCACGTTGCAGAAAGAGTTGCAATCAATCGCAACTCCAAAAATCATGCGTAACTTGATTTCCAACCAATCAACAGCGCGCATTTTTGACTTGCGATTGATTTTTTGACTTGCGTTTAAACGCAACTCTTTCTGCAACGGGCCTCAGATCAATCATAGTTTTGAGGTTGGTCCTTTCATGAAGGTGATAGAGAACCTTTCCCCGCCATATTTTAAGCTTAGAAATAATGTGAAATTTAATCATGTTAATCATTTCCAATAAGTGTGATTCATATCAAAATGATTTCATGTACATGTAAATATGATTTGAACAATTATATGAAAACATAAACCCCTCAAAAAAGTTCTGCAACTGAGTGCTAATAAATTTCTTAATGTGCCATCATCATATGTAAAAGTGGTATCATTGGAAAGTACAATTATTCCTCTTTACGATCATGTGTCATTTGTAATGCTAGTGTTATCATGAAATACACAGACATGATAAATATGCAGCAATGTAAAAAATGAAATGTTGCAAAATTCGTTGCCATGTCATGTTTGAGTTCTGCAACTCAAACTGCAAGTTTGAGTGCTAATAAATTTCTTAAAGTGCCATCATCATGTGTAAAAGTGATATCTGTAGAAAGCATGATTATTCTTCTTTACAATCATGTGTCATTTGTAATGCTAGTGTTATCATGAAATACACAGGCATGATAATACGCAGCAATGTTAGAAATGAAATGTTGCAAAATGCGTCGTTTCCAATAGCGAATTTCCAATTGTTTCGAGGATGGACCGAGTGCATTCACTGTCACCTGCATGGTAGAAATTCTATAGAAATGGAGACTCTTGTTCGAAATCAATGCATTTTGCAACATTTCACTTCTGACTTTTCTCAATGTTCAGGGTGATTGAATATTCCATGATTACATAATCACAGCAAATGGCATGTCATTGTAAAGAAGAATAATTCAGCTTTCCAATGATACCAGTTTCATCTTTTATACTTCATTAACCAAAAAGATATCATCCCCCAAAACTGAGTTGCAAAACTTTTTTTGAGGGGTTTATATCAATTTCAGGTTGCCTGATCTAAATGAATAAATCTTTGTAAGGAACCCCCCCCCCCAAAAAAAAGCACACAACTAGGTCAAGTTTTGTCCTTTCTCCATTTTTGCAAATATTATAAGGACCTATCTATAATGAAAATAAATGATGGACATTTGAAATGCGACGGCATCGATCATAAAACAGATGCACTGGGTGCTGTGGCCGAGCGGTCTAGGGCGCCTGGCCATACATAGAATGTCCGGGGTTCGATCCCCAGCCGCGGCACCTATGCCCGTGAGCAAAGCATTTAATGTACAATGCTCTTTTATCCTGCTTTCAAATAAATGGAAATGCTACATGCATTATTGGTAAATTGGTGTGCACTTGTTTGAAGAAAAATGCACGTAGCGCAGTAAGGAAAAGAAGAAGAAAAATGTAGGCAACGCACCCTATCAATCCCCCCCCCATGGTCGCAAGTTGACAGGAGCATCTTGACTATACCCATGGACCTATGTACTGCTCAGCCAATCAAATTCAAGGAAAGTTTGCAAGTTGTACCAGCACTGATATGTATACTAAAGACTGGTGACCATTTCTCGTGTTAAATGTTTTACCCCAGATTTGAATTGGTCCTGATTTAGTTTTTTATAAGGGTCACCAGGGACGCGTAAAGTCATTCGTAACATTAACAGCTTCATGAAACAAAAAACTGATAACTTGTCGATGGAAAATGTTTTCAGGCTTTTCAGTACTCCACTTGACGACGGAATATCAAGTGTATTTTGCTACAGCAAACAGACACCCACAAAGGACACATTTGATTCAAGTTAGATTACGTACCAAAAATATGTACACTTTTATTATTCAGCAGAATAATACTGTAGTTAAAATGATAAAAATGGAATACATTGCATAATAACAGTACACACACCATGCTGGTACATTGACATTACATATTTCATATAGGGCAGAGAGAGAGACAGAGAAGAAAAAAAATAGGGGAGGGAGAACGAGAGAATTACTACTCATGTCAAGAGCTGATAATTATTATAAAAAATGTTTTATTTCCTACCAAATACTTTTCAAAATATTGTGACAGAGGTGGGAATTCTGAAGAAATGATTAGCTCAACTAATACTGCAAGATAAGCATAACTATATTACATTATTTTTTTCATGATCAAGTGTGGATGCAATATATCGACGGAGGACGACAAAATTGAATAAATTTCAAATTATGCATGGGTTGAACATTAATACCTGAGGGGGAAAATAGAATTATTTTATACAACATTTCTCATATAAAACAATAATAGAAACAAAGTTGAATAAATATATTATAAAACAATGCAATCAGTCACTGTCAAATAGATCTAAGCTGATAATACTTTAAACCAGTAAAAAAATAAACAGGAATTTATAAAAAAAAAGATGACTACATATGTTTTACTCCAATAAATAACATGTTTCTGAATAAATTTTGTTCCATCTAACATTTATGTAAAGTATCTGCTTTGCAGACCAAAGTAACATACAAATTTATGGAAATTGATATTAAACACTGAGGGCATACAATGTTGTGGACATGGCTGTTACACTTAAAAGAATATCTTATGAATTACTATTCCTATTTATAGGTGGGGGGGGGGATAGAAACAAAAATGTGTTAAGATGCCAGCAGTGAGCAGGCAGTGCCTACCACAAAACCAATAAGGAATGACACAAAGTTAACAAAATATTTACAATTCAAATAGTTTGTAAACTATAATTCCAGAAAGCCAACACAATCTTGGGCATATAAGAATGAGACTGACTCTATTGAAATGAATAAAAATAAATAATAATAATAGGCCTATAGTGTAAAATTTTACCTTGGGAAGCCACTTTAGTTCTGAAAATTGTTCTACCAGCAGGCCCTGCTTAACATGATGTTATTAAAAGAGTAATCTATCTGCACATCTGATGAATATTTAAATCATTCTGTCACTTTCTATTGATTCTATGCTCAATCTATAAAAAAATTATGTTTGAAACAAAGGTATCTATTGTGCCAGCCCTGACTTCATACATTTTTTTATTCAATAACCAAAATGCACATTGACCCTTCACAATCACAGAAGAAATACATGAAAATCTCAGTCAATTACATAATGTCTATGTTCCATAGCACAGATCTTCGGGCCCACATAGGCTTATTACAATAGTCTACTGCACCTGACAAGTTAAATTATATATCGAATGTATGCTTAGCAGCTGTTAAGCCACATCTAGGTGATGAAGCTTTTTATATCCTACTGTGCATTTAATTACTCACCTGTGCTGAGAGGAGCAGACGTGATGGACTTCTTAGTGAACTAAGTTTATGTCTGGAGCATGATTTGCACCCCTGACCCACTGATTGGAAGATGAGAATCAGAACCAATACACCATAAAGATTGATGGATTTGGCATCTTAATCTCATTTGATATCACTATTATAATCAATAAATTATCATAATGATTACTCAGCACATGATCTATACTACCCATATGAGTAAGAAAATATATTATTGTTTAATCATCATAATTATTGTCACATATTTAAACCAATGATTACATTTCTCGGTGTAATTAAATAAGACATGAATTTATACATAGCACTTACAAAATGAGGAAATGAAAATTCATATAAAATATGCACCAACATGAACAGCAAAATTACCTTTGGTTTGGAAAATCCTCAAAAATCTGGAATCTGTAATGGTCTCTTCTATTTACATAGTATTTTCCCCCTAAAAACACTGTTTAATCTATACACATGTGATAGAAAATATACAAGCAGTTGCCCTGAGATAAAAATTTCGCTATGATACATTGAAGTTTGTAACCAGGTATCAACAATCAGGGTTGACGATTGAAAAAGATTGACAAAGAATAAAGTAGATAACTCTTAAATTCAAATGGTTATCCATTCAATGGATCAAACCAATTATAACTCTTTAGACCTATCACATTCACATGTATATATTACAGGCTATGATGATATTAGGATATCGAGGCAGAAAATTTTATACAAAAAGAAAGGACAAGAAATAATATAAAAGGAAACAAATTGTATAAATAATCCAATAATATGCATGGACTCAATTATCCAAGTAAATATACAGTTTGAAAGCTGAAACTTGTATAAAGTTGTTACATATCATCATTCGCCGAGCATCTTTATTTTTAATATCCCTGAACCCCCCCAGGAGATGAGACTACAGAAGACTTCTAAAATGGCAAAAGATATATGCAGAAGGGGGGAGGGAGGGGGCATTTAGCAAAAGTGACTTTTAGTGCTTTGTGCTCAAGCAATTAATTTTAAGAGAAAGGCGACAACTCATACAGGCATTCCATTCTTTTAAAAATATATATTTATAACTTGCTTCCTTTCGTGTTTTTCTTTAGGTTAACTTCTGCTCGATGTTGGGGGAATTTTGGAAGCGCGGGGGGGGGGGGTTCGGAGAAGGGGTTGGGGGCAGCGACAGACCTACCTCAGTATGAGCATGAACAACAAAACTATTTTGTAATTCAGTGGTGGACCGTGACCCGGAGGAGACAAAGCATTAGAGGGGCACAGCATTGTTCACAAACAATACAGTGCCCCTCCAACAAATTGTCTCCTCCGGGTCACGGTCTGCCACTGTTTAACTTGTGCAGATGATAAATGAATTTTTTTTTTTTAAATGAAGGAACATTATTTCTGCATGATGCACACACTGAAGCTTCAGAAATGGTGGAAATATAAATGATACTTGATTTTATATAGGCACAGATTCTTTTTTGAAAATAGATTACTTTCATAGCACACTGATTAGCCCAACTGTGCTCATGCAAGCAACAGTACGATGATGTTCACAGGCAGTGTCCTACATGTACATGTCAAGTGACAAGGACCTGAGCCTGTAAACTACTGTAACCCATACCCTGTACATAAAAGGTGTCTGTAACTATGGTCTACCAGCTAGTATCATCTAGGATGCTCCACCTCCCTTGGCCTGTAATCTCTCTGCCATCATGGCATCCCAAGCTTTGTAAAGCTTCATCCTGATTACACCATCCTCGTTCCATTTACCTGCAATGAAAGATATTTAACAAGTGCATTACAAAAAGAATCATAATAAAACAGAGTTGATCACAAAGGAGAGATGAGAAAAGACAGATTGAGAGCAATGGATAAGATTAACGGAAAACATTATTTTTATGAAAATATGAGCAAGAAAAAAATCTATGAAAGGAAATAAATATGAAAAAATACAGATGTTATTGCATATCTATGTGTTTCCCTGAAACAGAAAATGCAAAACATTAAAACACACTGATGTCTTTAATTATCTCTATAATTTATCTAGGCCATATAAAAAATAATCCTAACAAATATTATGCAATCTTATTACGAAACTTAAAATAGATCTTTATTTCTACAAACGATAACATTCAAAATTGATTGCCTTCTGAGGGTAAGACACTGAACATTGTGTTTCCCTATATGACTAAAATAATTCTGTACTCACTGTCTGCATTCCTCTGTATGGCAAACTTGGGAGGAAAGGCCTCATCAGACTTGTCATGGATGTTCTGTGTGTATGAACTCTTGTAAAGACTCTTCAAATGACTGTATGGTACTCCATTAAAAATGTCCTGCTTCAAGGAGGTGCCAAGGGCCGCATACATTGGATCAGTTTCAGAAGGAATGCTGGTCTTTACTGGAGGAAACTTTGCCGTGATTAGCGGACCGGGGATGCGTTTAGATGGAGGTGTGGTGGCCTTCTGCAGAATCTCTGGGCTCTTGGCCACTTCTTTGCATAGGTCCTCCCCGTGTAGAAAGCGAATATTGTCTGGGATTGTGTCATTAGGGAATGCACGGTGTCCTGGCTTAATGCCTGGGCTAGGCGCCTTTCGAACACGTCTTGTGGTGGGAGGAAAAGTTTCACGCATGCTCTTTGACTCATCATCTCGCTTCTGAAAGGCACCCCCTTTGCCGAGGATAGTTCCTGCCTGTTGGAATTGACCATTGGTATATGGCCTACGGTAACGCTCATAATTATAGTCTGGGTTTGCATCGAGTCCCATCGGCTTGTTGAAGTGTTCTGTCAGGGAAATGTCCCGAGAATGGAGCTTGATATCATGCTTGTATGGAGCATACTTGTTTTTTGGTTGGAAGGTCAGTGCGCCGTCTGGGATTCCAGTCTTAATGGTATCAGGGTTTGGTTGAAAGGTGAGTGCAAGATGAGAGGCCTCTTTGAGATCATTCTCAGCAAATCTAGCCTTATGGACCTGCCTCTCCACCTCTGCCAGTTCCTTCTTCATTAACCCTTTGGCTTCTGGAGCCATGAAGTTGGTGAGCTTGTCCTTCTTGACATGCCTTTGAGGCACAGGAAGTGATTTGGCATGTTGGATGTCATCTTCATTTGTGACTTCGATCACTGTACCAAACAAACTCCTTGGAGCAACGGCTTGGGAGCGCTTAGCTTTGATATCACCCAAAGAAACTGCCATCTTCAAACCCGAGTGTTGTTGAGATCTACAGGTTAAAAAAAAAAAGAAATAGGTCAATAGAGGAATGATGTAAAATAGGTGGAAAAGAACTTGTGAGCATTCTAAATCTTTTTGCAATATGAAGGGGGGGGGGGATGTCTGTGCACCTAAATTATTTAACGTAATACTTAACATGAATTTTTTTTATTTCATAAAATAATTCAGTTGATAATGATCCTTTACTTTGCCAAAAATCTCATAAAAATTTGAAAGAAATAAATGATAATAAAACCCTCAGCCAGTCATTTTCAGATTGAACAACATAATGGAGCCCCTCGTCTACGCACCCACTCACTTTACACACTATTCAGGGATTTTGATGAGAAGGGAGAGTGCATTTTGAGGATGTCACATGAAATGCCAGAAATTCATCATTTTCCCGGCAATTTGAGTCAGATTTTTAAAGAACATCTTTCCATGTATCGCATTGGTTGTCGCATATCTTCTTTTACTAGAATTGTGCATTGACAATGTCTGATGTAAGTTAGATCAGGTAGATACATGTATATGTAGTATACTGCCTTCACAATCAAACCAGCAGTTCTTGATCAAAACACTGATAGAACTTGACTTGAGATTCATTATTTCATATCAATATTATCACACAACTCCTAGCCGTGTATGGTTGGAACTACCCCTTATCGACCACCTAATCTTCTAAGCATCGTATCTGCGAAAATATTCATCAATTTTACCCAGTTTTCGTCTCATTTGTGCAGAAAATTAAGCAGATCAGATTCCCATGTTTCGCACGGCTACTCCGATTCGATCCGCGTATATATCGACGAACAACGAATACGACGATTTTACATTTGCTCATTTGCACCCATCTTTTGAAACCGACCACCCGCGATACACTAAGTTTACGGCCGATTCTTGTCGCGGTGGCGAAGAATTTTAACTCTTCCAAATCAGTTCTATGATGTCAACATGCTAAATGATCGTCTCACTACTTCCATTGCGAGCTCCGGTACATGATTCGACGATTGACGACGGAAATTTGTTCTAAAGCCGTTTCCTATCGGATTTCTTGGTTTTTCAGCGGGGTTTGGGTCTGGTCAATACAATTTTGATTAATTCTACTCAATTTATACTTTTTGTTGCTTCCTTTTTTCTCGTCAAATCGATTTTTACCGTTTCTATGGACACTGCGCCTACTCTCCCGCGCGTATCGTTTGTCATACGCAATAATTTTAACGCGCGCAAGGTGGTCGGTTTCAAAAGAGGTGGTCGATATGTGGTAGTCTCACCATACCATGCATGCTTGTAGATCGTGTACACGGCGCAGCAAGTAACACAAAGCAGATTGCGTCATGAAGCCGGAACGCCCGCGCTAGCCATGCCCTAGCAACCGCTCTTCCCCGCTTAATCATGTTTGGCACAAGATTAATATTGTCCCATTAAATTTACAAATTTCATAATCTCGTTAGTAATTATTGACAACAGAAATGTAAAATTTGATAGCTTATCATCATAAAAATGAAACATTTAACTCACCATAAATCATTCCATCGAAAAAAGGTCATATTTCAAGGCTAAGCCCGGAGTTAGTCCATTCATATCGACGACGCGATATCCAGAAACAAAATCTGTTGTGTTGCTATATATGCTGCTCGCTAAAGCTCCGCCCATATAGGCCCATTGTATATTGTGCAACCGACCCCAAAGATTGTAAGCTCTTTGTGCCCGACCCTAAATGCAATGCATGCAAGGTGTTCACTGGACATCATGTTGGTTTGCGTATAATTTGGGTTACTTTTTTTCATTGAAAATAAATTGGATAGTAAAAATAACACAAAGCACAAAAAGCAGTTGAAATTCCTAAAAACAAAGAGAAAAATACAAGTACATACGGTAGGCCTGCCTAAAAAATATGGATCAATATGATGCAAGACCTATTCGAAGGTTGGAAGAAAGGTGATAAGCTCGACATGGATGTTTGATGGAAATAATGTTTTCGAAAATTTCAATGCATAACTTTGCATATTCAAAAAGATACTTCCAATTTATGGTATCTGTAATAATACCTGACTATCAAACGGGCGGGGCGGCGGCTAACGTCCTCAAAAAGAAAAAAAAGGGGGGCCAGGAGATTAGGAAAAGGGAAGAGAGGAAATGGAAGAAAGTTAGCTTTGTTGGGTTTTCTTTTTACTCTCATTTTTTCTGAAATAAATTAGTACCTTAACTTACTTCACTCTCGCTCTAAATCTATATATACAGTGCGTATCAAAAAAAGGGACAGTTTTGAAAAGTCTATAAAAAATTTGTTTCGAATTATTATATCTTTATTTTGATGTTAATAAATGCTCGAAGATCTTATCCTTGAAATGCCATTTAAAAAAATAAATTTTGTTCATGCTTGAGAGAACACGCGACGTTTTTGTCGGGGGTTCAAAAAAAGAGGCTTGCGCCAAAGTGGCAGAAGTGAGAAATTTGATGATTAGACTTTTGGCTAATCAGCAGACTTCCTCTTAATCTTTTCATTATCTTTGCCATGATTTACGAATTATGCTGTCAAATTTCATTTACAAATTTATTTATTTACCTGAATTATTTTTTTTTCATATAAACTTCTTTTACCTTTCAATTTTCAGTCATAAGTAAGAAAAGAAGAGACTTTTTGTAAACCCAAGTAAGAAGATTTGCATTATTAATTGGCAAAATTTGCAATTATTCAAATCCTTTTATTATGTGAAAAAAATGATGTTATGGTACCTTTAATAATTATTAGGTGAAACAAATTATGCTATGGTACCTATAAAAGACATGAATCCTATTTTCAAGGGGTTATTGAATCCTTCACCAAGTTTTATTATGTGCTTGACAGGACAAACAGGAAAGGATTCATGTTTTCAATGGCAATGGTGCATTGAGTCAATTTTGACGGAGCAAGATATGGCAGATCGGGTAAAATGTATTAAAACGTTGCGAAGCGAGCAAGCAAAAATTTCCACTTTTTTATTAAAATATCCAATCTTGTACGTGATTTTGACATAATATTCAGAAAATGAAATCATCCTTCACTTTCTATGTTTTCTGTTATTTTCCTTTCCCCTTTTTTCCTTGGTATGATATTTTTTTTAATTTTTTTTTGGGGGGGAGCACCCCGAGCCCCCACCCTCAGTATGCCACTGTTCAAAGGCACGATAACCTTTGTAGCACATAATGAAACGATTTGAAAAAAAAGAACACGCTCTCCCATACTTTGGTTAAAAAAAAATGTTCTTGCCTAAAGAAGGAATATTCAAAGCTAAAAGAGAACATATTAAAAAGGAACAGCAACAGAACTATTAAAGCAAATAAGTAAATTTTGAAATGAATTTTGACCGCATAATTCGAAAATTATGGCTAAGATAACATTTGATGATTACACTTTATTACGTCAGGTTATCCCTAAAATCTGGATAAATAATAATACAACACCTTGCACCAACCGCAATAAAAAACCTTCATTAGAGTTTCCCAAGATAGATGTAGGAGCAAAAAATCAAATAAAAAATATTCATGATATTTCAAGTAAACAATTCTATAAACTACTATCTTCAGATTTATCAAACACTAATAGATGCTATTTTGTATTGGGAACAGATAATTAGGTCACCATTAGATTGGAAAAAAAACTTTTAAAAGAAACTTGTGTCACTGTAAAGACAACAAACTGAAAGAATCCAATTTTAAGGTTATATATAATTTATTGCCTGTAAGAAAGAATTTGTTTAAATGGAATGTTATAACAGATGGGAGATGCCCACATTGTTATGTGGACGAAGATGATGTACATGCTTTTGTTGAGTGTAAACTAAATAAGAGATTCTTTTCTTATTTGACAACAATAGCGAAGTTGGAATACAATGTTGACCTTCAAGTAACAGAATTGCATTTACTTAAAGCCCACAAAGAAACCGGACTAGATTCATTTCTTACAATTGCTTTTTGGTGTATCTACAAATGTATACTCATAAGAAACAAAACAGGAAAAGATTGTCGAGAATTTAATTTGGAATATTTGTTTGAAAGAGAATTATGTAAACATGTGATGTGACTTTGAATGTTCAATTATGTATATAATAAATGCCCATGTGGGTTTAAAAAAAATGTCTAAGATAATGAAAAAGTTAAGAGGAAGTCTGCTGATTAGCAAGAAGTCCGACCACCATATTTATCATTTTATGCCATTTTGGCGCAAGCCTCCTTTTTTGCCTCAGACAAAACATTCCGTGTTCGCTCAAGCGTGAACTAATTAAACTAAATCATTTTAATGGCATTTGAAAGATAAGACTCTAGAGCACGTATTGACACCAAAATATAGAGATCATAATTTGAAACAAACATTTTATAGACTTTTCAAATCTGTCCCGTTTTTTTATACGCACTGTAGTTCCGCGCTTCGCGCAGTTAAATGCCAATATTTTTTGTTCTCCTAGTTTGTTTCTTATGTACCCTTTCTCCTACCCTGCGTTCCATCTCAGCTATAGGAATATACTGTATTCCTTGCCAGTTAGAGTTTAAATGTATACATTAGGGCATGGAATTAGAATAAGGTTTGGCCGAATTATAAAGTTATCCTTTTTTCTCAAATTGATCGAGCAAAGTTCCGCACCAAGTTCTGGTCAGGTCGGCCGGGGATCGAGGGTAAAATCTTTATATCAATTTCTGCCGTCGCCCCATACAGGCCAATAATTTGAGGGCAAACAGATTTCTCATTTAAAATGAGGAAGGTGTAAAATTCGTGCCGTATTTAATAAAAAGTACAATATTTCCGTTCTTCATTTTCCTGCACATTCATCTCCTGTCTTGTTTTACGCCCTCAGTTTGAAATTTTTAATGACACTTAAATTTTAATCAAAATGAAGCACTTCAGGATGATGAGTCAACTGAGAAATTCTACATATTTTTTTTTTAATAATTCAAATAAATCACAGAAGTTTCAACTTTTTGCGCTCTATTTTCTTTGTAATACAGTTCATTAATCTTTAAAAAAATAAATTGAATTAGAGCCGATCATGGGGTCATTTGCATTTGATGAAACTTCCACAATTTAAAATTTCAGTTTCTGCGAGGGGAGGAATGTCTTCCTCTGGCAGCGATATACCCTTCTTTTCCTCTTCAATTTTGCGAGTTAAAATTTATATGCACTGTCGCCAAATTGTTAGTAGGCCAAATCAAATGTCACCTCCCAAGGGAAGCATTCAATAGGCCTATAACTTAGAGAATTCTTATTTTTATAAAATTGTATCATTTTATAAAATGCTACAGCACTTCGCGCGGGATAATTCAATTTCCTCCATCTCATCCCTTTTTGTGGGTTCACAATCACTTAAGGTTGAAAATGACGCAATGAAGTCAACCATTGTCAATTGGAGCTAATATGGGTAGAGACAAGAGAGGCAGCTCATTTTATTCAGCGTCCAAAGCTTCGCGCGGGAGCGAACTCCCCCTCTGTGCACCCAACCCACCCCCAACCCGATAGGGAGCATGCTTCGCGCGTTCTGAAAGTTAACTCCATAGAGATATGTACTTAATTAGTATACATCTCTATGATTAGCACCCATAGAGATACATCTCTATGTTAGCACCACGCTTCGCGTGCAATTAACGCCCCTCTGCGCCCCCTCCAAAATGACTGCTTGTTAAACAGACAATGTGGAGCATCAGGAACAATGAACACATTCATAGGCCCTGAGCATATTATGTTTCATAAAGTTATGAAAAAAATATTTCAGTGCATGCACTCTCCCCTCATAAAGCGCTTAGAGACATGCAACTTTGCTTATATGTATTGCGCTATACAAAAAAAAATCATTATTATTATTATTAATATTTCTTATATGTATAACATATACCAATGATTTCCTCTAGCTTTTCCTCTACTGTTCTCTTTCTTTCTCCCCCTTTTTCGCCTTTTCCCCCGATTTTTTTTTTGGGGCCAGCCGATGGGGGGGGGGGGAGGCACGTGCCCTGTACGTGCGCCCCTTGTAGTTACGCCATGGGATGTCGATGTCCCTTTGGTGTCATTCGGGAGGAACCAAATAAGTTTTGGTGTTCACCTTTATAGGGAGAAAAGGGGGGGGGGGGGGGGGCGGGGGGCACGCATACACGCACGTGTACGTGTACGTACGTACCACATCCTTGAATTTAGAGTCTTTGTAACTGCAATGCGCGAAGTGGAAGAGGATCGAGGAGATGACTCTTTTTTCCATCTTTGAGGGCAGATTTTAAGGAATTTCGAGGATTGACACAGGAACATTCTATTTCCAAGAATTTAGAGGGTAAGTAGTAATTTATGTTGTGACTGTGAGAATGCCCCAGAACTAAAGGCCAGAGGCAGAGCAGATGAAAAATCCTTGACCCACAGGTTCGCCTATCAAATGGCAAGACCCTGCGATTTAGCTCATGTATAATGTGAATGTATTTTTCATGAAGACGTGATATGATTATGGAAACACCCGTGCATTAGATTCGCATGGCGGCATGATATAGAGGTACGAGTTGTTGGTTTTGCAATGGGGTTTTAAGTTAAACTTCACATGACGGGTGTTTAGGCATTAACGTTATGCTGAATGTATTATTAAAGTACTTAAAAAGATATTGATGATATTAAAAATATAAAAATTATGAAAAAAGGGGCAAATGTTACTTAATGTGAAATGAATAATTTCCCAGCCGCCGCCCAAGACCAAGCCAGGTTAAATACGTTTTTTTCCTATCTATACTCCGTCATTAGCCTAGGCTAGGGGCCTGAAATTAGACTGAAAAATCTGCTATTTCGGAGAAGTTTTTCAACATTTTCTGATTTTTTTGTCCTAACTTACACAGACGGCCGACTGATAATGGCCAAATGTTGCGCTCGTAATTTATGGTGGACCAAAGAAAAGCCGCTTAACTGTGCACTGCACTGTGCGTGTACAGCGTCGATGGAGAAAAAGGTGCACTTTTGCACCCTTTTTGACGGGGGAAAGGAATACATTCAGCATACCATCTTTCTATGTGCGGAAAATAGTGAATTTTGATGACAAACAGATCTAGTCTTGATGACTCCATGATGATGTTTTTAACAAATATTTTGACATATACTTCTTCTTCATCATGGGGTCTTGAACCGCCGGTCATATACATGTATGCATAAGAGACACATGTACACAAAGATGGATTTCCCTAGGAAAGCCATAGTTAGAGGGTGAAATCGGTTTGTAGGGACGAATTTTATTTATCCATGTACCTTCATACGCCTGATGCGTATAAAGGGATAAAAAATTATTTCACTATAAATGGTAAAAATGAGATGTTTTTTACCAGACGGTCTCCTGTAGATCCCTCGATCCATTTGTCAACAAAGCAAAGACAATAGGCCTGACCCTTGAACTGCTTCGTTATGACCTACATCTGGTTAGTGATGCCGTTTTGAAGAACAATTTATAAATAAAAATCATTATTTCACATTTACAAAACTTTAATATGTGATTTTTTTTATTTACAATCACATATTAAATTTTAGTATTTGTGAAATAATTATATAATATTGACTGGCCCTGAGGGGAACATCGAATAAGATGCCATTGGTCCTGAATCATGGGAGTTTGTGAATGTGGTTGATATGTGCAAATAATTCTGGGTATGGGTCACAGGCGCCCCCAATAATTTAGGGTTCAAAGGGTTGAGACCAAAGTTTATTTCCAGAGCCTTCTAATTTTGACTGGTGCAGTACATACATGTACTTAGGTATAATGTTATGATTCTATAATATCAATACAAAAATACTAATTTTTTACCAGATAGAGAAATCTTAGCAACCATCATGCCAAAGCTTGAAGGTTATGAATTCTGGGAGAAAACCCTGGGTAAACCCCGCTTCATCGTGGCTCCTATGGTAGACCAGAGTGAGTTACCATGGCGATTATTGAGCAGAAGACACAAGGCACAGTTATGCTACACACCAATGTTACATGCTTCTGTCTTCATCAGAAATCATCGCTACAGGAAGGATTCACTGGCATCCTGTGAGGAAGATAGTCCCCTTATTGTTCAGGTTAGTTACACCCTTTCTAAAACCTTCAATTTTGGTTGGTAAAGATTTAATGATTAGAATTTTAATGGTTCTAACCTTCAATTCTTAAGTGGCTATTAATCATTTTACATTGATTGATTTGAATCATTTAATTGGATTTGTTATGAAAATGTCCAATTTTGCCCATAATTTATCACTTTTTTATAGAAATGTTATCATTTATGTTATCAAAGGCCAGTCAACCAGCTGTGTGATATAGTTATCAGATTTAGCTTGAGAAATAGTGATATCAATAAGTACTACCGGTAACTGCTTTTTGAGATTATTGATTATAGATTTTTATTTCATATAGTAATGTTATGAAGAAAAAAAAAGTGCTGTTCTATGATTCTGATTTTGTTTTTGTTAAAGAAGAAGTAGTAGTAGATAATAGCATCAACAGTAGCAGTCTGGTTTTATAAGTGATAGAATTAGTTACTTTGTAGAAGCAGCAACAGCAGTAGTAGCAAGGGGAAGGGGGGGGGGGGGCTAGATACTAGTAGCTGTAACTAGTAGTAGTATCAGCAGCAGTATTGACAATAATTGTCATATTAGTTTGATTTCATCTGTCTTTTCAGTTCTGTGCCAATGACCCAGAGGTTTTTGTAGAAGCTGCTATGTTGGCCCAGGATCATTGTGTGGCAGTTGATCTCAATTTAGGGTGTCCCCAGTCCATTGCAAAAAGAGGTAGGTTATATCATGCTGTAAAGGCCATGGGTGTTTCACAAAGATTGTTACTGAAAGTCGCACTGAATATTGCGTTCGGAATAAGACGCATCGCTGCATTGGTTGAATCATGCTCAGGTGACGCACGCATCTTGATTGATAACAAATTGCAAATATCAGATGCATACCGGTGTGTTGGCTCAGTTGGTATAGCGTCCGTCTCACAACCGGGAGGTCTGGGGTTCAAACCCCGACCGCGTCAGACCAAAAGATGTTAAAAGATGGGAGTTGCTGCTACCCTGTTTGGCGTTCAACGATTAAAGGGATAGAGCCTTGTCGATCTGGCGCTGCACAGCGGCTGCCGGGCCCACGATCAATTGGGCAAAGCAAATTTTCAGAGTGTTTCATTTCATGTCTATTTCGAAAATTAAAATATGGATTTTCATTTTCATTTTTTTCATGTTAGCACTGAGCATGATGTTAAGTCATGCTGAACTCTTTGTGAAATTGGGTGTTTTGCAAAGAGTAGTGTGACTTTAAACTTATTAAAATCCATTTGGAACATTTTAGATTGATTTTCATTCAAGGGTCATAAAAGTTGAATTTCAAGTATCAACTAGATGAACGTCCACATGTGAATTTGTGTCTAAACCAGGGAGTATTTATTGATAGATTGTGTGGTATAAATGTTCTGAATTTCATTTTTCATCACCGTTATCGATTAAAACCCCCCCCCCAATAATTTATTATTAATCACCTTTTTTCTTGTATTTTTGTCATTTTCTCAAGGTCATTATGGTGCATTTCTACAGGATGAATGGGAACTGATCAGTGATATGGGTGAGTGTAAAATAAATTCTTATTACAAAAGGAAAGAGGATTTGCAAAGGGGCAAGGTCCAAATAATGTTAAATAACAGGGAAACTTCTTAAGTTGAATATTTGCCAAACTGCAAAACATGTGTTGTATTCTTCTTCTAAGTAAAGTGTCAAAGTTGAATAGATTTCTGTATTCGCAATGTGATAACAGGTGATGATTTTTTACTTGAGGACCAATGGCTTAAGGTCCTCTCTAAGAGACCTGGTAATGAGGATTAATGCCATACCAAAGGGCACAAGCGCACTGGTGGGAATCAAACTTAGGTCACCGGAATCCGAAACCCCTGCTCTACTGACTGAGCTTTGATATCAACAAAGTACAGTGTATATTGTCTATTTTTTTTTTATATACCGGTATATCAATATTGAGGGACAACTCGGACTTGCTTCTGAACATAATTTAGGAAACCGTTGAACATTGAAAGTTTGTTATCACTATTGCAGTAGGACATTTACAGGTCTACTTATTGCGATGGTATTTGGTATGTCTTTGGTATCACTGGTGATTTATTTACTGTAATTTGAATAAAACGAATGAATTAACTTTGGCTGAGGAGCACACCGTTATGGTAATAGTCATAATCTAGCCCTTCATTCTTGACCACCTTCATGAAGTGGTTCCCAGGGGAGCGTTTCATGAACATTTTCATCCGACAAGTTGTCAGATCTGGCATCTTTCCATGATTTTGATTGGCTGAGAGGCACTGTTCCTATGGTAACTGTCAGATAAAATGGGACTTGTCGGATGAAACGTTCGACAAGTCCTTTCATGAAACGCCCTCCAGGACTACATATCAAGGTCATTGTTGCATGTATATTTTCTACAAAACACTGAGAAGGAACCAGTCAGCATTGTACTTTCATGTTAGTACTTAATCCATTGCCAACCTCGTCACTGAACCTTGCTTTTCAATCTCTCCCATCCTACAGTGAGCCTGGCTCACAAGAAGCTATCTGTACCAGTCACCTGTAAGATCCGTATCTTCCCCAGTGTGGAGAAGACTGTACTCTTTGCCCAGATGCTAGAGAAGGCTGGCTGTCAGGTGCTCACTGTCCATGGTAGAACCAGAGAGATGAAGGGACCTATGACAGGACTTGCTGATTGGTCAGTTATCAAGGCGGTCAAGTAAGAACAACCCTCTTGGCATTATTGTCCAATTGGTTGAGTTTAGTGTGGAGGTGGCGCTATCCTTCGATATGGGTGTTAGTTAATTGGTTTTAATAATGTGTCTTTTGAAAGCATTTGTAAGTGCTCTTTACTTCATATTTTCGGTTTATTTAAAAAACAAGTAAAAAATATATAACAGAAGAAGAAATAAATGTTGTCAGCAAATCTGACAACCTGTTTTATCTGACAATTAACCATGTTACAGTCAGACACTAGCAAATCAAAATCAAGTAGAATTGTCAGATCTTACAACTGATCAAATGAAATACTGACATAACTGATTTTTATTGAAAACAAGAAAACAAGAAATTATTCATCAAGTCTTAGCTTCAATTTCAGTTGAGATTTGAGGATGCAAATTTGTTGAAAAACCAACGTAGAATTATTTAGGATTGTTCTTTTATCAACACTCAAACTCTATCACTGCAGAGACGCGGTCAAGATCCCTGTGGTTGCTAACGGCAACATCCAATCCCTGAAGGATGTGGAGCAGTGCATTGAGGAGACGGGGGTGGACGGTGTGATGAGTGCTGAGGGGAATCTCCACAATCCTGCCCTCTTTGAAGGAACCAATCCATTCTTCTGGGATATATCCTATGAATACTTCACCTTGGTCAAGGCCTATCCCTGTGCACTTTCAGCAGTCAGAGCACATCTCTTCAAACTCTGGCATCACAGGTAATCATCAACTATCACAGGCTCAGTGCTTTTAAATCATAAATGCCAGTTGTGGCAATGATCATTAAAAGGAATTTGAACAGAATCTAACTGAATAAATATGTGATGTTTGTATGCATCAATAAATAAATGTGCTAAATTTTTCGGGAAGAAAGGTAAGTAATTGATTAGAAATAAGCAAAAGCATAATATTCTGTCAGATTGATGTTTTTTTTTTCCCAGTTAATAATTCTGTGTAGATTCCTTGATTTTGCAATATTTGGTCTAAGTTAACTCTGTCTGGCATACCATTGTTGATTCATTCTCGGATGTGTCTGATTTGTAGTGTAGTAGTAGGAGTAAACTTTGTCAGACCTTACTAGAATTATATCAATGATGGTCTGGTAACACTCGTGTATTTGAAGCATTTCTTTCAAAATTATCAGTTATTGCAATTGTAATAAGCTTTAAACTAGCAAAATGAATATATTCAGGGTTAATAACTGATTCACCAGTCTTCATAATAAGCCAAAGAACCTCTCCAAATCGCTACTGGTTTTCAATGTGAATGATCAGAATCAAGAGAGGTTACCCTCATAAATCTAAAAATGAGTGAAAGTATTTAAATAGTTAGATTGTACAGTTTTTACTCAACTCGTACCTTCACAGTCCTTTGTTCTCTCATTTTGCGTAGCCTGCTAATTCATATTGATCTGAGGATGGAACTAGCCAGAGCAAAGTCTGCAGAGGAATGTGAGGACATCTGCAGAAGGCTACAGGTTCGTTGCGAGGAAGAAGCTGCCAAGCACGATCCCACACCAGCACTAGGTGATGACAGGCAGGATCCCACAGCAACGCTAGGCAACAGCAAGCAGGATCTCTCAGCAAGGTTAGGAGATGACAAACAGGATCCTGCACCAGCACTAGGAGAGGGCAAGCTACCTCACTGGCTCTGTCAACCTTACTTCAGGCCGACGTGAGTTCCTTCATCGTTTTGTTTATCATAGAGAGACTACAGTCTTTGATGAGACTGCTCAATGGATGCGCCAATGGGTACCCATAAGAAATGAATTCATAGAATGCTCAAGTACCTGACTGGGGTAGACATGATAAAACCGGGGAAGGATTGATTGTGCAGTAATTGCAACTCAAAATTATTTTCTTTAACTACATGTATTTTTCAAAATTTCCTTTTGGTTAAACATTAGAACTAGCCCTTAATCAGAAAGTATCATTTTTTTTTCTCAGATCTTAGCAGTTTGATCTATTATTAAGAAAGTCCCTGTTATTATTATTCTTATTATTCACTCTTGTTTCATGTATTCTGTAGTCCAGCGGAGACTGAAGCTAATCGTGCAGAGAAGAATAGAAAGCGCCCTCTAGCTGTCATCATGGAAGATCAGAACACTGAGGGGTTGTCAAAGAGTCAGCTTAAGAAGAGAGTACGCAATCCCACGATTACATTCCAAAGCAAAGGTAATCAATTGTATTTACTCTATATGGTTTAGACAAAAATCTGTTTTTTCTCTCTGGTTTTTCATATTGTTAGAACTTGTGTTCTCTCTTAAAGCTTAAAAAAAACTTCTTTGACATCACTACATGATATTGTTACCATCATATGCAACTACAATGTTGTTCAGAAAACTTGTAGTGCAGGAATAAAACTTGACTGGTATATGGTGTTTAATAGAGAATACCGTAATATTTTTAAATATATATGTCAATTTCTGGATAATTCTTGAATCTTTTGTTATATTGCTTATTTGTTGATTTCTTTTTTTTGTCAATTCAGCTTTTAAGCTGTGATCAGATGTTTTTAATAAATCTTGAAATCTTGAATTTTTGAAAAAGTTGTGATTGAAAAATCAAATCTTGGAGGCCACATTTTTCCTACATGCCACAAATACTTGTATCCATTTCATGAAATGCAATGGATCTTGTAAAGATTTATATGACCTTTTGTCAAAACAATCGGTATGAATTTTAAGAAAGGTTTGTACTTTCTTGTTCACTTCTTTCCAGCCAAGAAATATGAGAAGTGTGCCAAGTGTGCGAATCCTCGTGGTATGAAGTGTGTGTTTAGTGAATGCAGAGCTTGCTGTAAGCACACAGCACACAGAGCAGTAGCTGACTGTCCAGGTAAGTTGATAACGGGAAGAACATTCTTATAATAACCATGGGTTGGCTGATCAAACCTTGTACCTCAAAAATTGGAAAGTTTTAGGGCAGCTTAGAAAAGGCTGTATTGTGAAAATATATAGCAATGGTGGCAGTCTGATATTGTCTGAAAACAGTCTCCTGATACCTGTGTAGAACTCTTCCAAGGCAAATAAAGGTTGCTACCCCATGTTATAATTCTAATATCTGCCTTACTCTTTGCTGTCAACTCAGTATTTAAATTTTAAGATACAAGGTTGTATTAGCCCTGCCATGAGGTTGCTTTGATTCATGATGACCCCCCCCAAAAAAAAAGACTTGTGTGACTTCAATACTAAAAATGAGGAAGTTTGGATGATTTCATATTGAAACAAATCTACCTCAAATTAGCAATAGCTTTTTCCTACATATTCTGCATATTTTCCCATATTTTTCCCCATTTGAAGAACAAGTGCGATCAGTGAAACTGAATTCTGATTCAATTAACCACATTCTATTCTGAATCTGTACTTTTCGAAGGTCACAACTTGCTCTTCAAGTCCAAGCAACTCAAACGTCTTCAGTGGGAGGCAGCACAGAGAGAGAAGGGTTTGCTGACAGATGAAACACCAACATCGGAGGCTTCAAACCCTGACACACGTGCCAATAACGCAATAAAGGAAGGGACTTCACAGCAGCTTGATTCGGGCTAGATCAATCAACGAATTAGTCTTGTTCTCAGACTTCTAGTGAATTTGGACTAATTCGCCTTAGCAATGCAGACTTTATAAAGATATTTATTCTTCATATTCAGGGATATTTGAGAGATTAATCATTTGGCTGTGGACTTGTCGGAATTTGCAATCTAAATGAAATCAAAACTTATTCGGAAATTATGATGAGTTTGGGTACAGAATTTTAATTTAAATATTGATACATGTACTTAAAACACATTTCATTCATTTTGGATCGTGCCTGAAGAATGTAATACGCCAAACAATGTCCCTGCAGCATAGTACATTTTTATGCATTTTATTTATTTTTCATTGTCATTACCATTGGTTGGCACTGGATTATAAGTACCTAAAAGCTATATTTCTATTTTTCATTCTGAATTGTATATCATACAATTGTGCTGTAAATGCATTTTTAGCCATTTTCGTAATTGAGTCTTACTAAACGTCACTGCAAGCATGATCTAATGCACGTAATTAGACTTCTTATTTGTGGTAGAGTGTCCTTAATGGCTGTTCTTAATGTTTTCTGAACGATAATAGTAAAGGTAATAATGGTATTGTTTTATAGCGCGCACACATTATCCAAACACACTCATGGTGGTGCTGCATGTAGCTTAACAACATGCTACAAATATAAACAAACCAATAATCATAAATTACATGATTGATGCAAAAAGTACAAACATTAGCGAGTATATGATTTATCATCACTAATTGGAATTCACAAAGAAAATTGGTTGCCATGTATAGATGAGATATGTGGTCAGTTTATACAGCAGAGGTTTTTTAATGTGGTCTTAAAGGGTTCTGAATGAAGTTGATGTGCTCAATCTTTCTATGTATCAGTTCAGTGGTTCAGGCATTAGTCTCATACTTTTTTGTCGAGGTGGGGGGGGGGGGTTACAAAGTGTTAATTGTATTTTGTTTTCAAATGACTGATTTCAGAAGACATTTTTGTACTCTGAAAATGGCTCAATTTCCTGGTAATACCATTATCATGGTCAAGTACTATAATATGGATGTAAGTAAATTGAGTGGAGTAGAACAGTCATAATTTTTCTTGCATTAAATGGTAAAGAGGGTAGTAAAACAAAAGACATATTTTTTATTTAAAAACTTTATAACTAAAGTACAATGTCCATGTGGAAGTGTCCACTTGGTAATAGTCATCTGGCATTTGTTGTGTCAAGGTTGGATTACTTTAAACCACACTAGTTTCAATTACCTAATTGTTTTAACCTGCTTCATACATATGCTGATTTTGTGTAATATATGCCGAGTTGACTAGAAATGATTAAACTTTTTAATTTTTTTAATCATGTACTATAGTATAGTATAGTGCAAATTACACTTGATTTAACTGTTAAAAATGCAAATAATACGACTTGCTGTAAGCTGTATCATATTTTTTGGCCATTCTGAATGCCATTGATCACCCAAGCAATTGTGAAAGAACCTTAATTTATAGTACTATTGACAATTAAAGTGGTCAGTGATATGTCACTTAAATTTTTTAAAGCAAATTTTGAGATTCTTTGGTACAAATTTGAATAAGAAAACTGATTTTATCATTATTGAATTTGATTGTAACTATGCACACATTTTCAATAAGCCATGTACATAGGATCAAAGGCTTTATTTTGAATAGTCATTTATTTATACACATATTTTCATTTTAACTGGTTACACTCAAGTTTTACTATCAAATAGATCTGTCATTTAGTTGAAAGGCCTTGTTTTACAGAAAAATGCATTAGAAGCTTGCTTTTTGAAACCGAAATCTTGGCATTAATCTTATTCACAATTATTTATTTCATGTAGGATCACCCAACCCATCAAAGGCAGATAAAGTGCTTTTAGCTTTGACAATGCAATAATCCTGTTCTCAGTTGTAAACTGCGCATGAGCAGTAAAAGGTTATTTGAGATAAACCATCAAGTTTTTCATATTCCCTGACATAAGCACTTGTAATTAGGTAACTACTTATGTATTTATTTTAATATATTCTTTTTATCTCAACCAAGCTGCTCTGTACCATGTCTATCTTTGTTAGAATTTGATTGCTTTGCTGGTAAAGCTTACACAACATCATCATTTAAAAGTGACAGTGCTCACCATAGTTCTCAACCGGTGTGTTGGCTAAGTTGGTAGAGCGTGTGCCTCACAACCGGGAGGTCAGGGGGTTCAAACCCCGGCCGCGTCAGACCAAAAGACGTTAAAAGTTGGGAGTTTCTGCTACCATGTTTGGCGTTCAATGGTTAAATGGTTTCATGTCTATTTCGAACAATAAAATATGGATTTTCATCTTTCATTCTAATGGATCATAGGAAAGGTCATTTTAGAAAAGTTGATCATGAGCCAACTGTGAACTGACTTATATTTAACACTTATTATTTTGTTCAACTTTTCAAATTTTTTTTTTTTGGGGGGGGGGGGGGCAGATGAGATGTAGTAGGGTATGATAATGTTGGAAATTAAAAATCACTAAATTTGATTTGTACTACAGTGTAACAAGTAATACATTTTAGGAAATATAAATACAGATGATTTTTACTTGTCATTTTTCAAACTGTCATGAATGTACTGGGAAATACAGTTATATATTACCCATATTTTGGCTGTGATGGTCTGTTTTGTTCTTCTTTTAAGAAATCATCTAGAGTTTCAGAGGTTATTTTCCTGTGGGCATGTTGCTGGATACTTTAAAATGGAGTATTAAAATAGGAATGTGAATAGTGTTTTTTGCCATTTTCATTTTAAAATTATAGTGGTTGCATTTATCTGAGTTATTATCTACATATTCCGGCTTTCAGATATAAAGCAAACTATATTCTGTACACACACACACACACCTTCACCCCCACATATATATACATGTATTACATATATATGACATTATTTAATCTTTGAAAATTAAATTTTCTTACCCATTGAAGCAAATGTCTTATTTTACAATGAGACCTACAAATAATAGTTTTTTAAACAGGCAGTTTGGATTTTTTTCCAACAATAGACTCATATTCTGTTTTGACTTTAAATCGAAATGATTGCCTTATCAATTGGATAAATAGAATGGTCTGATCGTAAATCATAAACAAGTAATAAAAATGCATAGAATAATTTTCGTAATGCACTCTGATGCACAGATTAACTATTTGCCATGTTTTAACTCACAGACATACGGTGAGGGAGAAAGAATGGGAGAGGGGGAGAAAGGGAGGGACGGAGAGGGAGAGAGAGTGGGGGTGAGAAGAGGGGGAGTGACAGGATATACACAATAAAGAAAAAAAGGATGTGCTCTTTATGGGAAATAATATAAAACAGATTAGGATGAATATGAACGGATTGCAATAGACCTTAAAAAAAATCGAAAAGAAAATTAATGTGACTACAAAAACAATAATTTCTGCCTTTTCCTACGATGGCAATCAGATTAATTTCCATTGGACATGCAGCTTTGCAATCCTGAATATATATATATATATATATACATTTTTTTTTTTTGGGGGGGGGGAAGGGTGAGGGAAACTTATCCCCACGTTTCTTCACACAGACACCCAATACTTAGCGTAATGAGCCAAAAACTTTGAGGGGAACAAACTTCAAACATCATTGTGTAATGAGCATAATTTTTTAGAAAGTTTTGAGTGAACGAAAAATATTCTTTACCTTCTTTGATAAGAAAATCTAAAGAGTGATTAATTAGTCAATACAATATAACATGTTTAATGTTTTTTCCTTTCCTTTTTGTTCATTTTGTTCTTGTTGGTCGAACGTTTTGGGGCCATATGCCTTCGGTCAAGCCCTCCCCCCATTTATGCCAGTGAAGGCACTCTCTCTATTAACATTTTAATTTTGTTAATTCTTGAATCCTTTTCGTCTATCTATATCAATTACGTCCATCCTCGACACCATCACCCCAACCATGGGCGGAAATCACGGGTACGTGCGCCCCCTACTCAAATTTAGGGTCTTTTGTAATGAAAAAAAATTCAAAATCGAAATAAAACATGTATTTTGGACGAGATAACCTTACTTTTGGGGTGATAATCTTTATTTTGCTTACCAAATTTTCCATCCCCTTGTTCCCCCTACCTTTTAAGAGAGATTTCCGCCCCTCCCCCAACATCATCACGTCATCGGCAGGCATCCTCCTCGATCTCACAGCTCGAGCTCTAGCTTTTGCCTCATCAATCATCAAGTGCGCGTGCGTTGTCTCATACTCTGCATCACATGATCGTTCACAGCAAGTGATACCGAGGATTTTGCAGACGACGTTCCGACTTTATTTCACAATGAATACTTTTATCTTTAATGTAACTTTCCTAATTATTTCAGTGTCAATCATCTCTACATATGCTCTTCCACTCCGTCCAGTAGTTGGTAAGTTGCAATACCTCATACTTATTTTTTGTTTCACTGAAGTAATTCTCCGGCTGATTTGTTGCCTTTTGATTGTGATTACGGAAACTCCACCTGTGTCGCGCCTGGCGCTCCGGCTGGGTGAGAGCTGCGATTGCCGTTGAGTGGGCCCTACACTGACATAAGTCATAACTCACTATTTAATTTGACCGTGCTTAATTGTGCCAAATATATTTGACTAATTATCTGTGTACCTAAAGACACATACACAAGGTCCTCGGTGTACTAGTAATCCGAATTCAAGCAGGATCTACATGTTTATGATGTTTCAATAATATTTTTTTGCAGCATGCGCATGTTTGAATCAAATTTAAAACTCACAAGTTCGGACATCACAGAAACTGAAAATTTTGGTCTAGCCCGTGATGAGATGGATGAGAAGTTTGACAGGAGAGTGAGAAGGAGAAGGATTGAAAGAAGGAAGGAGGATGAGAAGAAAAAGTAGGAGTGCTCAGTAAAAAGTTAAAGAAGAAAAATGAAAATGAGCTATAATCGAGGAGGGTGATCATGTTACAAGAATCTATTCTGTAAAACTAGGTCTAGTTATCCACTTTTTGTGCCGGGCTGTCTTGACTTCAGTTCTGTATTGACTTATGATGAAAAATTTATTGATTATTAGTTACTAGGACTGAAAGGGCCATTTTCAATCAAATCAAATTATTTTTATAAGGGCAGTGTAAAATGGGCCTGATTGTAAATTGTCACATAATATTAGCCCTATATTGTTTTATAGTCTGGAGTAGCTGCAACCTCAAACATGAATAATTTTCCAGTCTAGACAAACATACCAAATTGGATTTACTGGGATTTGGAGGAGCAGTTACGTATTGATACTGCATCTAGAGACTTTAATTTGAAAGAAAGGGGAAGGTAGTCTAATAGTAGACCAAAAGCTTCAGTCTCTGTATTTTGGTTGTTCTGCTGAACTGCGTTGGCTCACTCACCAATACATAGACTGAAAAGCTTGGAGGCCCGGACGTACAGACAACGTATTTTAGCAGTAACGTTAGAGAGAACAGCGGGAATCCGATTTTCCGATCGTTTTTTTGTACATAAAATGTCATATTATGAAAAAAAAATCACATCCATATTTATGAAAAAATGTTTAAAATTCAGAAATATCGTACCTTAGACCTCAGTTACCGCTAATTCTTTTGAAATGATGATCGAAACATCGTCATCTTCGATCCTTTCGTTGGTCAAGGTAAGTTGCCATCTTGGATGACGTCATCATCATTACAGACGTATTTACCAGTCGCTACCTATCGCGATTTGTGCCGCTGCTTTGCGCTGCGCTTGGACATATTGATGTGCGTGCGTTCGGAACTTGTCGCTCGCATTGATTGGCCAAGATATCGAAAATTTAATCGGAAAGCCTTGATAAAAGCACAACTCGTTGACGGCTGCCATATTTTCCTCTCCGGCAGATCGGTCAAAAAATAAGGAATAACCTGGGGAATAACTCATTGGTAACGTATATTTTCAAAATATTATAAAATTTATATGATATCAATAGAAAGATTAGAGTCTAACGAATATAGTGGACCTTCGTCCAAGATAATATAATGTCATTTAGAATCTAAAAGAAGTAACAAATCTGGACAAAACCCGTCCGCCGAATTGTCGGACCAGATTACACATGAAGGCTCGTACTGACACATTGCCGTCGGTAAATGGGGATTGTAGTAAAATGTCAGAAATTGTTGAATAAATCCCAGAAACGACGGTTATTGCTGTCTAGTCTAATAGAGCTTTACTGTTTTATTGGTAATTGAGTATTAAGTTCCCCCTTTTTTTCCAAACGCATTTAAGGTGTGTTGGCGCAAGGGAGTTCCTCATCGATAAAGAAGTATGGGGCCTCTTACATCGCTGCATCCTACATCAAGTATCTGGAGTCTGCTGGTGCTCGAGTTGTTCCCGTCCTTGTAAATCAAACGGATGAATACTATAACAACATTTTCAAATCTCTCAATGGGTAAGATGGGTTTTAAAGACATTTGTTCAGGACGGTTAGCTGTGCTCCTGTAGGAAACTATGGCCCGTATTCTGAAGTCAGGTTTAACTTTAAATTAGACCATGGTCTAACTCTGCTAAAATTATGAGGAGCCGAAAGTTAAAAAATACTGTATATATTGTATGATACTTATGTTTACTATTTTGTTTCCTTTTGCTTTCATAATGAAGAAAAATACTTCAGTTATCATTCTCAGACAATTATGAACGATTTGTCATTTTTTCTGAAGTCTGGTGATTGAATTCAATGTGATTCCATGTAGATGGGATCTGGTTTACAAGATGAGAGCTTTGAAATAAAATCTGCTATCATTATAAGGCAAAAAGTTACAAAATCTTATTAGTCCTATTTCAGATAGTTTTCGATTAGAGATCAGATAGAGGAATATTCCTAAAGTATTAGCTTTAATAGTCTAGTATTCCTCACTCAATAAGCATGATTAATTCAAAATTCTAATATTTACAATCTATTCCATGCTTTTTGTGGTCTAGGGTCACATTTTATAAGGTAAGATCAACAGAGCATTGACTAAATCTCCCTATCAAAGCAAATTTATTAGTTAGCATAAAAAAGTCATCACCAATTTTGAAATGGAAAAAACCTCCAGAACTGCATTTACACCACCAAAATAACTTATTTTACTTTATCAGTATAAAATGATTGATCTTGAGATATTGAACACAAGTTTATTGATAAGAGTCCTAAGACAGAATTCTGAGTATTTTTCTTCTCCATTTTATTCTATCTCAGGATACTGTTTCCTGGAGGAGGGTCTGACATTGTAGATGTTTCTCACATCGGCTATTCAGGGGCAGCACATATTCTCTATCATAAAGCACTTGAGGTAAACTCAAAGGAAATGGATTATTTCAATTATCTGTACATATTTATATTTGATAATTTGATGATTGTTCAGGTATTGCATTTTACACTTTGAAAATAGTAATGAATATGGTTTTACTCAGTCATAATAAAAGTAACCTGATGAAAAGTATATACACTGTATATTAACATAATGATGATCAAATAATCTTTACTGAACTGGGCTTTTTTGGTCTGTAAAATTACTGGGGAGGGGGGGGGGGGGGTCCGAAGGGGCCATTCAAAAAGTTGTAATTGCCTTTTGAAATTGCAAAAAGAGAAAGGTAAACATTGGTACAAAATTACACAAAAATCCTTTTTTTTACATAATATGCATAAATCATGAATTTCTGTGATAACTTTTTAAAAAAAGCTTCTTGTAAATTGCTTTTTTATCCTAGAAGTATCCTGGAAGACCTGTTAGTATTGAAGCATAGAAAAAAAAATCTGAAATTGACATTTATTCACTAGTCAAGGGGGGGGGGGCCTCTGAGGCCCCCAGTGCAGTTAGGGTTTAATAAAAAAACATTTTTTTTAATAAATCATACTGACAAAGGTAAATGTAATGACACATTAATGTTTTATTGAGGAAAAACTTGAAAATAAACAGAATAATAAAAAAAAAATCAATAACAAATTTTAAGTTTTTATGAGAATTTAGTCAATTATTTTTAGAAATTTCATTCATAATTCCATCATGTTTGTACTGTTACAACTAGTTTATAAAACAGCAATCCCATTCCCTTTGTTGATATAATGTCTTAATACCCTAGGCTAACAAACAAGGAGACTTCTTTCCTCTCTGGGGAATATGTCTTGGATTTGAGGAGCTTATGGTGCAGACGGCTGGAGAAGATGTACTTATAGAAGGCATCAAGGCATCCAATATTAGTTTCCCTGTACAGCTAGAACAAGGTAAGGTTCTTAAAAATGTTCTTATATGAGGATATACAGTAGTAATAATGAGGAGGAGGGTGAGGACGGCGACGACGATGATGATGATAATGATGATAATGATGATCATGATGATGGTGTTGATGATGATGATGGTGATGATGATGATGATGATGGTGATGATGATGAGAATAATGATGATGATGGTGATGATGATGATAATGATAATGATGATAGTGATAATTATGACGATGATGATGATGATGATGATGATAATGATGATGATGATGATGACGATGATGTTGATGATGATGATGATGATAATGCACTTATATGCTGATTGCTCAAGGTGCTTTTTAAATAGGTGATGATTGTCATTTTATTTCATTGTTGCAAAGTGCCTATAACAAGGGCTAGCATCACCTTGAACTCTCAAGTGACTCACCAACATTAATTCAATAGGTGTTTTTGCTGGCATTGCTGACAAACTCACCCTGTTTAGAGTCCAGTAACTGATCACATACAGATAAAATCAAAGCTGTTATAGTATAAGGTGCAGAACAAAGTAAAGAAAGAAAGGCCTACTTGTATATGAACAGATTTTTAGAGTAAAAAAAATGTATATGGAAAACAAGGTTATTGGAATCATTTACTTGTATCATTGCATTTGATAATAGAGGATTATTCATACAGTGTATTTTGGCACCAGAAGATTTGACAGTAGGACCTAAGCGCTAAAAAGGTCAAGCTTTTGTTTTTTGCAAGTTTGAGAGAGATAAAGTTCAGTCACTTTATTGATGACCCTGTATAGGGTCATTGCTGTCTATGATGAAAGGAAGTGAGTGGTTTGTCTAATGTGTAATTTAGCAATTGTAGTCATATTCCTTATCAGGCAATGATAATGATAGTGGTCAGCTGCATGTTGATTTGAATACAATCTGTTATTAAAGCTATTGTTTAAACAGACAAAGAATTATATGGAGCCAAGACATAGACCTAGATATAGTATAATACATATGCATAGTATATGCATTGTGACCCCAATTTATTTCTTTATTTTTTTTTATGTATATGGGGATACCATATGTTGGGCTTATATACAAAGTACATGTGTTTAAGGATTTTTTTAAAGATATGAGATATGTTTATTTTGTAGGGGACATTAATTGGGGTCATGTACATTTGTTTTTAATTTGAAAATTTAATCTAAGGTAAGTGATGATTCTATTATGTCTATCCTATTACCAACTTCATCTTTCATCCAATATTCTACTACAGTGTACACTCTTGCATTGTACCCTCCTCCTCCCGTTCTTTACAATCCTTTTCCATTTTATACTGGGTCTGTCTCCTGGTCTGTCTTTTGGGGACCATTTCATCAACATTTTTGTCTGACAAGTTGTCAGATCTGACATCTTTCCTTGATTCTGATTGGCTGAGATGCACTGTTACTATAGTAACTGTCGGATAAAATGGGACTTGTCGGATAAAACGTCTGACAAGTCCTTTCATGAAACGCTTCCCAGGTCTTGTTTACTTTAGTTGCCCATCGGTAATCCATCTAGGGCTTGTTTCATGAAAACATCAGAACTAAATCTATATGCCATCTCTATGGAAAGCCAAGATTAACAATAACTGTTACCTGTAGGTAACATACATAATCTCTATGGAAAGCCTAGATGGACAATAACTGTTACCTGTAGGTAACAGACATATATGCTTTCCACATGCAAATTTCTTGCATATGCATTTTGTTTATTTAGCACATTGCCTAGCTTGGCTTTCCATAGAGATGGTGTCGAGCTGTAATTTTACACTTTTATGAAATGTGGCCCCATTGATATTTGATTTTGAACTACATGTATGGCCATCTTACACAAGTAGTCATACATTCATCTCCAAAGAGTTTGATATATGCCATTTTCTTTCTAGGTTATGAACAGAGTAGATTGCTGAATGCCAACACTACACCTCCCAGTATCATCAAGACTCTGTCAACAGTCAATTCAACTCTCAACTCACATAACATGGCATTAACTCCAACTGTAAGTATGAAAGCGATGATGTGGTCAATAAGCCTGGCTATTAACACCTTTACGTTTTAGGCTTGCAATCAGCTGTGGATTTTCTGAATGTAGTCAAACGCAACAAAGCGCAATGAAACCAGCTATTACGAGGTCAATACATAGGCTAACGCAGAGGTGTTGGTTTCTGGCCCAGTAGTTTGAATTTTTCAAATATTTGCAGCTGAAGGCAACCAAATATCATATGAGCAAAGACTAGTGGCAACAAGCAAATGTAAGCAAGGTAGTGCAAGAATGAAACAACAAGCAACAGCAATTATCTTCACGTAGGTGTTTACACAGCGTTAAGGTTTGATTACCGTTAATTACCTTGCTTTAGTTCACATCATCTTGCTTTGTTCCGTGCAACTTTGTATATGAGCTCATAGGCAAATGTGTGATTGCAACTTAAGATGATCTTTAAGATTAATGATGATGATGGTAGCGATTTGGGTGATAATGGCGACTTTGTAGTTGGCGGTGATGATGATGATTTTGGTGGTTGAATGGTGTAAACATGATGGTAATTGTGGTGGTGATGGCCGTGTTGATAATGAGGATGGAAATGGTGGTGATGAGATTAAGTGGGCTTAAATTAATCCAAGACTATAGGGACTATGGCCTTTAATCCCTCTCATCAGATATTTTATGTGTCTTTTCTATTTTCCCATTTGCACTGTAATATAGAAATGTTCTTGGTAGAAAGATGACCTTGCATTAAAAGATGTCAGCATCTCAGGCCTGGGATGACAATGGTGGTGATGATGATGAGGATGATAATGATTGAGTAGTATAAAGATGGTTATGATGAGGTTGGGAATGATAATTGAAATGGTGGTGAAAAACTACAAGGTGGTGAAAAACTACAAGGTGGTGAAAAACTACAACTACATCTTGATACATTTTAAAACTTTATAAATTAAACCAGAAATTCTATGTTTTGTTTACAGAACTTCACCAGATTTACAGCCTTGTCCTCCTTCTTTCAAGTTCTTTCAACCAACGTAGATCTGAATGGTGTTAGGTTCATATCAACCGTTGAAGGTATTCTCACAAAACAACTTCTCAAAATTATTTAAATCATTTTATGCTTGTTGGCTTACATTGTTTTGCCTTATCATCATATTGTTATAAACTTGGGTCTTGCATTTACCTGTGAAATTCTTATCATATGTTCAATGTTAGGGATGAAAGCTTCAAATATTCTCTGTTATTTGCTGATTTTTGAAAAATCAAGCAAAACTCTGGCAATTAGGAGGGAAATTGATTATTTTAGTGGTAGGTATTGGCCAAGTCTGTTTGCTATTTTTGGTTTCAGCCACAAGATGGCACTCTCTACCCAAACTCTGAAATTTTTATCTTACATCAAATGAATGAAGATTAGCTTTATTGTGACAAATTTGTGCTTGTGTTTGGTTAAAAGATAAATGTAGCATAATGACGGGTTTGGTAAATGTTGGTAACTGTTTGATTAAATGAGCATAATTTGCAATCGATTATCTTGATCATTATTTCTTTTCTTTTCAGCCTATGACTACCCATTCTATGGCACCCAATGGCATCCTGAGAAGAATGCCTTTGAGTGGAAAGTAAATTCATGTCATGCTAAGGAATGTGTGGAGCTCATGCAGTACATGGCAAACTTCTTTGTAGAAGAAGGTAAAACATCTAATATTCATTCTCATGACATAAGATAAATTCAATGTAGTGATATATGAATTCTATTTATGATATTAATAAATTTATTTATTTACAGATTCATCATTTATTTTGTTTCCAGACAAGATGATAGTTTTTGTTGTTCTTCTCTGAAGTGCCTAGATCACTTCTGACTTTTCTGCTCCACTCCTTCCCTTCACTCCCCCTGTCTCTCTATCTGCCTCTCCTCCTTCCCACCTCTCTCTTACCTTTCCAAAATTCCACAACAATACCATACCTTATCCGTATTATTTATTTTGTAATTACCTGTGTTATTGTTTGAATATTTTTTGTGTCTTTATTACCTTGTGAATACATCGCAATTCGGTCTTAGCCGCGATGTCTTGATTTTTATTAATAAACCATTTATCTATCTATCTATCTATCATCTATCTATCTATCTATCAATCTATCAATCTATCTATCTATCTATCTATCTATCAATCTATCTATCTATCTATTTATCTATCTATCTAATAAAGATGGAAAGTGCACTACACAAATCTCATGTATTATTATTTATTATTATAACAATTATGGCAGTATACAAAGGATGCATTATATGGTTCATATATAAAAACTATGAAATTGAACACCAGCCAGAACCTGGTGATCAACTATTGAAAAAAAATAGAAATTCCGATGAGAGATTGGCTAGTGCCTACCATGTATTTGAACAGAGTTGAAATGTATAATTCCCACCCAATTGTTTGTAAATCGATTCATATGTTAAATGATTTGGTTAGAAAAAAAGGCTATAGCTATGCAATATATGTAGCGACAACACTGCTAATAATCCTTATCACAGGATACAAATCAGCTGCTCTTGTAAGTTTTTTGACATCTTGGTTCTCTTTTTGATGATCCAGCGCGAAAGAGTCAGCACCAGTTCAGCTCTCCTGATGAGATGGCCAAGCATTTGATCTACAACTATGACCCAGTCAACCTATCTCAGTCATCAAGTGCCTTTGAACAGGCTTATTTTTTCCCATGAGATCCATGGGTCATTCTGGTCAGGTCTACCTATTCTGGTCAGGTCTACCTATCGGGGCTGCCTGTGAGTAAATGTATTTTTCAAGACAACTAGACAAGTTTTGATGTGAAATTATTACCCGATGCTCACTTTCATTTTGCTTTGGAATTTATGCAATATTGTGAGGAAATTAAATCTAACTCAATGTAAATGTCTATTTATCTTTTTTTTAAAAGAATTATTATTTATCAATAGACCAGTTCGTAGTTACTCGTGGACAATTTTGGTCAAATGACCTTTCATTTCTTTCATTATGATAGGCAGATTTCAAAGCAAGATATTACGTAAGCTTGCCTTACATAGCAGGATGAAAAAAATTGAATAGACCAGGTGACTAGAATAGCACACCAATGAACACTTTATATGAAGGTATTTATTGCATTCCTACTTTGAATGCATATCATAGCATGTTGCACAATGTACTTGGCAAACTGTGAAATACCAGTCGTTCGTGGACGCATTGTTGTTTTTGTGTGGATGTAAATGAATACCACTATTCAAAAGAATATATGAATAATCAAGACGTCAAAGTTGGTGCTTATCTCATTAGATTTTAAACCACCATGTCACTTTAGTACAAATGACCTTCCTCTGATCATGCGTAGAATCTTTTGATCATGCGCAGAAAGGAACTACGAATTGGCTTATTATTTCATTTCAGTTATGACCACATGTCTAACTGTTGAAAGGATTGTATTGTAGGCCTATTGTAATTTGTGAAGCTTTTATAGAAATTGAAGAAAGAAATGGAATAATTGTTGAGTTTCTTTGAAAAGGTTTACAGTACTGATGTTAGAGAGATAATTAATTCTGCAATTATATAATTTTTTAGTGCTTTCAAATATTCAATAAACAAAAGATATTTTCCTCAGTTTGCAGTATTATTAGGGAGCTCAAGTGCTAATTATCAGTGTAGGTTTGGTGATATTAAAAAAAAGCTCTTCTTTTTTAATAGAGCCTAGATAAGGGCAATACTTAGCATTAAGGCAGGATTCTATGGTAGTCATTAATAAAAAAATGATAACCAACAAAATATGTTATGGTGAGTTATAGGTGAAACTGTTGCGCGTCGTACGGGACAATTCTGAGTGTATTTTGATTAATCCATAATCAAGCATTTTTTGTTATTGTTTTTTTTCACATGATTTCCCCCTATAGCTTTATCATTGACCAAAAATGAAAATATTGCTCAAGCATTCAGCTACGAGACTAGATATTGTTGTTGAAATGTCCCGTACAACACAGAATCGCCCAAACATACATATTTCAGTCTGGTTTATTTGCTGTATGTATGATTAGCCTGAAACATGTTATTGATTGAAAGAGTGTAATTTGAATTTGTGTCCATTACACCAAAGAAAATAAAAATCTGGATTTTAGAACCAAGAAGGACATAGGCCTACAATTAAGAAAGCAGGAAGCTGTTTGCTCTTTATTAGCGACATATATATATATAATAGTAAACCTCTCTGTGTGCTTTTTTAAAATTATTTATTTCACTCTTTAACTGTGATAGTACCCCAGGCCAGGGGTATTTTTAGTCTTATCAGTCTCGGGGGGGGGGGGGAGGATTATGGCACCCCTCAAAGATCATGGGCAATCACAACAATATTTTTTTGGATGATGATAGAGAATGACATTATAATATGAGATATAAGAGTTGTTTCCTTAGTAATAAGTTGTTTTATCTGATTTTGCTTTGTACATTGATTTTTCCTACTCTATTCTCTTATCTTTATGACTCATTACAATGGTCAATTATACTGTGTGGTTAAAAAATACTTGACACCTCACAAATCCCCATTTTAAGGAAAAATATGTCATGAAAACATAATTATCATATATGGCTGGAAAGAGTATCCTCTCCCGATTGATTTGATGCCACATTTTGGTGGTATGTCTTCACGCTTCAATAAACAGTAGGTATTCTTTGCGGTGATGTAAATTTTGACTTGCGCCAAAGTATAAAGGCATGACTGCAATGAATGAATCCAGATGCGAATGATGTCATTATCCTTCATGAGTTAGTAAACATATTTGCAAATCCCTTTTCAATGAAATTGACTTTAGAATTGATACTAAATAGTGTTAATTAAACAATTATAATGTAAGTTACTGAAAAGGTGTTTTGAAATGGATTTAAATGTGATCATTTTAAGGCCACCACACACCTTACGATCGACCGGTCGCCGACTGGCTTGTGACTGGGTGAGGGGAGATGTGACATCACAGCTCTTGTCAGCTTGAGCGTCGCAGACTGGTCAGAGACAAGTCGCAAGGAAAATCGGAAGGATTTGACATGCCGAATCCTTATGACTGGATCGCAAGCTCAATCCAACCTCCAGACAGCAGAGTTGCATAGTGTGAATTAAGATAAACAAGTGCATACGCAGTAGTAAATGCAATTTCGTTATTCT